>NC_073240.2:93483636-93786666 GCF_029281585.2 Gorilla gorilla gorilla
TCAGCCTTGAAAAGGAGTGAAATTGTTGGCTGGGCGCCATAGCTCACGCCTGTAATACCAGTACTTTGGGAGGCTGAGGCAGGTAGGTCACCTGAGGTCAGGAGTTGGAGACCAGCCTGGCTAACGTGGTAAAACCCCGTCTCTACTAAAAATACAAAAATTAGCCAGGTGTGGTAGCAGGTGCCTGTAGTCCTAGGTACTACAGAGGCTGAAGCAGGAAAACGTGTGAACCCAGGAGGCAGGGGCTGCAGTGAGCTGAGATCTCACCACTGTACTCCAGCCTGAAGGACAGGCGAGATTCCATCTCAAAAAAAAAAAAAAAAAGGAAATTCTGACACATGCTACAACATGGATGACCCTTGGTTCTGCTAAATGAAGTAAGAAGTCATGAGAAGACGAATGCTGTATGATTCTATTTATGTGAGGTGCATAGAGTAGTCAAATTCACAGAGACAGAAAGTAGAATGGTGGCTGCCAGTGCTTGGGGGAGGAGGGATAAGGAATGAGGAGTTAAGAGCATAGAGTTTCAGTTTTGTAAAATTAAGAGTTCTGATGATTGGCCGTACAGAAGTGTAAATGTACTTAACACCATTAAACTGCAGGATTAGAAATTGTTCCGATGGTAAATTTTAAATTATGCATATCTTACCACCATTTAATAATAATAATAATAATAATAATAAACAGAAGCTCTACACATATTAAACAGCAACTTCCCATTCCCCTGTCTTTAATTTGGTTTCTTAGACCATTTACATGTACTGTGATTATCAATATTGCTTAAGTCTACCATCTTCAAAGTTGTTTTCTATTCACACCCCCATAGTTTCTTCTCCCCCACCCTTTCTGACTTTTTATACAAAAGGAACATTTTTATATTCCTTTTTATTTCCATAACAGAGCTATTAGTTGTATTTTTTTTACTGGTCCATATAGCATTTATAATATATATCCTTCAATTTACAAAAGTTTTCTTACGAATAATACCATATCACTTTACATAGAGTATGAAACATTACAAAAATATTCTCCCATTTCCTCCTCTTGGCATTTGTGCGGCTACTATCGTGCATTTTAATTTTATACATGCTATAGACACATTATCATTCTTGCTTTAAACAATTTTTTAAATTTTGTGTTAGAAAAAGAAAATGTTATATTTTCACAAATATTAATCATTTCTAGTTCTCTTCATTTATTTGTATAGATCCCAATATGCATCCAGCATCATTTTCCTTCTGTCTTGTGAAAGGAAAATCTTGGGGCCCCAAAATTACTAAGCTAAAGGGAAAAGTGAAGCTGGGAACTGCTCAGGGCAAACCTGCTTCCCATTCTATTCAAAGTCATCCCTCTGCTCACTGAGATAGATGCATATCTAATTGCCTCCTTTGGAAAGGCTTATCAGAAACTCAAAAGAATGCAACTACTTGGCTTTCACCTTCCTGTGACCTGGAAGCCCTCTCCCTGCTTCGAGTTGTCCCTGCCTTTCTGGACAGAACCAATGTACTTCTTACATATACTGATTGATGTCTTATGTCTCCCTAAAATGTATAAAACCAAACTGTGCCTCTACCACCTTGGTACATGTCGTCAGGACTTCCTGAGGCTGTATTATGGGTGGGCGTCCTCAGCTTCCGCAAAATAAACTTTCTAAATTAAGTGAAACCTGTGTCAGATTTTCAAGTTTCAGTCTGAATAATGTAACATTTTTGTATTGCTATTCTCCTGGCAGTTAATTCATGTAGCTTTTTTCTGTCTGAAAGATCTCAATTTTGCCTTAATTACTGAATGCTTTGTTTTTCTGGCTATAGAATTCTAGGTTGAGTTTTCAATTTTTCTTTCAATAATCTGAAATGTCACTCCACAGCATTCTGGCTTTCATTGTTTCTGATGATAAGTCTGCTACAATTCTTAGTTGTGTTTCTCTGTGTATATCTTTTTTCCTGACTGCTTTTAAGATTTTCTCTTTTTCATTATTTTTGGCCATTGGGTTATGACATGCTCTGGCATTTGTTTTCTTCATGTGTCTCCTGTTTGGCTTCCATTGAGCTACTTTGGTCTGTTTCCAGTATTCGTTTGAAAAATATTCTGAAGTTATTGTTTCAAACATTTTTTTCTCCCCACTCCTTTTCTGGTATTCAAATTACATGCATTTAGGCTACTCGACATTGTTCCGTAGTTCCCTGATGCTCTTCATTCATTGTTTTTAGTCTTTGTCTTTTATTTTGGGTAGTTTTTATTGCTATAGATGCGCCAGCTTTTCCTCTTCTGTATCTAATCTCCTGCTAATCCCATACAGGATATTTTTTATTTCGGTTGTTGCATTTATCTTTGAAAGTTCGATTTGGGTCTTTTTTATATCTTCTATTTCTCTCCTTAGCATACGGGCATATCTTCTTGAGCCTATGTGGTGTTTTTTGTTTGTTTGTTTGTTTTTTGAGATGGAGTCTCGCACTGTCGCCCAGGCTGGAGTACAACAGCCTAGTCTCAGTTCACCACAACTTCCACCTCCCCGGTTCAAGCGATTCTCTTGCCTCTGCCTCCCGAGTAGCTGCCATTACAGGCACCCACCACCACGCCCGGCTAGTTTTTTGTATTTTTAGTAGACACGGGGTTTCACTATGTTGGCCAGGCTGGTCTCTAACTCCTGACCTCAAGTGATCTGCCTGCCTCGGCCTCCCAAAGTGCTGGGATTACAGGCGTGAGCCACCATGCCCGGCCATATTTCTAATAACTGTTTCAATGTGTTTGTCTAGTGATTCTATCATCTGTGTCAATTCTGGGTCTGTTTCTATTGGTTGAGACTGAGTTCTCCTCTGGGTACAAGTCATAGTTCATGCTTGGTAATTTTTTATTAGATGCCAGACTTTATAACTTTTTACTTTGGGGACTAGATTTTGTTGCATTCTTTTAAATATTGCTCGGCCATTTTGGGGATGCAGTGAAGTTATTTGTAATCAGTTTTATCCATTCACATTTTGTTTCTAAGCTTTGTTATAGCAGATCCAGAACAGCTTTTCAGCTAGGGCTAACATGACCCCACTCCTGAGACACTATTCTTTTATGATGCCTGCCAATGCCATGTCTATTAGGAAGTCTTTCCACTCTAACTGATGGGAATGAAAACTGTCCTTGGCCTCATGTGAGCTATGGAAATTTTTCTTCCTCCTTCTTTCTGGTGGTTTTTTTCCCCAGTCCCAGTAGTTTCTTCACATGTTGCAGATCAGTGCTCAAAGACTCCAGGGGACACATCAGAAGGTCTTTGGAGCACTCCCTCTTTTCAGTTGCCTTTCTAGTATTTTCCTCCATAAATTCTAGCTACCTTAGCTTTTCTGAACATCAGTGGAGCCAGGCTGATGGACTCTGGATTACCCTTCCTTGTGTTTTGGCCTGAAAATGGTAGCACTTTAAGAGCACACCTAGTTTTTCTCCTTGCTCTCAGGGATCCCTGTACCATGATCTCTATTCTCCAAATACCTGACAACTATCATTACATTTTTACTATGACCCATGTTCAAGTATTAAGATGGAAGAGTAAATCTAGTTCCTTTTGTTCCACCATTCATCTAACATGCCAAATTTTAAATGGATGTAAAAAAGCAAAAGACCAGGAGGAACCAAATAGACTTCACTACTAGATATCAAGACTTACCATAAATAAATCATAATTAGGACAGGGATTTTAGTGAGTGGATGGAAAATAGACCAATTAAAAGCTAAGAAACAGACCCACACATTTATGAAATTGGACATATCTCTGGGGAAAGAAGGGATTATTTAATAAATAGTGTTAGGATTTATTTTTAATCTGAGAAAAAGATTGAATTTATCCCTGCATTATGCCACATAAAAATGTAAAATCCAGGTATGGTATTGACTGTTGCACTTACGACCAGGTATATGTGTCAAAGAATATTAAGTAGTAGCAGTGTTCATAATGGCAAGGTGGGAATAACCCAGGTACCCATCGATAACAAACAGATAATTGTGGTGTACTCAAAGAGAATACTATGTAGAGATACAAATAAATGAATTATAATTACACACATGAAGAGAGATGAATCTATAAAGTATGATCTGAGTTAAAAAAATACAAGCCATATGATGCCATTTTATACAAAGTACAAAACAAGAAAAAATGAAATAAAGATATTAAACACAAATACTTATGTGATAAAACTATAATGAGAGCAATAGAATAATAAATTTCAGAATACTGGTTACTATATTTGGCGGGGCAGGACAGGTGATGGAGGGTTTTGGAGTGGATAGGGAGAGAGAATTGAGAAAATATGCAGAAAGTGTGAATAGTTTCTGTAATGCTCTATTTTTTTAAGTTGGGCAGTGGAGTTATGAGTGTCTGATTATTACAATTTATAACATAATACATAATTTTTTAGCATAGTAAACTTCATAGAAGCCAAGAAAACAGACACCCTCTATGGTCATATTCTCGAGTGCTCTGCAACTTCTAGGAGCCCTCCACACAGTTGGCTCTGGAGAAGTCCTCTTGTGTCACATGAGACCTTCACCCTCCTGCCCCCACTTAATTCTACTACCCCCTCTTTTCATAATGGGCTCAGAACACATCAAGTCCCCCCAGTCCTTAACACTACCACTGCAGAAAGTAATTCATCTGCAGTTTGCCTGCTTTTCTTTCACAAATGTGCCCATTCTAATCTTCAGAGGGGTAGAGTGGCTCTCTAGTGATTTTAGAACAACTGAGACAGCACAGATAGAATGCTGTGTTGGGCAGCAGGATGGGAATGGCTCAAAGCATCTATGTTAGTAATTGTGTAGCCAACGGTCTTCTGGAGGAAACTGGGGGTTCGGGAAGGGCTTCAAGCGGAAGACAGCAACAGAATTGGAATTTGAAAAGCAGGAAGAATTTTGATAGATGGGAGAAAGAAAATTCCCTGCAGAGGGAAATGTCATCACAAGAGAAAACTGCAAAGCTTTTGAAACACTGAGTCTTTCGGTTTGACTCGTTCACGGGGGAAAGGAATAGGTGGCAAAAATGGGATTGAGGTCACGTCAAGGTGTTGGTATGGCATGTCAGGGAGTTAGATCCTGATTCTTTAGAACATGAGAAGCCATTCGAGATTGTTGAATAAATAGCGACATAACCAGAACTCTCTATGAAGATTTAAATAGGTATTCACGTATTTACTGTGGATAAGTTACTGTATATACACAGTATGTGGGGCGGCGGCGGGGGGTGGTAGGTTGGGGGGTGGGAAACAAGCCCAAACCAGAAGCCCTCAGGACATAATGCTTGCCCTAGTGGCTCAGAATCCAGTTGCAGTTAGGGAACACAATCTAGAGGGGAGGAAAAAGCAACAGGCAGTTTACCAACTTCCCTGAAGCAGGTCTTTAGATTGTGGTTGCCTTATTTGGTGGCAATCAGTGTGAATAACCAGAGTGTCTGAATTAGAGCACAAAGGCAAATACTACCTTTCTGCCTTGCTCAGCACACTGTAAATAGAATTGGGTGGTAATCAGGTGGTATAATGCTAGGAGAGTGTTCATTATGGATTCTCAGCAAATGCACATCCCCTTTCTGAGGAATAACAACGGGATCTGTGTCCATGAGTCCCATAGACCTTATTTTTAAAAGTCCAGGCCACTGAGACTTGCACAGATGCACGGTGTGTGGGTCAGTGTGCTGCCCATTAGAGGAGGGTTTGGCCTTTGCTGGGCAGTAAGCTCTGAGGAAGGAATGTACCAACCTCTTTCCCAGACAAGCAGCAAGTTATTGATGCCAACCGTGTCCGATGGAATCCTCCTCTGCATTTCTTTAGCTTGATGTTGCAATTGCCTGTATTGTGAACCCCCTCGGTTATCAGTCCGGATAAATGCACCAGTCTGCCTCGGGGGTGGCGAGATGATCTATTTATGTTTATCACTGAATATTGACTGAGCTCTTGATGACACGAAGCAAGCTGGGCCTCTCTTTCTCTCCACTTATCCATCATCCCCCGACCGCCAACACACCCTATCAAAAAGGAAGAGGCTGCCAAGACATATGCTAAAATTATATTGTATTTCATCTTACTTTGGAAGTAATGAGATCGTTTAACATGAAATATAATTTGCAAGTGCAGTGGGGCTTTTTTCCCACTCCCCTCCCTTGGTAATAGCTTTAGACGCTGCATGCAGCTGAGTGACACATCAGTAACAGGTAGAGAATGAAATCTATTCCTTTCAGAAAATGAGTGTTTGCTGAGAGAGCAGGACAGAAAGCAGTGATGACATGGGTCTTTCAGGACTTTGGCTGTTCCTCCAGCTCACCTCCCAACAGGTTGGGATCCATTATTCCAGGCTCTGCACAAAACCACAACAGCAGACAGGAGGCTTCGAACACATGCACATTAAGCTAACTCCAGAATGAGACACTAAGAAGCAGCTGCAACTGCATTTTCCTCTGACCACCCCCTTTAGAAAATGATATGCTTTACATCCACACAGAAATATAGCAGCTGATTCTAATCAAAAGATGCCTAAGCCATTAACAGTTTCAGGTGTGTTTATTACCCCTCGAGGGGAATAATAGAGGAATCGGCAGCACTGGGCAAAGCTGGAAATGTAATCTTCTGGAAAAATGTCTTGTTCAAGATAAAGTCACACTTCATAAGACAGCTAATAGCTTTAGATTCACATATTTAAAGAGAATGTGGTAATTGTATGATAAAATATTAGCAAACCTCAAAAAACAGAAATAAAAATGCTAAGCATGTTAAGAGAATAGAAGATTGTGGCACCAGCAGATTGGATTTTGATTTGCTTTTTAGTCACCCAAAAGTTATTACCTTTGAATGTGTTTTAAATTCAATCAATGTTCAAAATCATGCAGTAGAAGTCGAGTTGTAGCAGTGAAGAGTCACATACCTGTGTGCGTGGCTCCAGCAGGAATAGCTGTGCAACCTCAGGGAAGTCACTGTACATCTCTCTGCCTCATTTTTCTCATCCAGAAAGGAAGCTATGACCAGCACATAACTTATAAGATGCTTACATGTAGTACCTGGTCCTTTTTTAAAAACTCAGGTTCATGCATTTTGTAAAAGTATTAAAAACACCCAATACATACTTGTTATTCCTAGTGTAGTCCGCAAACCGACCAGCATCCACATCGCCTAAGCGCTCATTAGAAATGAGCAGACTCTCAAGCCATACTCCAAACTCACCTATTTAGAATCTGAATTACAACAAGATTCAGGTGATTCATATTGCGCTTAAAATGTAGATTTGGGGCTGGGCGTGGTGGCTCACGCCTGTAATCTCAGCACTTTGGGAAGCTGAGGTGGGCAGATCACCTGAGGTCAGGAGCACGAGACCAGCCTGGCCAACATGGTGAAACCCCGTCTCTACTAAAAATACAAAAAAAAATTAGCTGGGCATGGTGGCAGATGCCTGTAATCTCAGCTACTCAGGAGGCTGAGGCAGAAGACTCTTGAACCTGGGAGGCAGAGGTTGCGGTGAGCCGACAGGGCACCATTGCACTCCAGCCTGGGCAACAAAAGCAAAACTCCGTCTCAAAAAAAAAAAAAAAAAATTGCAGATTTTGGTTCAGCAGATCTGGGAAGGGCCTGAGGTTCTGAATTTCTAATAAGCTCCCAGACGATACTATGCCACTGCTCCAAGGACTACACTTTGGATAGCAAGGGTTAAAAGAATGTCTGGCACATTGGAGGTGCTTAATACGACAGCCTACAGCTGTGATTCTTACACTGGCTTCATCACACCACCTGGAGGGCTTGATAAACACAGATGGATAGGCCCTGCCCCTAAAGCTGCTGGTTCAGTAGGTCTGAAGGGGAACCAGTTTCGCAATTTCTAACAAGTTCCCAAGTGATCCTGATTGATGCTCCTGGCCCAGGGACCACATTTTGAGAATCATTGGTCTACAGACTGGAGTGGAAAACAGTAAAACAAGATTAACTATGAAAGCATAAGGAAAAACAGGATAATAGCACAGTATGATTTTTAGTTACAAATAATCTACATGTTAAGAAACCTAGAAGGAAACGTACAAGGGAGATTGTTTTATGGAATTGGAACTGTGGGTGAATTTGAGGGTATTCTATTTGCCAAATTTAATTGAAAGTAAAAGGTCATTTTCTATCAAACCACTCCTTTCTTCATATGCTATTGCTCCAGATGCAGCAGCTCTCCTGAGCTCTGACCTGTCTCACTTATGTAATACAATGAGGCTACTGGCTTTTAGACATAAACAGGTTGATTCAGATTGAAAACAGGAGGAAATTAAGCATGAGAGAGTCGATGAAAACCGTAGGTATAAATCAACAAGTGGGTAGGCATATGAAAGGCTGCTTATCCTCAGAGATTCTGCAGGGTGGATGTGTCCATAGTATTCACTGGGATAATTTGTTTACTTGTTTTATTATTTATGTCCTATTGCATTCTGAAAAGGTTTTAAAATGTTTTAAAAATGCATCCTGGCTTTATCAACCTCAAGTTGGTGAACTTTTGAATATTAAGTTTCCATGGCACAGGATGTGCAGTACTAAGAGTCACCATCATTGCCCTTAGCAGTGGAGCTGTGGGCCAGGCACTGTCCTTTGCCAAGAGGCAGCCATCTCCACTGAGCATGGATTGTATAAGGCCTGGCTCATGTCCAGTCCCAAGGGCCCTAGCATTTCAATGCAAACTTCCCCTCAGATTTCAAAAGGCTCTAACACCCAGTAACTGCAATCCAGTTGATGCTCAGTAAAGGTTTGCTGTTCTTAAAGGGTAGCTATCCCATTTGCTGAAGAAAGAGCTGATGCTTCAGAATTGGGGGCCCAAACAAAAGCAAACGATAATAACCATCATCATCACTAAAAACAACCTACATTGGTATTGGAAGTCATTACAAGAAAACAAGGAAGAGAGATATTTATTGTAGCTATGCTTGGAAAAGTGACAGATTGTCAACAATTTAATGCCCAGCATTAAGTCAATAGAATATTACATGGCCATTAAAAATTATGTCTGTGAAGACCAATGAATAATTATGTTATTAGCCGGCTGCGGTGGCTCATGTCTGTAATCCCAGCATGTTGGGAGGCTGAGGTGGGAGGATCACAAGGTCAGGAGATCGAGACCATCCTGACTAACATGGTGAGACCCTGTCTCTACTAAAAATACAAAAAATTAGCGGGGCATGGTGGTGGGCACCTATAGTCCCAGCTACTAGGGAGGCTGAGGTAGGAGAATCGCTTGAACCCAGGGGGCGGAGGTTGCAGTGAGCCGAGATTGTGCCACTGCACTCCAGCCTGGGTGACAGAGTGAGACTCCATCTCAAAAAATAATAATAACTATTATTATTATGGTATTATAACAAAAATATTTTCTAGGCTAAGTTTTTAACAAAGGCTACAGACTGCACCTAGAGCTTGATTACAGCTGTATTTTAAAAACATCCTACCCAGGAACACCTGGAAGAAAACATTGCAAAATGTAGGCATTAGTCATGTTTGCAGCTCTTTCAAATTTTGCTCATTTATCCAAAATTTTTGTTTAATAATTATGCATTAAATTGATAATAAAAATGAGCCTTTTTAAAGATCATGGTTTTAAAAATGTTATTTTCATGCTGATAACATTAACAGGAAATAGGAAGATAAGAAATCATTACTCTATAATAACCATTATGCTAAAATATCTACATGTTTAAAAAATAGAAATGCATTAACACTGATTGCTTCTTTTGGGACTCAGAGCAATTGGGAGAGGGGTAGGATCCTTCAGTTACCAAATTTATTCACTGTGGTTTGAGAATGAAATACAAAATATGAATGTATGAGTAGATTTGCAGCTCATATACACAGATTTCTCAAAGATGCACCTGAAATTTTGGGAATTAATCTTTATTTAAAATAAAATAAACAACAGCTTGTACTTTGGCTTACTGCTCCTGTTGAGTTGTTCTCAGGCTGTATCCTTGCCTCTCTGAACCACCCCGGTACTGGAGCCCGTGCTCCCACATGAGGTAGCATGAACAGGGGTTCATTGGTTTTCTCACCTGGAAGTGAACCCAGCCAAGGAGTATGACTCACTCCTCAGAGCCTCAGGAATAGTCATAATGGCTGTGAACCAGAATCTTGTCCCCTAGAAGCTCCACTCCTATAGCTGTTGGCTAATGTGTCTTTGTGCCCATCAGCTCTGTAACATACAAACTTCATGGGACCATGAGTGACCCCATATTTGGGGCTTAGGATAGGTACATGCAGAGAACAGAAAATATCATTGTTTTAAACATTTAAGCCAAAGTAGTGTTACATACTTCATCAGTCAAGGTTGATGGTGAATCTTCGGAGGGCCTTACTCAAAAACAAAAGTTTCATCCTGACCATTGAGGCCCTAGGAATTTTGCAAGCAGACTTAGGAAAATTGAACTCGTTCATGCTGTAAGGCCCACAGAGATGCGAAAACCTGCTCATGCCAGTCCACAAATAACTTCCTCTAATAGTTCCCGTTACCACACAGCAAGCTATTCACTGAAAATATTCAGGACAATGCAGAAATTCATTAATTAATTCATTCACCCATCAAATATTCCTTGAGTCCCTTCTGTGTGCAGACGCCAGGTGCTAGAAATAAAGTGGTGCTTAAAACACGGTAGCCGCCTTAAAGCAGTGCAAGATCTAGATTCAGAGACAGAAAAGGTAGTTTCAGTGGAGTGTCACAAGGCCTTCCATGAGGACAACATAAGAGTTAAGGAAGGACAGAGGGCTTGCTGGAGGACGTGGTGCTTCAACTGAGAGGGGAAGCCCAAACAGATTTTAACCTGACAAAAGAGAGTAAGAATGGGGAAGTAAAGAGGGGAAGAACTTTCTAGGAGGAAGAGCAGCACAGTCAAAGCCTGAGAAGAAAGCGAACATGATGGATGCTCAGCATTGCAGCATTGCAGCAAAGTAGAGTGCAAGAGCAGTGTCAAGAAATGACTCATAAAAGACTTGATAAGCTGTGTTGTCCTCGTAGCACATTTCAAAGCTTCCTGCCTCCCCTTCCTACTGGGGATGAGAAAGGGAGCTGATGTTGACAAAGCCCAGGACAAAATTGGGCCAGCATAATTGGTATGGAGCTTCCCCTGTAAATGCAATGAGCTTGAGAATTCCAGCCTGTTGGTGCATTCCCTTTGCTGGACTATTTGTGTTCCCTTCATTGGCCTCTTCCTTGGAATTTGCTGTTTTCTATCACTTTCTTATCAGAGCATCTGGTGTCTAAGGGGTGCTTAGAGCTGTCTTTTATTCCAGATGGGCCCTACCCTGTGGAGGCCAAGTGGCAACTGTACTGGAGCCCAAGGAAAAGGAGGCAACCTCCAGAGCCTTATATCTACCTGGTCTCTGCTTAGGATCTTTTGGCTGGTGGCAATGATCTCACATGATAAGCACAAATTTCTGTTCACTGGGTAACATATAAACCGGACACAGAAGAGGCAGCTAAGGGTGTCAACATACCAAAGGACAGGTTGTATGGAATTTGAATGTATAAAAGTTGAGGGGTTGCTTAGATCTTTCTTGGAGAGTGGGTATGACAATGATAACATATTAGGATCTGGCACAAAGTAGGTGCTCAGTAAATGCATTCTTTCTTTCCTGCCCTTCACAGCTAGCTGAGCTCTAAAGTTCACAAAAACTTAGCCAAATTAACAAGTCAGCTGTGACAATCAGTTACAAGACACAAAACGGGCCCTAAAGAGGATAACAGGTTGGAAATATTTTAGGGGAAAAAACAGATCATTGCACCCTAAACACACATTTAGGACCTACACTTTCTCAGGCATTGTACAAGGGATTGTGAACCAGGTGAGTAGTTTGCCCTTGGGAAG
This sequence comes from Gorilla gorilla gorilla, assembly GCF_029281585.2. NCBI lineage: Eukaryota > Metazoa > Chordata > Mammalia > Primates > Hominidae > Gorilla > Gorilla gorilla. The sequence continues at coordinate 93,495,470 of NC_073240.2, forward strand.
CTATCGGTCTTATGGTGAGCCAAGTCCACACAAAGGATATTATTATTTGACATCCATGCACATAAAGAGCCAAGAGATGGGATGACTTGAAGAGGCATCCTCTCTCTCCCAGCTGGGAAAGGTATGGAAGGCTTTGTGGAGGAGGGGACATTTGAGGAGGGAGAGGTAGGATTTGGATTCTAGGGCATAGTATCACTGGAATAGCTTCCAGGGCAAAGGGAATAGAATGAGTCAAGGCAGACAGGAAGGAAACATGGGGAAGAGCAAACAGTTCAGTTGTTACAGCACATGAGATATGCCAGATGTCAGAACCAGGGGAAGGCAGGTTGGCAAGTCCCACCGGGATTAGATGGCGGCAGGTCTACAGGGCCAGCCTTCATGCTTACTCCAGGAATCCATCCTGCTCTGGCTGGAGCACCCCAAGGACACTGTGGCAGGACTGGATGTAGTGGATGTACATGGCTGAAGATAAATGCTTGTGACCACCGGCTCTGCACATGTTTGCTGCATAACGATGGAGCACCAAGCCAGGCTTCTTCCTACCAACTGCATTGAAGGAGCAGTTGCACTATTCCCAGCTCTGATAACTGCCTGCCTGGCCCCTTTTCCCTTTATCACATTCCAGAAAACTGCTGTCGCACTCTCTAGGGTCAACCTGTCCCAGGCAATGTGGTCAAAAGACACAATCAAGACCCAGGACACAAAACTGCAAGCAGACCTGCAGAAGAGCACGCCTGGGATGATTAATTACAAGAGGCAGCTGCATCCCTGACCGCTGCTTGGCAGACTCGAGGTCACAGCTGTGCAAAAGTAGCACCCGCTTTGCTTCAAGAACTTCTTCATGCCCCTCAAGCAGCCTTTTACAAGAAGACAGCAGAGTACCTAAATATGTGCCTCCCTTGAACAAGCCACGTTCCATGTATTAATCTTGCCAAAGGACTTTTTATTCCAGCATGTTTCCACATCTCAATTTTTACTGCTCTTACGTCCTAACTAGCCTGTGGCCAACAGCTGTCATACTCATCCATTTAGATAACACTCAGGTATTTCCTCTTCTTCCTTAGCCTGGAACATTCCTGATTGATGGTCATTATATTTGCCCTCTTTCAATCCTCTTCACAGCTGTATTCCATATGGTAAGAGGAAGGCCCTCCTACGAGGGGTGGTGATCGACAATTAAAATTACAAGATATATTTCCAACTGAATGCCTTGTTAAACAGCTATAAGAAACCTCAAATAAAATGACATGCTGCTGATAAAAAACCATTGGACCCAAAGGGATGATCCCAGGGAGAAACATACATTCCTGGCTAACACGGTGAAACCCCATCTCTACTAAAAATACAGAAAGTTAGCCAGGCGTGGTGGCGGGCACCTGTAGTCCCAGCGACTTGGGAAGCTGAGGCAGGAGAATGGCGTGAACCCGGGAGGCAGAGCCTGCAGTTAGCCGAGATTGCACCACCGCACTCCAGCCTGGGCGACAGAGCAAGACTCCGTCTCAAAAAAAAACAAAAACAAAAACTAAACAAAACATTCCGTGACCAAATCTTCAACATAAGCAATAAGGAGGCACCTGCTTTAAAAATTACCTCATGAAATCCAACAGCAAGTGGCGCATTAAAGAAAGTCAGCATTATCATCATTGGCAGATTAAACTGTGCTCACAAAAGACTCAAAGATGATATAAAAAGGCCTTCACTGCTAAAGACGTTTTCACTTCAAAGTGCATTGTCTAAAAGATTAGAACATTTCTTTTTCATAGAAACAATGATGGTGAAGGTCCCAGGCTATTCAATAAAATTCTGTTAATCCACAATTATAATGAAGAACAATATTGCCAAGCCACACCACTTCCTATTCTCCAACACATTCTGCTCCCCCATCTGGGTGCCCTTTGCTTGTGTATACCTGTCAAATCATACCTAATTATGGAGACACGGAACAGGTACCTCCTCCTCCAGGAAGCCTTCCTTACAACCTCAGACAAAAGAAAGCCCTCTCCATTGCATGTTTCCGGAGTCCTCTCCTTTATCATTTTTTATAGCAGTTCTTACATTGTGTGTTATACAGGCATCTTATTTGTCCTCTTCAGCTGGGAGTTCCTTGTGGGAAGAGATTATATCTTAATAATCTTGGACATCCTACAGCCTCAATGATGATGTCTTAAGAAGGCTAGCTCTTTCGTAAAAGTGTTTAAATTGAAAAACAAGTGGCTGCTGTTAAACCAAACAGAATAATGAAGACTAAATGGAACTTTAAAAAAGTGACCGATCATGCCTGATCTATAGTTAGGTGCACAGGAAAGGCTAATTGTAAACTGAAAAACAACAAAGAATTTTTTTAACACAGCATTCCATTGTATGTTTATGCTATACTTTATTACATTAACCTTTAATTATTGAACACATCCAGCATTTTTTTCATTCATGAAGAATCCTGCAATGAACATAAATGTACTATCAATTCTGTGAATGAGTATTATTTTAGAAAAAATTATTGGAAGACATAAATGGGCATATGCACTGTTAAGAGTTTATGCAAATTGATACTTCTAAATGGAAATTCTTTTAAAGTTCCACCAATAGGTATAAGCTTTGCTGTTGTTTTCTGGTAGATTATTTGGCCCCGGTTAGGGACATTTTTTAAATCCACAATTTGTTAATAGTTTGCTCTTGAATGGGTGCTGAATCATATCTAGGGCTTTATCCAGGGCAGATAAAGCACCTGCTCTGGATGTTCTTCTCGGTTCAACCCTCAAATCCACACTGTCCACCTTTTCTAACCCGCTCTGTGTGAGAAGGGTGGCTTCTTTGCCCTCTGGCTATTGGTTGGGGTCAGCCAATGGGAAGGACCTTCAGGAAATCTAAAGGGGTATGGGTTGGGGAAGAGGGAGAAATTCAGCAAATACGCTTTCCCGGTATCCTCCTTAGTAACTCAGCAGTAGCTTCATTTCTCTACCAAAGACCACAGATTCTACTAGATGTTCCCACACCACCATTTCTGAAAACCATCCCTCTCCTTGCCTTTCAGGCCTTGGGGGTCAGGGGATGTGCAGGTGGCAGCTCCCTACTTTTCCTGGGCCTGGGATGCTTCACCATGTCTTATTGGGTTCCCTTAACCCAACAGCACCTCTGCAAAGGGTTCCTTTGTTAGACTCTCCCCATTCACCCTTCTGAAATTTCCATCTATTTTTTGACAAGATTAGACTAACATTGCAATTGGTACCAGGAGTAGCTCCAGGAGCAGAGTGGAAGCCCTTAACCATGAGCAACAACATAGACACAATTTCTAAAATGAGCAGGGGTGTCTTTTGTGGCAATGGAAGTATTTTGACCCTCAGCATCTATGACTAATTGAATTGTAGGGTCCCTAGGAATGAAATCGATGGGTAGACTTACTCAAGTGTACTTGACTCATGTGGAAAGAAACTTTCTGGTTCTGGTGAGCAGAATCCTAATACAACGAATCCTAATACATGGAATCACTGTAATGGGATTCCATGGCCTCTTGCCCACTTTCTAGACCTAGGCCAGTTCACAGAACCAGAGTAGGCTGGATTCTTTGAGGAAGAACTCTATAGTGCGACCACACGTATACAGTGTGCATCTACCTCCAGGCCTTCCTCAGAGGGCCCTGCATTTATTTCCAGGGTGACTATGCACTAAGGAAAAAGAAATATCCAGACTTTCCAAGGGCTATAAGAGTCATCTCTGAGCAGATGTCAAGCCCTAGAAATTGAATTAATTTCTCAGTGGGTCTGGTGGGACCCACCATGATTTATTTGTCCAGTTCCAGCATGTAGAAGGCCATCATCAAAGATCTGAGAAAGACAGGGGTGCTGGGTCTTACCATAGTGGCCATTTATTTAGCTTGTTGGGCCTGTACAAAACTCAGATAAGTCTGGAGAATAACTGTACATTATCACCTACTTAATCAGGTGAGGATGACAGCTGTAGCTTTGGTTCCAGATGTGGTAATTTACTGAGAAAATCAGTACAGCCACTGGCTACAGGTATGCAACTATTAACATAGCAAGTGCCATTTCTTCGATTTCTGTTGAAAAAGATAACCGGAAGAGATTTGTCTCCACATGTTTTCCCTTGAGACCATGATAACTCCCCTGCTTCTTTGTCATAATATAATGCACAGGGATCTTGATTATTTTGATATCCCATAGAACATCATGTGTGGGCACTCCCTCAGTGACAGTGTGCTCATCGTACATGGTAAGGAAAACTTCCCATCATGACCTCGGTAGCATCTGAGTCACCAGATCATAGAGGTGGGCACAGCACCTGTAGTTACATGGAAAAGATCTAAATGAGACTGACTCAAACAAGTACAGAAGGTACAAGTAAATGGCATGAGCACGTAGCGTTCTCCCCGTCAAGGTGCCTCTTCCTTATGCTTCACTACTTCTCCCTCTGCCCACACTGATGGCCTCATAGGGAATTCCTGCTCACCAGTCTCCAGTTTATGGAGGGGTTTTCAGGGTGTAAAATCCACTAGGAGTGGCCTTCAAAGAGTGGTGAAGGGAAATCCTCATTTGGGCAGACTTTGGGTAGTACAGTCAGATGGCTGCCTATTTCACCTGGAAGAGAAGAGCAGGAGTAAGGCTCAACATTATGTCATTGGCAGAGGTTAACAGGTAAGTGACTGGCTAGAAACTTGGAAAGACCAATATTGGAAAATTGGTGATAGGGAAGCCTGGGCTAGAGATGTGTGTGGGTGGGTCTCTCAGAATGAGCACAAAGACAATCATTTCTTACAAAAATGCCCACCAGAGGGCATCCACTCCAGTGCCAGCTCTCAGTAATGACTAAGTGTGGATGCCAGTTAGCCTCTTTCCCCAGCCACCCCAGTGCTTGCTCAGGCTCTTATCCCAAGTGGCCCTGAAGGCATGGCTGGGGTCAAGAAGCCTGGACTTTCCCCAGCGAGGCTTATTTGGTTCCTGACACCACTGAGTTCCCTATGAGCCAATGGCAAGTATGGCCCTAATCCCTGAGTATACCAAGCAGCCACATAGGACACATTGATTCCATTGCTCCTTTCATCATGGAGGGGGCAACAAATCTGGCCTCACCAGGATAAATGCCTATTCTGTTAATAGACCTACTTTTCTTGCCTATTGTGCTTCCACATGCATCATGATTGGTGCCTTATCGGCTGCCACGTTACCCCAAACAACATAGTCTCCAGCAAAGCAGTTGTTCTATAGCAAAAGAAGTATAGCCTTGGCTGGGCACGGTGGCTAACGCCTGTAATCCCAGCACTTTGGGAGGCTGAGGCGGGCGGATCACGAGGTCAGGAGATCAAGACCATCCTGGCTAACACGTGAAACCCTGTCTCTACTAAAAATCAAAAAAAGAAATTAGCCGGGTGTGGTGGCAGGCGCCTGTAGTCCCAGTACTTGGGAGGCTGAAGCAGGAGAATGGCATGAACCCGGGAGGCGGAGCTTGCGGTGAGCCCAGATCGCACCACTGAACTCCAGCCTGGGCGACAGAGTGAGACTCTGTCTAAAAAAAAAAAAAAAGTATAGCCTTGAGATTTACAATGTGCCCCATCACCTAGAAGCAACTGCCTTAATCAAATGGCAAAGGTTTGATTACAAGAACTGGGGGGAAACAACATTCTGCAAGGTTGGGGAGCTACCCTACAGGACGTAGTAGATGCCTTTAATTAGCAGCCAATATGCAGGGCCACTACAATAGCCAGAATGCATAAGTCTGGGAGGTAAAGTGTGGATGTGGGAGTTGTCTCTCTCCCTATTTTACCAAACAATTCACTGAAGAATTGCTTTCCCTTGTTATGACCTTGAGTTTGATGGGGTTGGAGTGTCTGGTGCCTAAGGTAAGAAAACTCCCGCTAGAGATCACAGCGATATATCAATAAAATTATAGCTTGACACTGAACCCCAACCACATTATTTCTCATACCACCAAACTAACAGGCGGAGGAGTCACTCTACTGACTGGGGTAATTAATCCCAATGGCTACAGGGAAACTGGGTTGCTGTCGTGCAATAGAAGCAAGTGAGACTGTCTGGTAGACAACAGTTCACCGTATTGGCGGAAAATTGCAGAAATCCAGTAAAGACAGGACCACCCAGAGCTTGGATCCTGTGGAAATGAAGGCTGGCATCATTTCACCAGGAAGGAAACTCATTCATCAGAGTTGCTGGCAGAAGGTAAGGGGAACAGGAAAAAGGTGAAAAATAGAGCTAGGATGATCAGCTTAGGCTTTTGACAAGTTACAGGAGCAAGTACTGTATTAGCTGCTGTGACTTACGTTCCAAAATCGTTTCCTGCCCTCCACCTTTTGGGCCTGAACTTACACTAAAAAAAAAAACAGGCGAGGTTTCACATGGTGATACTATTGAAGTCATATTAGCTCAGATAATTTCTTTAATTTTCTCTTCTTCATCTTCTTCTGTTTCTCCTCCTGGAACTTCTATTCTACTGACTGAGTCCTAGCTCTATTCTTGATTATCTTTATCTTTTTATTATTATGGCTCTATTGATTGTTTTTATCTTTTATCTCTATTAATCGCTTGATTAATTTATCTTTTCATTTGTAATTCTCATCTCTGACTTTTGGTTTTGCATTCCAAGAGAATAACATTAGTTGGTCTGATTTCTAAGACTTTTTCTGAAGTATCCATTGTGATATTTAGGCTATTTTTTCTTTTGGAAATTATGTGTTTTTCCAAGATCTGTTTTTTCTTAGCATTGACCTTTCCCATGGCTGTCTGCTCCTGTTTTATAAACATGATCTCTTTCCCAATCTCACTGCAAATATGAATTCAGTGTGTTTGAATTCCTGTTTTCTGGCACTCTGCTTGATTCACCTCTTCAAGCTGCTAATTTTTGTTCATTTTTCTGAAGAAAAGTTGAGATCAGTGGTTTGAGGAGTAACATATCATAGTCCCTTGGAAAATGTTTTTTCAAAATACATATACCCAGTTTCCCTTTTTTCCTTCCAGTGCCCTATTTCCCCACTCCCAATAAAAGTATAACAATCTCCAGTAAAAGGTGTCTAGATAAAGATATTAATAAAAAACATAATCTATCTACATAATTCTGATATGCTTCCTTCCTCCACATGGAGAATCAGCAGCCTAGTGTGCACAGCACACTTAAATGATGTGAACTCTGGGAACTCAGGCAATTATTTGATTAACACGTTGGTTTACTATGATAGTAGGTATGTAGGTGCTCTGTGTGTTGGCAGTGGTAGCTCATAAGATAAACTTCCTTCCAGAGACAGCAAGCCAGGAATGTTGTTGGAGTCTTAGAACAACCTGGTTATTCCCCAGTCTCTCTTTCTTTGTAGCATTAACTAAAAGGGCCACATATCTCAAATGCTGGAGCCCCAAGATGGTAGAGCACAATCAGTTGAGAATCCACAGTGACTGCTGATCCCTATGAATCATAAGCTTTTGCTGTGTTAAAACACCAAGACTATGAAATTCTTGTTTTAACACAGAATAACTTAGTGCATTCTGATTATTTTGTATCTTGAGTGTTGTTTTCCATATGATACATCAGAATTTTCCTATACCCTTAAGGACTTTACAAGAATGAGATTTTGAGTGGCTCCACAATATTTCATCGTAAGTTTATGTACCGTAAATTTACTGACCTAATCCTCTATTGTTGAACATTTAGTTGAAAACAGTTTTAGAAACTATAAACAATGTTGTAACAAACTCCATTGTGTTTGGCATTCGTTCATTGTCAAAATTTCACTAGTGCTACTCACATGATTAGAAATGATTACATACTGCTACAAACAACAAAATATTAGTGTACCATAGATTTAAGAACTATAATGTTTTTATTTGAAGATGACATGATTGTGTACATGGAAAATTCTTGAGAATCTACAAAACAAGTAAAATTAATACATTTATTTAACAAGATCAGACCATGTGAAATATGCATGCAAAAATCAATTGTATTTTATGTACTAGTGGCAAACAGTTGAAAATGGAATTAAATAAAAACAATTAAACAGAGAATACCATAAAAAACATAAAAATTTTAGGATTTAATTTGTAAATACATACAATATCTCTACATTGAAAATTATGAAACATAGCTGAGAGAAATAAAAAATAGCTAAATAAATAAAGAAACATACCATTTTCATGGATCAAATACTCAACATTTTTAATATGGCAGTTCTCTCCAAAGTGATATATAGATTCAACTAATCACAAGCATAATCTTACCTGGGTTGTTATAGAAATTGACAAGTTGATTCTAAAATTTATATGGTAATTCTTGCCTCCCTGACAGTAGCTCAGCCTCCAGGACTCTCTTCCAGCATGGCTGAAGACACCTCTTCACATAAGATGGTGACAACAAATCACAGGCGCAGTCTCACCAAATTCACAGATCAGTTGAAAATCCTCATCAATACCTTCAATCAAAAACCTTACCCAGGTTATGCTACCAAACAAAAACTTGCTTTAGAAATCAATACAGAAGAGTCCAGAATCCAGATTTTGTTTCAGAATCGAAGAGCTGGATTCCAGAAAAGACCAGAACCTGGGACTTTAGAATCAAGCCAGAGCCATGGGCAAGATCGACCTGACGCAGAGTTTCAAAGTAGAGAAGCCAGATGGTGTTGTACCACCTACAGCGCCTCTCAATTAAGCACTCTCATCAAGGCATTTATGAAAAACCCATACCCTGGGATTGATTCCAGAGAACAAGTTGCTGAAGAAATTGGTGTTCCAGAGTTAAGAGTCCAAATTTGGTTCCAAAATTGAAGATCTAGATTTCATCTCCAGAGAAACAGGGAACCTGTTGTGTCCTTAGAACAAGAAGACCAGGGGCAAGATTTCTGAGGGACATCAAGGTACAGAAGATACACAAAATGGCACCAACCTCACTAGCAATTCTCATTTCTCTGGAGCCAGAACATGGTGAACACAGTCAAGTTCAGTGTATTTGATATTATCAACTGGGGCCCCAAATCTCTCTCACAGTCTTCCTGGGAGTCTATCCTTCTGCTGAAACTGCAAGCTAAGCCCTCTGAAGATGGTAAAGGACACGGCCAGGTGCGGTGGCTCATGCTTGTAATCCCAGCACTTTGGGACACCAAGGCAGAAAGACTGCCTGAGCCCAGGAGTTCAAAACCAGCCTGGGCAGCATAGCAAGACCCTGTCTCTATTATAAAAAATGAAATAAAATAAATAAAAAGGACTGTAGGAGGCAGAGACAGGTACAGGAGGCACCACACTACCCTATTGACACAGCCTGGATCCAGAGTTCAGCGGACCTTGAGACAATGAAAATAAACTTAGTAATAATCAAAATAAATCAATAAAAATAAAATGTATATGGTAATTCAAAAGACTTAAATATCAAACTCAATCTTGAAAAAGAAGAGAAAAGTTAGAAGACAAACAATCTAAATCAAAACTTACTGTAATGCTATAGTGATCAACAAACTCGTCCTGGTATGAAGATCAACAAATAGATCAATAGAACAGACTGGAGTTCAGAAATAGGCCTATAGTTACAGAACGTGATTTTTACAAAGGTGTCAAATCTTTTCAACTAATAGGGTTGGAGTAACTAAAATCCATATGGATAACAACAAACCTTGACCCCTTACCTCATACCACACTCAAACACTAATTCAAGATAAATCAGAGACCTAATTATAAAAGGTAAAATTATAGGGCTTCTTGGAGAAATCACAGAACATCTTTGCAAGCTGGGGGTAGGCAGAGTTTCTTTAGACAGGTTACAGAAAGCAGTGACCATAAATGGGAAAATTTTTATAAATTAGACTGTCAAAATTAAATACTTTTGATTAAAAGACATCATGAAGAAAATATATACTAGACTACAGATAGGAAAACAATATTTACTAAAAACAACTCAATACAAACTCAATAATAAAAGCCAAACAACCGAATCAATAACTGGAGGAAAAAAAAAAAAACATTAAGAAGATACGTGCATGGCCAATAAACATGGAAAAAGGTTCTGAAAAGCATTTGCTATTGAAAATGCAAATTAAAACCACAATAGGACACCAGTCAACACTCACTAGCATGGATAAAATTAAAACGAGTAACATCAAATGGTGGGAAAGGTGTGGAGCAACTGAAATCTGTGTACGTTGTTGGTAGAAACGTAAAATGGTGTGACCACTCTGAAAAATATCTGCTCAGTTCTTTATTTTTTTATATTTTATTTTTATTTTTTAGATGGAGTCTCGCTCTTGTCGCCCAGGCTGGAGTGCAGTGGAGCGATCTCAGCTCACTGCAGCCTCCGCCTCTCGGGTTCAAGTGATTCTCCCTCCTCAGCCTCCCAAGTAGCTGGGATTACAGGTGGGTGCCACCACACCCTGCTGATTTTTGTATTTTTAGTAGAGACAGGGTTTCACCATGTTAGCCAGGCTGGCCTTCAGCTCCTGAGGTCAGGTGATGCTGGGATTACAGGTGTGAGCCACTGTGCCTGGCCTGATCGTTTCTTTAATAACTAAGCATATATATGTCAAGTTGGCTAGGCCATGGTACCCAGATACGTGGTCAAACACTAATTTAGATATTGCTGTGAAGTTATTTTTTGGAGGAGATTAACATTTCAATCAGTAGACTGTGAGTAAGGCAGATGACCCTCTGTAATGTGGATGGGCCTCATTCAATCTGTTGAAGGCCTTAAGAGAAATGACTGATGTTCCCCCAAACAGAGGAAAGCCTCCAGATTGTCTTTGGATTTGGGCTACACCGTTAATATTTCCCTGGCCAACCCTGCTGGCCTACCCTGCAGATATTAAACTTGCCAACCCCACAGTCATGTGAAGCAATTCCTTAAAATAAACACACACACTCTCTCTCTCTCTCTCCTCACACATACACTCACACACACACACACACACAATTGATTCTGTCTTTAGAAAACCCTGACAAATACACTATTACTTGACCCAGCAATTCTATACAAGAAAATGAAGTCAAATGTCCCTAAAACTAATTGTACAAGACTGTTCATGTGGGTTTATTCACAATAGGCAGAAGCTGGAAACAGATCAGGTGACCACTGATAGCAGAATGGATAAACAAACCATATTATGTTCATACAGTGGAATGCTGCTTAGCAGCAGAAAGCCATGAACTACTGATAAATACAACAACATGGCTTAATCGCAAAAACATTTTATCTGAGTGAAAAAGCCTTACACAAAAGAGTATTTACGATGTGATTCCATTTATCTAAAGAATAGGGAAAACTAATCAATGATGAAAAAGGAAATCAGAATAGCAGTTGCCTCTGGGGATGGGATGGAGGCCGGGGCTTACTGGAAACAGGAATGAAGGAGCTTTCTGGGGTAAGGGTATTGTTCCATGTGTTAATGGAGGTTGGGTTACACAGGTGCATGCATCTTTCAAAGCTCATCAAATAGTACAGTAAAATTAGATCATTTCATTTTAGGTAAATTTTATCTTAAAGAAAAAAGAAATAAAACTAGATATTAAACTCTAGGTAGCAGTATACATGATGAAGTGTTTAGGGGTGAAATACGCTGATGTTTGAATCTCACTTTGAAATGCACTAAAAATAAGAGAAATTAATGGATAGAGAGATGGATAGGTATATCAGAATAAGTGTAGAGAGATGTTAATTGTAGAAACCAGATGGCAGGTGTTTGCTATACAGTTATTTCCAGTTTCCTATATGTTTGAAATTTCTCCTAATAACATGTTGGAAAAAAAGAGAAGTTTATTTCTCTTCAAGAAATAAAGATCCAGAAGCAGGCAATCCTGGACGTAGATGGCAACTGCATCATGACTAGCAATTCAGCCTCCTTCAGTTTTCTTCTACTTTCCTTAGCATGCCACCTCATAGCTGGATCTCTCAGCAACTATTCCACTCTGCAGCCAGCAAGACACTCACAGCATCCAAGCAATTCTTTCCTGTCTCTCCTGCCTCATCATTATTTCTCTCTCTACTGGATTGCTGTCATCAGCGTACAAAACTGTAGTTATTTTTCTCATCTGAAAAAGATTCTTCTCTTGGCCAGGCATGGTGGCTTATGCCTGTAATCTCAGCACTTTGGGAGGTTGAAGCAGGAGGATCACCTGAGGTCAGGAGTTCGACCTCAGTGCGGCCAACATGGCAAAACTCTGTCTCAACTATAAATATAAAAATTAGCCGGGTGTGGTGGTGCATACCTGTAATCCCAGCTACTCAGGAGGCTGAGGCAGGAGAATCACTTGAACCCCAGGAGGTCACAGTGAGACGAGATTGTGCCACTGAACTCCAGTTTGCGCGACAGAGCAAGACTCCATCTCTCTCTCTATATATATATGTATATATATTCTATATATATGTGTATATATATGTGTGTATATATTCTATATATGTATATATATTCTACATATATGTGTATATATGTATATATATTCTACATATATGTGTATATATGTATATATATTCTATGTATGTGTATATATACACATATATATGTATACCCAACTTCCTCTTCTTTTAGCTGCTGTCCTGTTTCTTTGCTCTCCTCTACGCAAAAAAAAAAAAAAAAAAAAAATCCTCAAAAAAATAAAGATGCTGCCCCTGTGTGATTCCGTCCTGCGCAGCTGTTCTCTTGAGCAGTGGTTGTTCATATCCATCCATCTTCTCTCCCATCTAAGTGCGTGCCGCCACCTGATGGAAGATTCAATGGGCATGTATGTGGAGCCCCCTGAGGCCCCAGAACTATCTTTTCCGTTGTGAACTAAAGGCCGACAAAGATTACCACTTTAAGGTGGATAATGATGAAAATGAACACCAGTTATTTTTAAGAACAGTCAGTTTAGGGGCTGGTGCAAAGGATGAATTGGACATTGTCAAAGCAGAGGCAATGAATTACGAAGGCAGTCCAATTAAAGTAACACTGGCAACTTTGAAAATGTCTGTACAGCCAACGGTTTCCCTCGGGGACTCTGAAATAACACCACCAGTGATCTCACGGTTGAAGTGTGGTTCAGGGCCAGTGCATATTAGTGGACAGCACTTAGTAGCTGTGGAGGAAGACGCAGAGTCAGAAGATGAAGAGGAGGAGGATGTGAGACTCGTAAGTATATCTGGAAAGCGGTCTGCCACTGGAGGTGGTAGCAAGGTTCCACAGAAACAAGTAAAACTTGCTGCTGATGAAGATGATGGTGATGATGATTTTGATGATGAGGAAACTGAAGGAAAAGCACCAGTGAAGAAATCTACACAAGATACTCCAGCCAAAAAAATGCACAAAAGTCAAATCAGAATAGAAAAGACAAAACCATCCTTAACACCAAGAACAAAAGGACAAGAATTTTTCAAAAAACAGGAAAAAACTCCTAAAACACCAAAAGGACCTAGTTCTGTAGAAGACATTAAAGCAAAAATGCAAGCAAATGTAGAAAAAGGTCTTTCTTTACCCAAAGTGGAAGCCAAGTTCTTCAATTATGTGAAGAACTGCTTCCGGAGGATTTACCAGGAGGCTATTCAAGATCTCTGGCAGTAGAGGAAGTCTCTTTAAGAAAATAGTTTAACAGTCCCCGGTGTGTGATGTTCCCCTTCCTGTTTCCATGTGTTCTCATTGTTGTGGGGTGGGGGGAGGGGGGAGGGATAGCATTAGGAGACATACCTAATGCTAAATGACGAGTTAATGGGTGCAGCACACCATCATGGCACATGTATACATATGTAACAAACCTGCACGTTGTGCACATGTACCCTAAAACTTAAAGTATAATAATAATAAAAAAAAAAAAGAAAAATAGTTTAAACAATTTGTCAAAAATTTTCTGTCTTATTTCATTTCTGTAACAGTTGATATCTGGCTGTCCTTTTTATAATGCAGAGTGAGAACTTTCCCTACCGTGTTTGATAAATGTTGTCTAGGTTCCATTGCCAAGAATGTGTTGTCCAAAATACCTGTTCAGTTTTTAAAGATGGAACTCCACTCTTTGCTTGGTTTTTTAAGTATGTATGGAATGTTATGATAGGACATAGTAATAGCGGTGGTCAGACATGGAAATGGTGGGGAGATAAAATTATACATGTGAAATAAAACTCAGTATTTTAATAAAGTTAAAAATAAAAATAAAGATGCCTATGTTTGTTGTTTCTGGTTCAATATTCTGTGGTCAGCCCTTGGGGTTCATCTTGCTTGCTGCATCTGCAATACTCCGTGTAGCACATTGATCACTGTTTCCTCCATGATACAGCTTCCTAGACACCAAAGTCTTGACTTTCTTCCCACTTCCCTGTTTCCCTCGCAGTGCTTTCTCAGTCTCGTTTGTAATTTACCCCTTTTCCTGGACATCTCAATGTTGGAGTGCCCCAAGGCTCAGTTCTTGGACCTTGTCCTTTCTCCTTCCCATCCAGTTCCAAGGACTTAATACCACCCTCTTGCTTATGACTATCAAAATTCCATCTCCAGTTCAACCTCTCCCCCAAAGTCCAGACTCATAGATCCAACTCTTACTATCAGATATTAACTTGCACATCTAATAGATATATTACACACAACATGTCCACAACCAAATTCCTGGTCCTTCCCTCAAAGCCTGTTTTAACCTCAGCTTCCACTGTTTTCATGATAGCAGCTCCATCTTCCAGGTACTCAGGCCAAAAATTGTGTCATCCTCTTCTCTCTCCTTTGCTCATACCCAGTAGTCAATTCATCAGGAAACCAAGCTGATTCTACCTTCAAGATATACCCAGGACCCGATCATTTCCCACTGCCTCCTGGCTGCTCCCCTGGCTCAGGTTACTACCATAGCCTTGTAACTGGTTCTGGTTTCTGCCTTTGACCCCGCAACATTCTATTTGTAACACAGCGACTTAATTAATTCTTTTAAAATGTTAAGTCAAATGACATCAATCCTCTGCCCAGAACTCTATGTGGCTCCCCATTTCTCTCAGAGTGAAATATGTTGTTGGGTAGCCTACAAGGCTCTGTGTGGTCTGGCCCCCTCATTTCCTCTGGACCTCACTTACCCCCTGGTCTACTGACTCCAGCCACAATGGCCTCCTGCCACTCCCAGGATGGTGCCAAGCATGCTCCAGCACTGGGGTCTTTCACTGGCTATTCCTTCTGCCTGGTACACTCTTCCCAGATATCTCCCTATTCAATGCCCTCTCCTACTTCAAGTCTCTGCTCAGACATCACCTTCTAGATGATTCTCAGCCTCACCATTCTGGGCAATCTTGAAACTCCTCCCCACTCCCACCCTGGGGACTTCTGATCCTTCCTACCATGCTCTGTATGTTTCTTTCTTCTGCTGTGCATATCCCTTCAAACACGCAATTAATGTATTTATTTATTATATTCACACCTAGAGTCTGTCTCTTGCACTACAAGTTAAATTCCAGAAGGAGAAGGATTTTGCTTTTTCGCTTATGTAGATGCCAAGCACTTGAAACAGTGCTAATACAGAGACCAATATATGCTCGTTCAATAAATAAATGAATAAATGAAGCACACAGAACTGCATGGTCAAACCTCCTTAAACCCTTTAACCTCCTACGTCTTATACTTTCATGATTTAACCCAATACATTTCTTTCCTCCATTAAGAATAGATTTTTGTTCTTCTGATCAACACTACACCACCCAGTGAAGGGCCTTTTAATTTATTCACCCAACCAGCCTTCAAATGTAATTAGGACCTATTAGATGAAGAGGTGGACTTGTTTAAAAAAGCAGCACAGCATAAGCAATCCATTCTTAAATCAGAGGCTTGTAAGCAGTAGGCGTTACAGTCAGGAATACAAAAACCAAAAATGAAACAGTTGTTGCTCAAATACCTATTAAAGATCCCCAGGGTGATCTTTATGTAGAACAAAAACAAAACTGAAACTAAACAAAAACCAACAGCTATTAAAAAAAATAGGTCACCTCTCCTAATTCTTGCTCAGCTTCTAAGGAATTAGATTCAGCTCTTAATATTCAACTTTTTCTCTCCCCTCTAGACCTTGTGGGCTTATTTTCTGTCTTATGGATTTACTTCAAGCAAAAGTAACAACCATAACCATCTGTTGCATAAAAATGAGAATTATACTTTCAACCAAAAGGCAACTTGCTGTTGCTGAGATTTGCCACTTGTCCCATGTAGCAAAGATCCCAGGTGCAGCAAAAGAAGGAGCTACTCCAGGTCTGCTTGAACACCCTTCTTTTTATGCTACTCATGCACTGGGATCAACTCTCAGGCCTCCAGCCCCAGACCACATTAATGACTAGAAACTCAGAAGCGATACTCCAGTGATGTTCCCTGTAGTCCAAGCAGTTTCTTTGAGTGTGGCCAGTTTATAACTTCTGCACAACTTGGAAGCAATGGAGGACTCTCGAAAATGGCTCCAGGCACCTATTCATTGCTTTTTTTCTTGTAATATATTTGCCTTTCCACATGCAATCACTTACAGTTAAGGAAGGGGTAATACATTTAGCCAATGTCAAGATTTAGACAATGGCAAGAGTCTAATGTTGGCCACCATCTGCAACGTTTATGGTGTCACAATGGGCAGAGGAAGACAAAGGAACCGAGATTGCAAATATAATACATGAGTCACGAAGGTCTGGAAAAGCCACATCTTTCTTTCTTTGTTATTATTGCTGTTGTTAATTCATTAAGTGATTGATTTTTATTGGGTTATATTTCCAGTATCCCTTTCAGCCGAGTATAAGGCCATTTTCTTGGTTACTAGGGCAAGGTGAGGTCAAGTTTGTGCATGTGTGGGTATGTTAATAATTCATATCATACCGTGTAGACTATGCAAATAAAACATGGGTCAGCCTCTTTCCTAAGTCCTCCAGCTCAAACAAGAGCGACTCCCATCTCAGCATATTACTCCCTGCTGTCAATGTCAGTCTTTTAAAACATTATCATGAAAGAAAACCAAAAGATTTCGCGAAAAGCTCTTTGAGCTACTTCACACCCCATGGAGTCTCAGTCTGGGTGAAGCATTGCTTCTCACTGAAGATATTGTAACAGTTTAGCAAAATCTAGCAAGTCAAATTCTTTCCAAAGGTAAAATGTTCTGGATTCATCTTAGCCTGTTCCTATCTAAACTGACAGATTTGCCCATGAAAATCACTTGAAATATCTTTATATGGAGAGGCAGGAACTATCTTTTGTTCCTTAACAGTTCTTAAGAGCAAATAATACTTGAGTTTGCTCTTCCTGAGAAAAAGAGGAAGAAAAGATCAAGAAAGTGAAGGCGGTAAAAGCAGCAAGAAATAATCAAGAAACTGATAACTATATTTCCTATAATGATCAGCTATTACCTAACAAGAAGCATGGCTTTCTTCTCTGCTCTACTCTTAACCAATGGCTGGCTTGTACTTGGTGACTCCTAGGGCTCAAGTAGGCCATATGACAGTGGACAGTGACCCTCAAGCTGCTGCAGTGCAGGTCATGTCTGAGGATGGTTCACAGGGAATGCCATGGGCACACGGTTTCTGCACGATAGCAGAGGTTCTTCTCTATTGCAAGTATCTCAAATTCCTCCCACTGTCACAACTGGTTTGAGAGACTCAGAACATGGCACAAGGGCAGGAGGTCCACTCAGGACAGTTGTTATTGCTGTGTGTAACCAACAGCCACAGCCAAAACAAACTAAAGGAGACGGTGTAAACCCTTTCAAAAATTCAGTTGGTAAGGGTTTCTATTTATAGTGCTGAGCAGTTTTGGATGGAGAGAGAATTCTCTCCAGTTGGCATTAGCCAGTCCAGAACAGCGGTGTGGGTATGAAATTTATGTGGGTTGGTGGATGCTATAAGACCTAGAAGACCAAAGGAGATGTGACTTGGCACAGAAATACTTCCTCTGCAATCTGTTTCTTTGTATGCTTTCTTTTGGGAAGAGTGCCTCTTGTCCTACTAAGGCTTCCAATAATTGGCCCACCTTAAGCACCCAGCATGAATTCTGTTCTGTAATAGTGATTCTCCTCTCTACCCTACAGAAACACCATGCTGAGCCTCCTTGTGTCCCACCATCTGTAATTCCCTCCTGCCTGTTCAAATCTCCTCTGTCCTTCAAGGCCCAGGTGAAGACCCTTCTTCCCCGTGAAGCTTTACAGATGACTTCAGCCCACACTGATCTCTGAGTCATATGGCACTCAAGAGTCTGAGTCATATAATTTGCCACTTGATTACACATTATTTAATACTATCCTATAATTCTAGGTAGAACTATAGGATAATTTGTTGGTTTGTCCCCCAATAAAACTGTACTCTGCTCAAAGTCAGAGACTGAAACTTTTACTTCTTTGTACCCCCACTGTTGCTGGCAGAGCCATGGACACATGGTAGACAGTCAATAAAAGACCAATTGGATTGTTCCCAAGTTGCAAATGAGTGCATACATTAAGAAGGCTAAGCCAAATAAACTCCCTTCATTAAAGTCTTCTAAATTACATATAGACCTAAAATTCTAAAAAGCAGGCAAATGACAGAGGTAAGTCACTGAAGGATAAAAATTATGTCAGCAATAACCTCAAGTTGCAGAGACAATGTAGTTACAGGAACAAGGGAGGGAGGGAGGGCAAGATTTGATTCCAAATTGACCTTTATGATGTATTCAAAGGATATTGAGAGAAAGCTAAGGATGAGAGCAGATAACAAGCGAGGTGCTACCTTCCAAAGTGGAAGGATGGCAAGAAAAACAAGCACTAATTATGAGAGAAGGAGTATATGGGAGAGCATTTCATGAGAGACAGAGGATAAGAACTCCACGCACAGAGCCGTGAGAACTACATTTCATTCTGACAGCCTGCTTAGCCAAGAGATGCAGATAAATTAGTAGATAAGTAGAGGTGAACAAAACAATCTCGTTGATTGGGAAATTCACAAAGCACAAAAGGAGTCCTAAAAAGTCCAGTTATGGAATCTCTCATGACCCATATTGACCACTCTCTGAATCAAACCAGGCTCCTCTTTTGCCTGGAACCATGGACAGTGTTTTTAGCACCTGCAACATGCCTAGCACTTTACACACACCACGTCCAAGCCGCACAACAACTTAACATAATGGTTGCAGTGTCGCTTGTATTTTACCGATGAATACATAAAGGCTCAGAAAATCAAAGTTATTTGCTTATTCATCCATTCAACGAACATTTAGTGTTGGCTTGTTTTGGTGCCAGGCACAGTCTGTTAAATAGGGGTCAAGGCAGCAGTGTCTGCTGTCACAGAGATTATGTCATAGAGCTCAAGAGTCTGGCTAAGGTTTGGACCCTGTCTGGTTCTAAACCACACATGTAGCCTCTTTTCTATTCTGCCCTTACAAGGAAAGCCTACGGATGGTTTTCTTTTTAAACCTGTCATAAACATGATAATAACATGGTTACAAAAGTATTTTGTCTCAATAACACTTCAATTGAAAAGACTATTTAAACCACCACAGGACATATGAAGTATGTGGAAAGAATGGAAGACTTTTCTTACCTCTTATTTAAATTACAAAAGCAAGGCGTGAAAGGCTTCTAGCAGTAGGGCAGATTGAGAAGACACACTTTCCCCCCTTTCCATGACAAACAGAAATCATGGGCAAAGGGTAGCAACAAATTGTAAAACCAAGCTTGGTAAGAAAACAAGACAGAGAAACCCCAAGAGTCCAGAAATAGGAAAAGATCTCAAAGCCAAGTGATGCAATAAATGGGAGTTCATTGACTATGCCTCCTGTGGGTACTTCACCCAAACATCAGATCTGGAGTTAGGGTTCTGACACTTGAGTGAGGTGTAACACCTAGGAGTTGGAAGCCAGGTATAAGCCCCTGCATGGAGCCTGGAGCTATGAAGAGCTACTCCATTCTCCAATCAAAGCAACAAAACTTTGTTCCTATGAAGGGAAAAAGAGCAAGAAAACTTGTCCTTCTGGGGTCATGGATGGGAAACAAAAAGAAACAGAAACTCAGAAACTAGAGATGCATAGTCAGAAATTATTCCACCCACTTGATAAAGAAAACTTCCTGCTAAGAAAGGAATATCCAGCTAGTCCAGACCAGTAATACTCTTAGGATCCTTGCGAATGCAAAACCAAAATCCCACTGCAGACACATCTCCACCACCCACTATGAAACAAACCCGACTGGAGACGAATTAACAATAAAAAGTATAAATCCAATGTGAACATGAAATACAATAAGGGTGAGTTTGCAAGGGCATCAAATGGAGAACTGGAGCTAACAGGACAATTTGAAAAAGACTATAAAATAAACAAGAGAATGAAGGAGATGGGAGAAGCAATCAGAACTATAGTGAAAGAATGGATCAGAATCTTATAAAAGACGTATTTTAAAGAGAATTAAGAGGAGATTTAGAAATGAAAAACTTAACCATTGAAATTCAAAACCCAAAGCACATTCCTTAAGCAGATTAGACAGCGGGTAAGAAATTAAGTAAACCAGAAGAAAGCGCTAAAAAAATACTCTAAATACAGCAGTGAGAAATAAATAGAAATTATAAAAGAGCTCTTAAGAAACATGGAGAATAAAATGACAAAATCAAACGTAGATCTGATACCAGTTCTGGAAGTAGACATTGAAAAAAAAGGAGAAGCATTATTCAACAAAAATGGTCAAAACTGTTCTCAAGAAGAGACATAGGTCTTTGAAAGACACACAGAATTATCAGCAGAAAAATATAAGTTAACTCCAGCAACATTATATTGAAAGTGCAAAATATCGAAGATCAAAAAAAATCTTAAAAGCAACCAAAGGGGAAAAAAGCTACCTATAAAGGAATGACAATCACACTGACATCATATTTCATATTAGCAACAACAGATGCCAGAATTGTTATCTCCAAAGGGCAGTGGGAATCAAGCTATCAAGCTAGTACTTTGAACCTAAATCATCCATCCCTATGTTGTTCAATACGGAGTATGGAGTCACTGGTCAAATGTGGCTATTGAGCTCTTGAAATGTAGTTAGTCTGAATTGAGATGCGCTGTAAGTATAAAATATACTCTGGATGTCAAAGGCGTATTGTGAAAAGAATGTGAAATATCTTGTTAACAATATTTTATATTGATTACATGTCAAAATGGTGACATTTTGGATATGTTGGGTTACATAAAATATATTATTAAGTTCACCCATTTTTGTTTTTTTTTTACTTTTAAAATCAGCCCCAGTGATCTCCATTCATTCACTTAATAACATTTGCCACCTTCCTCCAACCTCAGGCTATTTGCAAATTGAAAATAATCTCTTAATTAACTCATTGGCTACTTTGTACTTTTAGCATTTCCTTGGTTTCAAAGTATACATTTATCTGTAGAACCATTTTATCCACGTCTGTCTCCCAACTAAAATAAATGTAAACTCCATAAAGATAGAAACGACACCTGTCATAGCCACTCCTGTGTGCTCAGCCCCTAGCACGGCGTGGACCCAGGACTCTATGTCTTAGCTGTAATTAAGAGTATGTGCTTCAGCATCAGATGGAATGATTTCGAATCTGCCTCCACTGGGGCCGTCTATTTGACCTGAAGGCACGTCATCTGACTTTTCTGAGCTTTGATTTCCTTGGTTTTAAAAAGACTATTTTCCTATTCTTTATGATTTTAATGAAATGAATGAAATAGCCCATAGGTTGTCTCCTTCCCTCTGATGCTTTTTAATATGTGCCTGGGACTTAATTTATAAAGTGAGTGGCAACATGGAGGGGTCAATGCGTTTGAAGGAAAAGTTGAGTGTTACTCACAGCTTCCCTAGAAATGAGGCATAGCACACTGTGCAGGGTCACATGGGGAAACATCAGAGTCACTGAGGAGGGAGGAGGCAGGGGAAGGCATGGCCACAGCTGTTACTGGGGTTTCTGTGGGAAACCCAGGGCAGGGTAAACAGCTTCAGATTGGCTAGTTTGAATAAGCCCGGCAGGCTTTGGTGGCATAAAGCTGCCCCTAGGTATCTGGTCCCTGGCCCTGAGTTGATGTAGGGCAGGGGAATATTGGCTTGGTACATGAGTGTTCAGTGAAGAAGGTGACTGTGGCGTGGCTATGGATCAGTGGGTCAGCATTTGAAAGGCAGGCTCAGAGATAAGCCATCAATGATTTCCAGGAATTAACTAACCCTGGGCGGGGCAGCTTCTCCACAGTCAGCAAGGCCCCCAAGATGTCAAGCATTATAAAATATAAAAGCACAATTAGTACACTTTTGAGCCACTGTTGTCTTTCCAAAGAGTAACAATTTGCATGTCACAGTGGCCACTCCCTTGTTCTGGACACAGTTCTGCTTATTTAGGTTTCTTCCACTTGCTCTGAGAGATGACTTGTTCCTAAACCACCCTTACCTACTTTCCAAAAACCAGAAGCTAATTGCCACAGTTCTGCCACAATTCTGGTCTTAGTGCTAGAGCACTCCCCAGCTTAGCCTGTCCCAGCTCCCAGGAGATGCTAGAAGAAATTATTGTTAACTATCCTGCAAGCTCAAGGAAATGCTATTAAGCATGCCAAAAAAGAAAGAAAGGGCCGGGTGCAGTGGCTCATGCCTGTAATCCCGGGAATTTGGGAGGTCAATGTGGGTGGATCACCTGAGGTCAGGAGTTCAAGACCAGCCTGGCCAACATGGGGAAACCCCATCTCTACTAAAAGATACAAAAATTAGCCAGGCATGGTGGCACATGCCTGTAATCCCAGCTACTTGGGAGGCTGAGGCAGAAGAATCACTTGAACCCAGGAGGTGGAGGTTGCAGTGAGCCAAGATTGCACCATTGCACTCCAGCCTGGGTGATGGAGTGAGATTCTGCCTCAAAAAAAAAGAAAGAAAGAGTGAGAGAGAGAGAGAGAGAGAGAGAGAGAGAGACAGACAGACAGACAGAAGGAGAAAAAAGGAAGGAAAGAAAAAGAAAAGAAAGAAAGAAAGAAAGAGAGAGAGAGAAAGAAAGAAAGAAAGAAAGAAAGAAAGAAAGAAAGAAAGAAAGAAAGAAAAGAAAGAAAGAAAGAAAGAGAAAGAGAGAGAGAGGGAGGGAGGGAAAGGAAAGAATGAAGAAAGGAAGGAAATAATATTTTTTCCATTGTAAGTTACAGAAATGACTCACAGTGGCTTGAGCAGAAAAGAACTTATTATAAGGATACAGAAGTATCTCAGGAACCCACAGGCAGCCGACCTGAGGAATGAACTGGATCCGGGATGCATGTAGATACTCTTTCACCTTCGTTCCTCTTTGCTTATCTGCTCTGTTCTTCAGACTGATGTTCTCTGCTGCTTCACTGCACATTGTGGATCGAAGGTCCACCACTACAGCTGACTGGCCCAGTTTGGGTGAGATACCCATCTCTAGTCTAATCAACTGTTGCTGGGGGTGGCAGGGGTGGCAAGGAAATTATAAGCCGAACAGACAAAGACGATCACAGTGGTTGAATAGTTTGGAAGGTTAAAATGCTGGCTAAACAGCTTCTCAGGGCACAAAACTAGTATGCATTATACATTTTTAAGACAGTGATGGCCGGGCGCGGTGGCTCACGCCTGTAATCCCAGCACTTTGGGAGGCCGAGGCGGGTGGATCACAAGGTCAGGAGATCGAGACCATCCTGGCTAACACGGTGAAACCCCGTCTCTACTAAAAATACAAAAAATTAGCTGGGCGTGGTGGCACACACCTGTAGTCCCAGCTACTTGGGAGGCTGAGGCAGGAGAATCACTTGAACTCGGGAGGCAGAGGTTGCAGTGAGCTGAGATCACACCACTGCACTCCAGCCTGGGTGACAGATTGAGACTCTGTCTCACAAAAAAAGACAGTGATATAGTATGTAGTATTAACCAAACTTATGGAAATTCGAACATCTTTTTTCCCAATGATTCATTAAATATTACGGAACTAGCGTCCTACAGAATTCATACAATTGCCAAAGGTCACAGGTTGTGGCACATTTTTGATTTTCCAAAGTGCTTTACTACGTGGCAGGAGATCAAAAGATGTGATTTCTTGATATTCTGTGTGTATATCTTAAATAATCGTTGGGTAGATGGGGGCATTGAAGGTTAAGGGTACTTCATGAGAACAGACACAAGAAGAAAGTGGGAACTTTGAAGTCCCTGCCTAAAGTAGAATCATCAAAATTTGAGCAGGACCAATCCTCATACCCAGCTGTCTCATCTTAGAAGCTCCAGAAAAGCTGATTGACTGGCCCAAGGTCACACAGCAAGTTAGTAGCAAAGTTGAAACCAGAACCATAGCATGACGAGTACCGTTGTTAACAGCAGGCCAGCCTTGGATGCATTCAAGGTAGAGATTTGACTTTTCAAATATTTGCAAAGCCTGCTTTGAGCTAATTGGTACTGTAGGAGTGCCTGGATTTTATGATAAGTGGAGTAGGGATTCTGCATTACAAGTTCAGAGACTGAATCCAGGTTTGCCAGCCCAAGCTGAGCCTCAAAAGACTCCGAGATCACATTCTTCACTGCCACACTAACAGCCACAGAAGCCGCATGTACTCAGAGTACACTCACACTGGGAGCCCTGTGGAGTGTTTAATCCTTAATTTAAATCCTAATGATTATTCAGCCTATTCGAGAGTTTAACTCAGTCATCAAAAGTTAAGGTGCCTCCGGGTTCTGCATTCAACAAGGCAGGAAATTAGTTTCTTAGCCCCGAATCCAAGCGGAAATAAAGATGGGAAAGTCAGAAACTGACTCTACCTTTGTTCAGATGACCCCCGCTAAAACTCTACGGAGAGTTGCACATACCATCAGCAGCCCCAAAGCAAAATATGTCATCCATTGGCACCAAGAGACAAAGCAAGTCCTTCCAGGGGGCGTCAAGAGTTGCTGGTTGGTGGTAAAGACCTCGTGCCACTTACCCTCCCCCACCCCAGTGCCCGTCTTTACCTCCAATACAGAAAAGGGAGTGACATGGGAAGCCCATCTTTGGCCATAGTGGAGCAAACAGCTTCCAGTATGAAGACTTTGCTTGGCCCAAAGCTTGTGCCACTGACTGTTTTAAAAGTAGACTTACTCCAGGCTACCCTCTTTGGGTCCCCTCCTGTTGTATGGGAGCTCTGTTTTCACTCTATTAAATCTTGCAACTGCACTCTTCTGGTCCGCGTTTGTTACGACTCAAGCTGACCTTTTCGCCCGCCATCCACCACTGCTATTTGCCGCCGTCACAGACCCGCTGCTGATTTCCATCCCTCCGGATCTGGCAGGGTGTCCTCTGTGCTCCTGATCCAGCGAGGCGCCCATTGCCACTCCTGATTGGGCTAAAGGCTTGCCATCGTTCCTGCACGGCTAAGTGCCCGGGTTGATCCTAATCGAGCTGAACACTAGTCACTGGGTTCCACGGTTCTCATCCGTGACCCACGGCTTCTAATAGAGCTATAATACTCACTGCATGGCCCAAGATTCCATTCCTAGGAATCCGTGAGGCCAAGAACCCCAGGTCAGAGAACACGAGGCTTGCCACCATCTTGGAAGTGGCCCGCCGCCATCTTGGAAGTGTCCTTTCACCATCATGGGAGCTCTGGGAGCAAGGACCCCGGTAACATTTGGCAACCACGAAGGGACCTCCAAAGTGGTGAGTAATATTGGACCACTTTTGCTTGCTATTCTGTCCTATCCTTCCTTGGAATTGGAGGAAAATACCAGGCACCTGTCAGCCAGTTAAAAATGATTAGCGTGGCCACGGGACTTAAGACTCAGGTGTGAGGCTGTCTGGGGAAGGGCTTTCTAACAATCCCCAACCCTTCTGGGTTGGGACCATTCGTCTGCCTAGAACCAGCTTCCGCTTTCAATTTTCCTGGAGAGGCCAAGGGCTGACTAGAGGCAGAAAGTTGTCATCCTGAACTCCTGGCGTTAGCCGGTTGAGATCATGGCGCAGCCAGAAACCTCTACTCAACAGTCACCCATGCGTGTGCCCCTACCTTTCTTTCTGACCCATACCTCCTGGGTCCCGACCATGACTTTCTTGAAAGTGTAGCCCCAAAATTCTCCTTACCTCTGAATCTACTTCCTCTGATCCCTGCCTCCTAGGTACTAATAGTTCAGACTTTCATTTCCTCTAGCAAGTTGTATCTCCAAAGGGATCTAAGGAAGCTCTACGCTGCATCCTTACGCATCTAGGCTATAAACCCAGGGAGTCTTGTCCCTGGTGTCCCTCCGATTTAGGTATACAGCTCTTGACATGGGCAGTTATGTGGGACCCTTTCCCCACCACCTTTGCCAAGGCCCCAAGTTTGTAAATGCCTAAGAGGAAAGAAAGAGAGAGAGACAGAGAGGAGGGAGACAGAGACAGAGAGGATAAAGAGGCAGAGAGACAAAGAGGGAGTCAAAGAGAGAAAGAAAGAGAAAGATAGAAATAATAAAAAACAATGTGCCCTATTCCTTTAAAATCCAGGGTAAATTTAAAACTTATAATTGATAATTGAAGGTCTTCTCCATGACCCTACAACACTCCAATACTACCTTGTTGTCAATGTAAACAAGGGCATAGCCTGAAAACACTGAGACCACTGGCAACCCATATACTCTGTTTTCCCAAATATCAGAGGAAGCAGAGTGGTTTACAGTCCTGGACCTTAAGGATGCCTTTTTCTGCATCCCTGTACATCTTGACTCTCAATTATTGTTTGCCTTAGAAGATCCTTCAAACCCAATGTCTCAACCCACCTGGACTGTTTTACCCCAAGGGTTCAGGGATAGCCCCCATCTATTTGGCCAGGCATTAGCCCAAGACTTGAGCCAGTTCTCATATCTGGACACTCTTGTCCTTCGGTATGTGGATGATTTACTTTTAGCTGCCCGTTGAGAAGCCTTGTGCCATCAAGCTACCCAAGTGCTCTTAAATTTCCTTGCCACCTGTGGCTACAAGGTTTCCAAACCAAAGGCTCTGCTCTACTCACAGCAGGTTAAATACTTATGGCTAAAATTATCCAAAGGCACCAGGGCCCTCAGTGAGGAATGTATCCAGCCTATACTGGCTTATCCTCATACCAAAACCCTAAAGCAACTAAGAGGGATCCTTGGCATAACAGGCTTCTTTCGAATATGGATTCCCAGGTACGGCAAAATAGCCAGGCCATTATATACACCAATTAAGGAAACTCAGAAAGCCAATACCCATTTAGTAAGATGGACACCTGAAGCAGAAGTGGTTTTCCAGGCCCTAAAGATGGCCCTAACCCAAGCCCCAGTGTAAAGCTCGCCAACAGGGCAAGAGTTTCTTTATAGGTCACAGAAGAAACAGGAATAGCTCTAGGAATCCTTACACAGGTCCAAGGGACCAGCTTGCAACCCATGGCATACCTGAGTAAAGAAATTGATGTAGTGGCAAAGGGTTGGCCTCATTGTTTATGGGTAGTGGCAGCAGTAGCAGTCTTAGTATCTGAAGCAGTTAAAATAATAATGGGAAGAGATCTTACTGTGTGGACATATATGCAAACGGCATACTTACTGCTAAAGGAGACTTGTGGCTGTCAGACAACCGTTTACTTAGATATCAGGCTCTATTACTTAAAGGGCCAGTGCTGCAAATATGCACTTGTGCAACTCTTAACCCAGCCACATTTCTTCCAGACAATGAAGAAAAGATAGAACATAACTGTCAACAAGTAATTGCTCAAACCTACGCCACTCGAGGGGACTTTTTAGAGGTTCCCTTGACTGACCCTGACCTCAACTTGTATACTGATGAAAGTTCCTTTGTAGAAAAAGGACTTCAAAAAGCAGGGTATGCAGTGGTCAGTGATAATGGAATACTTGAAAGTAATCCCCTCACTCCAGGAACTAGTGCTCAGCTGGCAGGACTAATAGCCCTCACTCAGGCACTAAAATTAGGAGAAGGAAAAAGGGTAAATATATATACAGACTCTAAGTATGCTTACCTAGTCCTCCATGCCCAGGCAACAATATGGAGAGAAAGGGAATTCCTAACTTCCAAGGGAACACCTATCAAACATCAGGAAGCCATTAGGAGATTATTATTGGTGGCACAGAACCCTAAAGAGGTGGTAGTCTTACACTGCTGGGGTCATTGGAAAGGAAAGGGAAATAGAAGGGAACTGCCAAGCAGATATTAAAGCAAAAAGAGCCGCAAGACAGGACCCTCCATTACAAATGCTTATAGAAAGACCCCTAGTATGGGGTAATCCCCTACAAGAAACCTAGCCCCAGTACTCAGCAGAAGAAATAGAATGGGGAACCTCATGAGGATATAGTTTCCTCTCCTCAAGATGGCTAGCGACCAAAGAAGGAAAAATACTTTCACCAGCAGCTAACCAATGGAAATTACTCAAAACCCTTCACAAAATCTTTCACTTAGACATTGATAGCTCCCATCAGATGGCCAAATCATTATTTACTGGACCAGGCCTTTTTAAAACTATCAAGCAGATAGTCAGGGCTTATGAAGTGTGCCCAAAAAAAAATCCCCTGCACTTCAGGCCATACATTTCAATCCCGATATCTTTAACCTCCTTGTTAAGTTTGTCTCTTCCAAAATCAAAGCTGTAAAGCTACAAATTGTTCTTCAAATGGAGCCCCAGATGCAGTCCATGACTAAAATCTACTATGGACCCCTGGACCAGCCTGCTAGCCCATGCTCCAATGTTTATGACATCGAAGCCACCCCTCCCAAGGAAATCTCAACTGCATGACCTCTACTACACCCCAATTCAGCAGGAAGCAGTTAGAGTGGTCATCGGCCAACCTCCCCACAGCACTTGGGTTTTCCTATTGAGAGAGGGGACTGAGAGACAGGACTAGCTGGATTTCCTAGGCCAATTAAGAATCCCTAAGCCTAGTTGGGAAGGTGACCACATCCACCTTTAAACACGGGGCTTGCAACTTAGCTCACACCCGACCAATCAGGTAGTAAAGAGAGCTCGCTAAAATGCGAATTAGGCAAAAACAGGAGGTAAGGAAATAGCCAATCATCTATCACCTGAGAGTACAGCAGGAGGGACAATGATCAGGATATAAACCCAGGCGCTTGAGGCAACAACGGCTGCCCTCTTTGGGTCCCTTCCCTTTGTATGGGAGCTCTGTTTTCATTCTTTAAATCTTGCAACTGCAAAAAAACAAAAAAAAAAAAAACAAAAAAAACTAGTAGACTTACTCCTTGATGCCTTCTATTACCTGTGGGAGTAGATCATTTAATGGAACATGCTCGTCAAAATGATGGAACTCAGAATGCTTTTTACCAAGCACCAGCCTTCCAGTTAAGTAGTTTATAGACACGTGCACTCAGGGATGGAAACATTGCAGGAAATGGAAGAGGCTGGGGAGATAAAAGCCACAGCAGGAAGACTCCCCTAGAACACTACATTGATGTTTCTTCCAAAAATCCACATATTAGGCCCTACCACCATGACCACCTCTTTCCCCACATAGCCCTCACCACCATGCCCAGAAAGACAATCACAGAGGCCATTTTACTGGTTGTTGGATTAGAGCAAATTGTGCAGGACAGGTCAACACTCAATGACATTTTCCTGATTGACTGGTTAATACAAAAATATATCCAGTGCTCCTGGAATTGATGGAGAAATGTATCATTATCTAAGCAGATGCCCCACTGTGCACCCAGCCACTTCTGAGCAGAGGAGGCTAGCCCACAGAGGCCACCTTCTTCAATCCATCCTTAAGTTGTGTCCCACAGTGCGCCTTCCTTGGCCCTGTGTGATAGGGTTAAGTTTGCCTGCATGTGTTGTACGTTTATTTGATTTTCTAAGTGTCACCTTGTGGCCATCACCTCCATGATCTTGTGTGAGCTGGTGACACCATCCCAATCCAGTAGCTGGATCAGCTGGAGTGTTCAAGGCCATCACAAGATCTCCCTTCCCCTGCAACCCTCGTCACTGTCAATTTAATGAGGAATCCAAACACAGAATGACCTTTATTTTTGTTTATATAATTTATTTCCCCATAGCTAAAGAAATATGTGTTCATTCATTATGAAGTATTTGGAAAATACAAGTAGAAAGAAAACTCTCCTGCAAATCAGTCATAACTCCACCAAATTAAAAGATGATTGAATAACCCTTTCTTTAGTCTTTTCGCTATACACATATATAGAAAACTAAGAGCTAACATTTATTGAATGCTACAATATATCTACTACTTTGCTAAAGGTTCAGATATATTATTTCACTTAATTCTCACTACAACTCTAGGCAGTAAATACTACTTATAATCTTCATGTGTAGTTTTACTTTACATACAATTTTGTTTGCTAGGTTTTTGTTCTTTTAACATTGCAACATAAGCATTTTCCATTTTACTAAAATTTTTCTGGTTATCATTTTTAATGATTTCATGTTTTTTATTTAAATTTTATTTCATACTTTTAGTTTAAAACATACATTAAAATGTCTTTAAGGGTTTGTTTCCATTCTATTTTTAAAATACTGCTGTGATGAGTATCTTCATGGATAACTGTCTTCCATATTTAATATTTAAGATAGCTTCTCTGAACTACTAGATCAAATGGGTATAAATATCTTAAGTAGTTTATTCAGTTATTTGCAGACTGATTCTTTTGATTCAAAACAATTTTATGTAATTTAAAGAACATAATATCCATCACTATCAGAAGTTATTAGCTATATTACCCTGCTAAGAGTAAAATAATTTTAAAACTCAAATAGCATTTCACCTCAAACTTTCACACAAAACTAAAAATGCTACCTATTATCAACTACTAAAAACTTTTCAAAAGTGTGTTAACATAGTACAAGCTGTTTGTGGTGTTTTGGTAAATACAAAGAGCATAAAGAGTCTAAAATTTATCCATAATCTCATGAGCATTCAGAGATGGTCCATTTTAACATTTTGGTGGATTTCTTCCCATTTCTTAACAGATTAGATAGATACTACTGTGTAATCTATTTTACATACTTTTCCATTGAATATTACACTACATAAACCTCTTAAATGCTCTTGATCCTTGAACACAAGTGTTCCCAGGAGACTTGTATCAATAAATAAGTCCTGCAGCCTTTGGAGAGCTGCCCCCAAGCACCCCAAATGTTCTTTGCAGATCTGATTAGGGGCTGATGTGCAAAGGTGGTCCTTCCTCTACTACATCCCAGATTGCAAATAGAGGAAGGTTCTCTCGGTGAATATTGCTGTTGTTTCTGACTGGACGGCTGAGCATTTGCTCTTATATCAAACAAAGTACCCATCAGCTTTCTGCTGATCTGGAGAAGGTGGCAGATTTCAAAAAAAATAAAGCTTTGACCAGGGAAGGACTCCTGTGGGCTGAGCAGCAGGAAACCTACTTTGAAGATTGTAACTTGTCAAGCCAGTCAGATGGAGTATGCTGCTGTTGGAGGTATTTTTAGAAGCCTAATTCAGCTGGGAGAGGGTGGAGGGGAATCTAGATTTGTACTCAGGTCCAGTGACAGGCGATTTAACCTAGTGAAATCATCTTCTGACCTCAGCTCTGGGGAGAGGACCCCACATCGACGGCTGGGCAATCCCTAACCTTCAGGAGCAACTGTCTGGGCTCTTGGCAAGCATGCAGCTCCAGCTTACCCGGAGCCTCTGCTCACAGTTCTCGAGCTGCGGTCCCCATTTCAGAGCTAGGAGATGCTGAGGCTCACAGGAGATCAGAAACGTGCCCTGCACCCTTGGCTGTACCTGGTCTCTGCTGTTCATAGATGCTTAAAAGCAAGCAGGCTGCAGCAGGTGGGACTGGCAAAGACCAAGGCAAAATAAGCTTTTCAACTGTAAAGGAGCAGTAGCTACCAAACGTGCTTCCCAGGGTTTGTCAGTTGGTACAACTCTCATAGAAACATAACCCAATCAAGGATTCCTAGGAAGTTAGATCTGGAAGGGATCTGAGAAATAAGATGGGTCAGAAATCACAAATCACTGCTTTTCCTAGAGCTGAGTCCCACCCCACTGAGGCTGTCTCCAGCAGTGCATTTAAAACATTTGGAGGTGTTTTCCAACTTTAAAACTCAGGAGATTTTACATAAAATCTGGATTTCTGGCTTACCTGGAAGAATTAGGACATCTTCCAGTACCAGGTTCCTATTATTGCAGGACAGCAATAAGCCACCCTCTGCAGGAGGAGCACCAAGTCCCCAGGTTGCCACCATCTCCCCCATTCCCTATTACGATTCTTATCTAGCAAGATCCATATATGCTAAGACCCATTTTGACGGATGAGCAAATTGGCCTCTGGAGATTTTTGCAATGTGTCCAGTGTCAGACAGCTTGTGAATCTCCTTGTTGCGCCCCTCCTGGCCATGTATACTTCTGCTTATAACTACCTTCTATTCACAAGGTCTCTGCAAAGTCTTCAGTGTGGTTCTCATAAACAACTAGGATTTCCTCCCTTCCTATGAAAGCCCAGCTTGAGCTCTCATCATTGCTGAAGTGAAGCCCTCCCTCTATTAGCAAGGCAAATTGAATGGGGTAGGGATGGGGGAGAACAGAGCTCTTAAAAGAAGATCAGGGTTCAGTGACTCAAGGCTTGAACTCATTTGTAATCTCTGTAACCTCAGCTACACATTAGAATCAGATTCCCCAACCCCAATCCAGACCAACTCTATCAGTATCTCTGAATCCAGGTGTCTGTATTTTTAGAAGCTTGTCAGATGATTCTAATGTGCATTCACAGCGGGGATCCACTCCTCTGATCACGTTTCCATGTGGCTGCCCCAGCTTCCCTTCTTAGTACTCACATGCCCTTTTGGGTAATTTAGTTTGGGGAGTTCCCCTTCCTCATCCGAAAAATGAGGAGGATAGATTGGATGCATGATTTCTAACTTGGGATGCTTTGTTCCTTGACATCCGCAAAGGGAATTATGAGATCACTGAGTGCCTTTCAATACTGCAAAATGTCTAGTAGAAATCACACACTCATGTTAAGGCTGCACACATTGATGAAGATGTTAAATTTCTTTGCTTTTACCTGCAATTATATTTCCTCAATGTAGTGCTTCTAGTTTCAAAATATGGGGTTTGGGGAGAGAGGGAAGAATGTCCCTGGTGATTACAAATGGAGAGAGAGAGAGAGAGGAAAGAGAAAGAGAAAGAGAGAGGGGGGGGAGGGAGGTAGGAAGGGAGGGGAAGAGAGAGAGAAAGAGAAAGAAAGAAAAGAAAAGAAAGAAAAAGGGAGGAAGGAAGGGAAAGAGACAAAGAGCGAGCGAGTTGGGCCTCATCGTAATGATTTCACAGTTCCTTCTAATTCAGCATTCTGTGGTTTGATGATAACCCAGGGAAGAGAAAAATGACTTCTGAGGAAGCAAATATACTCTTTGAACACCCTTCTTGTAAAGAGAATTACATTCTAACATAATACATTTTGGTCCCCCTTCTTTGTGGAATGTTCTAATTAATACCTGGAAGTCAATACACCCGAAAAAAAAAAAAATAGGTCCTAAATTCAGGGACCTCAACCCAGGAGGCCTGGTTTACTTTAATGAGCCCACCAGTTTGACAGCCACAATTGGGGAAGAGACGGGAACAAGGACAGTGTTGTCAGGATACACATCAGCGGACAGTGACAAAAAATAAAACATTTTGTTACATGATAGATAAGTGCTTCCTGACAATCTGCCTGCTTTTATCTCTTTAGAGCCTCCCTCCTGCTCTACTCTCACCCAGCTGTTAAATTATTCTAGCCAACGCCACCATTTCACCAGTAAACATTTTCCTTGCCTGAAACTAGGAGGAATTTCATCAAGGAAGCAGACGCTGTGTTCGTTAAGCTGATTTTTGTCTTTGCTGTGTCTCCAAGGGAAATGCCCCCTTGAGTTTCCCTCTTGCATATGCAGGCAGAACTGGTGACCATTGCTAGGCAACGTGTCATCATACATATTTCATCAGCGAAAGAAAGTCTATCTCAGAGAAGCCATCCTTCATCTATTCTAGGGCTTCCATTCTCCTTTATAAAAAGAATAGGAAAAAGGAATAGAAAGCCACCACCTCTATGTTCCCTGGCACCCGCAAGGAGGAATCAATGACAAAAGAATCAAGTGGAAAACTTAAAACCTAGGCAATAGCAATAGTTAATTGAGAAAACATAATGGGGGGGTGGAAATTCCATTCATAATATTGTCTTAGCCAGTTTGGGCTGCTATAATAAAATACTGCAGACTGGATGGCTTAAAGAATAGACATGATTTCTCACTGTTCTGGAGACTACGAAGTCCAAGATCACGGAGCCAACAGATTCAGTTATTGGTGAGGGCCTTCCTCCTGGCTTGCAGACAACTACCTTCTTGCTATGTATTCTCACACAGTGGAAAGAGGAATCTCTGATGTATTTTCCTTTTCTTATAAGAACACTAATCCCATCAAGGTGGCCCCACCCTCATGACCTCATATACCGTCCAAAGGTCCCACCTAGTACCATCACCCTGGGAATTAGGGCTTCAATATGTGAATTTTGAGAGGATACAAACACCATGCCATAACAAATATCAACCCAAACTTTCAAATGATGCTTACCAAAATTTTGCATTGGCATATTAATATGAAGAGAATAAATAATTCAATGGTGTTGAAGGCACTATAAATACAACTTTAAAAAACAATAAGGCTGGGTGCGGTGGCTCATGCCTGTAATCCCAGCACTTTGGAAGGCTGAGGCAGGTGGATCATGAGGTCAGGAGTTCAAGACCAGCCTGGCCAACATGGTGAAACCGCGTCTCTGCTAAAAATACAAAAAAATTAGCCAAGCGTGGTGGCAGGCACCTGTAATCCCAGCTACTCGGGAGGCTGAGGCAGAGAATTGCTTGAACCCGGGAGGCGGAGGTTGCAGTGAGCTGAGGTTGCGCCACTGCACTCCAGCCTGGATGACAGAGCGAGACTCCATCTCAAAAAAGAAAACAAACAAAAAAACCAAACAAACAACAACAACAAAAAAAACAATAAATACCTAAACAGAGGGGTGACAAAAATCTGGAACCATAACCAGAATATGAAGACTGGTTTTCTTAGGCAGTTAGCACTATGGATGTGATAGACAGAATTCTAAGGTGACTCCCATGATTCCCACCACCTGGTGTACGTTCCCTGTAAATTCCCCTTCTCTCAAGGGTGGGCAGGGCTTGTAAATGTGATGGGATATCACTCTATGCTTATGTTATATTATATGGCAAAAGGGATTTTTGCACATGTAATTAAGACCTGTAATCAGCTGAGTTAATCAAAAGAAAGATTATCCTGGGCAGATCGGACCTACTCAGGTGAGCGCCTAGAAGGAGTCTAGCAATGGGAGATGAAAGAAATCAGAGAGCTCCTGCGAGCCTGGAGTAAAGCATGAGCCAGACTGAGCAGAGGATTCAGCTAAGCTGCACCCAGACTCCTGAACACAGAAATGGAGATAGCCAATGTGTATTGTCTTAAGCTAACAGTTTTTAAAATTTTGTTTTGGTTTGTTCTTTTGAGGCAGGGTCTCACTCTGTTGGCCAGGCTGGAGTGCAGTGGCATGAACATGGGTCACCACAGCCTCAACTTTCTGGGCTCATGTGATCCTCCTGCCACAGCCTCCCAAGTAGCTGGAACCACAGGTGCACACCACCAGGCCCGGCTAATTTTTTTTTATTTCTTTATTTTTTACAGAGGTTGAGGTTTCACCATGTTGCTCAGGCCAGTCTCGAACTCCTGGGCTCAAGCAATCTTCCTGCCTCAGCCTCCCAAAGTGCTGGGATTACAGGTGTGAGCCAGCACACTTGGCCTATTTTAAGCTAAGTCTGGGGTAATTTGTTACATAGCAATAGAAAATGAATATAGTGAGTGACTGTTGTGTTTTCTGTTTTCCATTTTTTGAAATTCCCATGTATTACTTTCATAACAAACAAACTGAAGACAAAGTTGAAAACTCCATTTGGAATACAAGATTTTTTTAAAGTACATCGTTGTTGGCATCCTGAAGCAAAGGGAGCTTCTCAGAGTTTCCTGACACTTGGGCCACATTCACAAACTTCCTTTCTCACCATCAATAAGTAAAACAGGTTTATCATGACACTAATTCAGAACCTATTTTAAAAGGACTGTGCCCGTATGTTTATTGCGGCACTGTTCACAATAGCAAAGACTTGGAACCAACCCAAATTCCCATCAATGATAGACTGGATAAATAAAATGTGGCACATGTACACCATGGAATACTATGCAGCCATAAAAAAGGATGAGTTCATGTCCTTTGCAGGGACAGGGATGAAGCTGGAAACCGTCATTCTCAGCAAACTAACACAAGAACAGAAAACCAAACACCACATGTCCTCACTCATAAGTGGGAGTTGAACAATGAGAACACATGGACACAGGGAGGGGAACATCACACACAGGGGCCTGTCAGGGGGTGGGGGGCTAGGGGAGGGATAGTATTAGGAGAAATACCTAATGTAGATGACAAGTTGATGGGTGCAGCAAACCACCATGGCACATGTGTACCTATGTAACAAACCTGCATGTTCTGCACATGTATCCCAGAACTTAAAGTATAACAATAATAATCAAAAAATACTAATAGCAGTACAGTGAGCCATTGGTATGGTTAGGTGACCATATCAATATGGCATTAAATGTAAATGGACTAAGAACTCAAATTAAAAAGCAGAAATTATCAGCCTACATCACAAAAGCAATATATAATTTTATGCTGTTTACAGGAATATGTTTTATATATAAGCAATTGGATTAAAAGTAAAAGAATGAGAATATTTACCAGGAAAATCATATCACCTTGCTAGACCCAGAAAAAAACGTGACAAAGTTCAGCACCCATTCATGATAAAAACTCACAAAACTAGAAATGGAATGAAACCTTCTCAACCTTGAAAAGTGATCTATGAAAAGTTTACAGTTAGTATCATGGAAATCATGCAAGAATGAATGCTTTCTCCTAAGGTTAGAAACAAAGCCACGATGTTTTGCTTCAAACATTTATCTTGTATTGGAAATCCTAGCCAGCACACTATATGAAAAAAAAAATTCAGTAAAAATTGAAAAGAAAGCAATAAAACTATTTCCCACAGTATGCTTATGTAAAGGTCATAGCATTTGAGATCAATGTACAAAATCTAATTGTGTTCCAATAAAAATATATATAAAATTAAAAAAGGAGTGTGCCTTATAGTGTACCTTATTCCAGAAATAAACAGAGATCAGACTTGGGTGTCTATGAAAAATAGTTAGAAAAGCACATGGGGATGTATATAAATAAGTGTCCATCACTGTCTCGCTTATAAAGATAAAATTCAGAACACGTATGAGCACTAGTAATTGCAGATTGATTAAAGTATGGTCCATTCATTCAATGGAATACCATGCACCCATTTTAAACATTACATAGCTGTGTATTTATTAATATAGAAAGATGTGCATGATATAATGTTATGTATTGAAAAAAAAACAGGTTACAAGAACTTATAACAGCATGGGCCAGGCACAGTGGCTCACGCCCATAATCCCAGCACTTTGGGAGGCCAAGGCAGGTGGATTGCCTGAGCTCAAGAGTTCAAGACCAGCCTGGGCAACACGGTGAAACCCTGTCTCTACTAAAATACAAAAAATTAGCCAGTTGTGGTGGCACACGCCTGTAATCCCAGCTACTCAGGAGGCTGAGGCAGGAGAATTGCTTGAACCCGGGAGGCGGAAGTTGCAGTGAGCCGAGATCACACCACTGCACTCCAGCCTGGGTAACAGAGTGAGACTCCATCTCCAAAAAAAAAAAGAACTTATAACAGCATGATCTCAATTTTTTAAAAAAAGATATATAGGGATAGATATATAGATATATAGGGATATATAAACCAGGATCTAGAGAAGGAAAGAAAGAAAAGTTGTTTGTAAGGGTGTACATCAAGGGGATAATAATCGTTACATCTAGTGGTTGTTTTATGGTCCTTTTCTTTTTGTTTATTTAGACTTTCTAATTTTTTCAATAAAAATAGATTAATTGTGTAACTTTTCAAATACAAAGAAAACATTAACTATCTAATAAATTAAAGACACAGAAACATGCATGAGGCTGCTCATTAAAAGATTTCAGTTTCTACTTAGTAGTCAATAGCAGTTGATGTTCCTCAAGTTTTATTAACTGGTGGCAATATTCCTACTTGCCCTCATATTTATGGCAATTGTTCTATTTATTGATCCTTTTTTTTTTTTTCAGATGGAGTCTTGCTCTGTCACCAGGCTGGAGTGCAGTGGTGCCATCTCAGCTCATTGCAACTTCCACCTCCCAGGTTCAAGCGATTCTGTCCTTCAGCCTCCCGAGTAGCTGGGACCACAGGCCTGCGCCACCACACCCAGTTAATTTTTGTATTTTTAGTAGACATGGGGTGTCACCATGTTGGCCAGGATGGTCTCAATCTCTTGACCTCATGATCTGCCTGCCTCGGCCTCCCAAATATTGATTCATTTTAATAGAGGACTGGTCTCCAGAATAGTCTCATAAATATGTTTTTCTTAGCACTAATGACATATTTTCCAGATACGAATTACAGGGACCAGTTCTCAATCACTGTGTTGTTATCATGAAACATGTAGAAAGCACCGAGAATTCCATCTCCATCATACGTATTGATGCTTTCATTATGAGGTACCCAGCAGAAGACATTCCAACTGAGAAAATGAACCCTTTCCATCACCTGCCCCTCACCTTACACCGACATCTAAGTGATGATCTCACTCTTCAGGTTCGGGGTCTTCCTGCTGTGTTCAAGGTCATGGGAACAAAAGGCATTTAAAGTCCTAAAATCACTGGCGATGTTGACAAATGGGACATCTTCCTGGTGAGGTGAATGCTTGGCTGGAAGAGCACATCTGTGTACATGAGAGAGTAGAAAGACCCCTGCCACAGGGAAGCTGTAAGTGAGGGCTCTGCCACCAACTGGAGAGCCTAGTCCAGTGGTTCTTAACTGGAGATGATTTAGGCCCCCAGGAGACATTTGGCAATGTCTAAGGATATTTTGATTGTCACATGGGTGGGGGCTGTGTTTTTGGCGTCTAATGGGTAGAGGCCATAGATGTTGCTAAATGTTCTAAATTCACAAGACCACTCCTCACAACAAAGAACTTTCCAGCCCAAAATTTCAGTGGTGTCCTGCTTAAGAAACCCTGGCCTGGAGTGTCAGAGAGATACAAAGCGGTGGTATCAAGGGCCTGACCAGGTGAGAGCAGAGCTCTCTTACAAGCTAAAACCACCCCAAAACAGAACAACAGCCAAAGTTAGACCCAATTCCACCTGATACTGAATAACCAGAAGTAGATTGATCCTACTCACACAACTAGAAAACCAGACAAATATATCAAAAACAATACTATTGTCATCCGACAGCTAAGGACTGTCATCCCCGAGAGAAAGAAACAACTGAGGTTAGCCCTACGGTTGCTCAGGTTACTGCTGGAGGCATTTTCTAGGCTGCAGCACAGGAAAGGGACGCCCAAGTAGAGTCAGGAAGTCTCCCTGAGGTGAGGAGATGGAGCAGAGGATCCAGTGAGGGCAGGGCTGCTGGAATTATGGGGAGGCAGCACAAATCTATGCAGAAGGCGTCCTGGGCCCAGCTGAGTACTGATCTACACATGCTTAAGGGGAAACCACCTGGGACTGGAAAAAGAACCATCAGAAAGGAATACACAGAACAATTCCAGGGCTCACACAGGGCTGGGTATGGTTTGTGTCCCCACTAGCCAAGGTGGAAGAGCTTTTAATGCACGTGATAGTGGGTAAAATCCTCAGAAATGCATGGACTTAATAGTGGGGGCAAATTGGCCCTAGAATAAAGGCCGCCCTGAGCCAGACCTAACAAAATTTAGAAGCAAGCCCCAAAGGACTAAGTAGATTCCAAAGAATTTAACTGCATGCCAAAACAAAATTCAATACTATCTGAAGGAATACAACAAAATCCAGCCAGCAAGAACATAAAAATCACAATATCCAGCATCTAATAAAAACTTACCAGACAGCCCAGGTGTGGTGGCGCATGCCTGTAGTCCCAGCTACTTGGAAGGCTGAGATAGGAAGATCACGTGAGCCCATAGGTTGAGGCTGCAGTGAGCTGTGAACCCACCACTGCACTCCAGGCTGGGTGACAGACCAAGACCCTGTCAAAACAAACAAACAAACAACAACAAAAAATACCAGATATGCAAAGAAATTTACCAGATATGCAAAGGAAAATATGACCTATAGCCATAGGAAAAAAATCAATCAAGAAAGAAAGACCTGGAAATCATAGAGATTATGGAAATAAGAGACAAGGACACTAAAATAACTTTTACTGTCATGTTCTATATATTCAAGAAGATAAACATGACCAAGATGAGGAAAGAAAAGGAAGACATAAAATATTGAGAGTGCTGATTTATTTCTTCATCTCAGCACTTAGGAACATGGTGTTGTGCTAGGTTCCGGGACAGCAGAGATGAGTAAGCCACAGCCCCTGCTCTTCTGCAGCTTATTTGGTAGAAAAGGCACATGTTGAAACCATTAAATATGATAGGATGTGATAAATGCCATTGTAGTTTTGGGCAAAGTGTTGGAGGAACACAGCAAAGTGGAGTGTAACCATATATGGTAGGCAGCAGGGGGTAAGATGAGGGTCCTTTATCCTTAAGACAAATAGTAATAGCCAACTTTATGCAATAGCAAAAATAATTTGCCAAATATTTATTGTGTACCAAGAACCATAAGAAGCTTAGGGAAGAAACGGAGAAATAAAAACAGAAATGAACCCCTCCTCTCCTAAACGCAATATTTACTGACCACCGAAAATCATCCTGTCTTCACAACAACTCTGCAGGCGCACTCCGGTGGATCACATTAATGTTGCCCAATTTTTAACTCCCTTCTGTATCCATTCCTTTTGACTTGTACCTGAAGTTCTTTCTATCAAAGGATCAGAACTGATTTTCCTGCCCCACCACTTTCTGTTTGGCCACATGACTTGCTTTAGCCAATGGAAATGTTACCAGATGTGATATGACCAGAGACTTGAAAAATGCATGTGCACGTGGGCTTATTTTCCTGCGTATGTGCCAGTAGCATGAGGAGTATATGCCTGAAACCAGGAAGACGATGAGAGACAAATGGCACAGAAGCGTTACAACAACCCACAGACCTGCCGTAAGAAGCAGTTCACTGAATAGAGCCAAGTCTAGAGCAGACGAACCCCAGCCAGCCCCCAGATATATAAGCCAACAAATGCCTATTGTTGCATGCCACTTTTATTTTGTGCTTGCTTGTTAGGCAGCAATATCTGACTGACATGCACCATCAGATGAAGGATGAAAGTTAAGTGACACAGCTAGAGTGATATTCCTAGTAAACAGTAGAACTGGGATTTGAATTTACATCTGCCTGATTCCAGAGCCAGCATTTTAACAGATTGCTGCTTCCCAGAAACCTCACTCCTGGGAATTTTCCTGAAGGCAATGATTCCTAAAAAGGTTATATGCACATATATATTTACTGAAGTTTTGCTTATAACATTAAGAAAAATGAAAACACCCTAAAGTCTGCAAAGTAAAAGAAGCAGTTAAGCAAAGTATAATCTACCATCTTGAAGAAATGGTTTGTGCTTATTAAAATGAAAATTATGAAAAATATGTAACATTAGAGATCTATATTCTAATGTTAATCTTGGAAACCAAAATCTGTTTTGTAGGTCAACTAAAAGTAAAATCGTGTGCATAAATATGCAGATTTATGTATGTGTTTGCGTACATATATGCAAATAGACAAGGGCAGAAAAGCAGTTTATAAAATGAAATCAATTTCAGAGAGTCGCGGGATTAGAAGCGACGTATTTTAGTCTTTAAATTTTCCATTAGAGTTGTTATAATAAAAACAGTGATTAAACTGACACACACATAGGTTTGATGTCACTCCTAATCCACTCAAAGGACTTACACAGCCACCCACTGCCAGGCTTCCAGCAATCTGGGTGTCACCGAGATTTTTCTCCCCAATCCTGTTAGCAATGGGCTTCAGAGTGCATCTTTACTATTACAAACCCCAACTACAGGCTTCTGAGGCTTACACTTGGCCTTAGGGAAGAAAGAGAAAAGGCCCTCAATCCCAAGAGGTCTTGCATTTGGCAGCCAGGACAGATTTTTCAATTAATAAGGTCTTTCAAGTCAAAGTTGGAGCCAATTCTTATCCCTCATGGTCAACCTGGTTAGAGGACAAGGAAGGGATGTGAATGTGAGGGGCATTTGCCTCCTCCCTCCTGCCTTTCCAGAATTCAGAGATAACTTGTACAAGAGCGCTTATGGGTGCCAGGGCTCTCCGCTGGACATGTGACACACAATACCCATTTAATCTACAAGAGGAAGAGAAAGTCCTGAGAGAGACTCACATGGTAACAAATATCCATTGGCCAAAGAACCAAGCACACTTAAAAATCAACACAAAGTTAGTCGTGTGGATGAAGATTCGTATTTCTCTTTACTGTCTCTTAACCACCAGTAGGTAGTAAATAGATCTGGAGTCTGAGAGAT
Organism: Gorilla gorilla gorilla; assembly: GCF_029281585.2. NCBI lineage: Eukaryota > Metazoa > Chordata > Mammalia > Primates > Hominidae > Gorilla > Gorilla gorilla. Next base: position 93,537,883 of record NC_073240.2, read on the forward strand.
TCAAGTCCAGATCTTGACTTTGCACTTCTTTGCTGTATGTTTTTCAGCCATTTACTTAATAATCTGCAAGCATGTTTCTTCATTTGTAAAACGGAGATTAGAATAATAACAAGACATGCCCTTCCAACCTTCCAGAGAGGTTTCAAGGATAAAATGGTGTATGTGTAGGCACTGTGCAAATATCTGTGGCTATTTTGAGAGATTCTTGCAGTCGTGATTTACCAAATTGAGTCTCTCAAGGTATGATAACTGTTCATACACTGGAAGGTCAAATGTGGGAGGAGCTTAAATTCCATCTGTGTACCTTCCCTACAGCTTTCATGTTAGGCGTTGATGATGGGAAAAGAATTTGAAAGGATCTGCTAGCTGCCTGCCCTCTTGTCTTTTCTAATCCCACTTCAAGGTACCATGAGTGTCAGAGCAAATACTGCCTCCTCCCTTTAGAATGTTAGCAGTACAAGCCAAGTGTGCTAAAAAATGCTTGATAAGGCACAGTACACTTAGATGTACCTCCTAGATTATTCCCTATTTTATCACATTAATTATGTGTTTATTCTCTACAGAGCCTCCCTTTTTCCCTTGTATTAGTTTCAGTATTCACTCAACAACTGGGCCATACCTTGGGCTAGCACTGGTGCTACAGGTCATGGGAGGCAGGGACTCTGCCCTTTTGAATATGATGACCTAGTAAATGTGAAAACTACCTAAATAATTAAATACACCATAAGATGTGCCATCTCAGAAGCAAGTCAAGCTTCTATGGGTTGGAAGAGTGTAGCCCAGAGAGAACAGCAGGGGCACAGGTTGACAGGAGTGAGAAAATGAAAGCTTTTTAAAAGAAGATGTCAGGACTTTTTAAACCAGGCAATTTGATTAAAAAAATTTATTTGGATTGTAAGTGGCCCATAAATTAAACAATACCAATTTATGGGGTTTTGCTTTTGTTTTAATTGAGTATGTTGCCTTTTTATCCATTTTTGGAATGCTCTAAGGTTTCAGTTGCTAGGACCTGGATCCCACATTGAGATCTCAAGAGTGAAATCTTAGTGTGTGGCTTCCGGGTCTCCACCCTGCTGTCTTGTCATTCTGCTCATGTGAGAATGGACCACGTGCTGCAGCTGCTAGGTGCAGGATGTGAGAGGGGAAAGCAGCAGAAGAGGGGGCTTAGAAGAGTTAGCTAGGGCCCGACCTGGAGGGTCAGAAGGAAGGCTTTGGATTATATCCCTCAGCTAATAGGGATCCGGAGAACTGTAAGCAGGACAGTGACCACAACAGCTGTGCTCCAGCCCTCAGAGATGTAACCTAAGGGAATGCTTCCCACAGGAAACATACTGTGGCAGTTATCGGAGCTGAGGGTTGAGAGAACGGGATCCCAGCAAATGACTTGGCACCTATGCAATCTCTGCAGCAATGTCCCCAACACATGTCAGAATAAAAACATTCGCCTGGTTCAGTGCCCCTAAAATCTCCCACTAGAAGGAGCACCTTGGAGAGTGAGTGCGTCAAGGGAGCTGAAGAAGAAGAGCATCCCCTAAAGGCAAAAAGAAGATGCAGTGATAAGCAGGGTGAGATTTGGAAAAGGGCAATGGAAAACCAGCGGAGAGATAGCCCAAAAATGGGTGGGCTCTCCACCAGGGCCCCAAGAGCAAGGAGATGGAAGGAAAAACTTCAGTAGCTCATTTTCTGACAGAACATGCCTAACTCCCCAAGATATCTGTAAGTCGAGATAAGAAACCAGCATATTTGAGACCTATACAGGAACTTCTGCCAGCAAATACACTGTGTTCAAGATGGCTTTAGCAACCAACCACCAGGTAAACTAAAATGAGGCGGGCCACAGCTTCCATTGGTCTCTGTGCCCAGGTGGTATTGGATCCCTTGGAGCAGCACTAATGGACACCAAGAGTAGGAATTATAGGAGTCTAGATTGGTAGGTGTGACAAACTAAAGTGTAATACTCTTGCATACCAAAAAATCCACAGATACAAAATTAAAAGGCAAATTTAGAGAAGAAGAGCTTTATGCACAAAGCTGTGTTTAATCATTTTATTTATTTTCATGAAAAACTTAAGACAACCTAATAATCCTACAATCAGCTTTTAAAAGGTAGTTATGAAGACTGGTAAATGTGGAAAGTGCTCGCAAATGCATAACTAAGGAATAGAAACAGAACATGACATTTGGAATATACAGTATAATTTTATCCAAATAGCAATAAAAACGTTATGCATAAAGAATCTAGAAAGAAATTTTAAAATATTTGTTCCTTCTTATTCCCTTGGGTAAATGCTATTAACCAGAAGCTGATGGAAATATTTTTGGACAAAATCCATCTGTTTGAGATTCATCTTGCTTTTGGAGTCTGATCTCTCATCTCGGTTTGGGAAAAGCCATCTATGAAAATACATATTTTTTTTTTAGCCAGAGTGACACTAATCTTTTTTTTTTTTCTTTTGGGGGCCAATAATAGATGCAGCTACTAGAGCTCCCACCAGGAATCCCCACATGACATGGGCTCTGGCCGGCTGTTTCTTTCTCCTCTCTGGTACCTGCCATGGCCCCCGTGCTCTGCTCTGTGAAGGGAGGAGTGGGGAATGGGAGGGTGGAGAAGGTGGCATTGCATGCAGAAGGCTTCCCCTGCATTTGTGGGTGGGATTCAGAGTAGAACTGTTCAGCTGTTTGGCCCCATGAGGATCTAGCACAAAGCAAGCCCTCCATAAATGCTAGTTAAACTGTATTAGAAGCATAAACAAAGTATACGTTTAACCAGGCTCCTGGTACAAACCAAATAAATGTACACAGAAGCCAGAGTTTATTTCAAGGGCCAAGGAAGAAAAAAACACTCTATTAGACTCTTTTGTGTCTTTCTGGAGTGAAAAAGTTGTCACTTTTGCAAATGATTACAGCCCTCGCCTAATTCTTCCATCGTATGCTCTGTCTGGCATGGGGAACTCACTTTGAGGTGGAGGATTGGAGGGTGAGCATAGATGAATGTGCCCCAGCACTGGGGGACTGCCAGCATGAGCAGCAGAGGCTTCCTAAAGGTCTCTGTGCCCATGTGGAGCAGGTGGTAGGGACCAACTGCTGTGTACCAAGAGGGGAGACTGAAGAAGAGCAGAAACAAAGTTCCCAATGCAGTTAGAAATATGAGTGGACACAAAGCTCTATGATTTTCTGCTGAGGCCCCTACTATAAAAGACTGCTTGCCACCTGCTTCTGGAAAAGAGCCTTCTGGGTACATTAACGTTATTTACAACTAGGCTGCTTCCACCTATGCAAGCACTGATGCAGGCAGTGGGTGTATGGGAATTGTAAAGGCAAATGCAGAATAGCCCTGCTCTTAAGAAGCTTCCAGTCTGTAAAGGCAAATGCAGAATAGCCCTGCTCTTAAGAAGCTTCCAGTCTGCAAAGGCATCTTGGTCCTCCTGGGTATACAGAGACCTGAATTCAAATCTCAGCTTAGGCTCTGGACAACCACATAACCTTAAGTGAGTCTCAATTCCTACCCTGACCTCTTTGCACTATCCATAAAGTTGAGGTGATGTATTTAGGAATTCCCACTCCTCTGACCTGCTATTGGCATCCATCAGCAGAGCACCTTTGCAATCTGAAAACTTCCTCCAGTATCACTAAGAACCAGGAGGATAAGCTCTCAACTTCCCACCGAGCATGTCAGCATCTCCACTGTGGCACCAAGGGAAAGGAAAGCCCTGGGCTTGGAGGGCTCCAGGAACCACAGCGTGACTGTTGCCCCATGTGTACGGTAATTCCAACAAGGGCTAAGTGGCTAGCAAATTTGGAAGGGCAGCGTTTGTGATTAGCTCTCCTCCCAGTATCCCCCATATAGCTCTCTATTGCATATGCAGCAAGTCTAACCCAGTTCATAAAACACAGGTTTGCACACGATGAATCTTTATTTTACTACAACTCAAATTCTATTTGAAGCCCATTCTGCTTGAAGGCAGAAAATGCAATCTTAGCCAATACTGGGAAATCTCTGCACTTCAGGTTTAAACACAGACGGTTCAGAATTTCCCCTGTCCCCTCCCCTTTCCCAGGAGTAACATCAGAGTTCAGGGAGCCCCATGCAGGATCATTAGTTCCAGGCAGGCAAAAAGAAAGAGCTCATATTCCCCAGTCCTTGTTTCTCGATGCAGAAATATTTGTCGAGTAGTACTCCAGGCCCTTTTCCTCATGCCTCCATGACTTATCTAAAAGGAGCCAGGTTTATTTTTCTGTGTTTCCCTCTCTTTAAGATCTGTCTACAGAAAGCACCCACTCCCCTCTGCCCCTGCCAAAGAAGGGCTGCAGTTGGCTTGCACTTCTGTGAATACGTTAGTCCATGGAACCCTGGCGTGCTGTACCTATTAGTAGGTCCACTGTTTCCACTGAACTCAGCCACATCCTCCCATCTCACCTTTCTCCCTTATAAAGATGGTGCTTGGATTTAAGACAGCCCAACTTCTCTATCTCTCAATTATTTCTGAACTTAGGTTATGGACAGGGATGTTATCTATGAGCCCCCTCCGATCCTTATGAGTAGTGTCTGCCCAAGTAGGCATCTGCTGATGTGTCTGTATTTCTCTCTGCTCCCCAGAGCAGGGGCTCAGCCAGCATGAGCTGATGCAAACCCCATTGTGTCTATGAGCTTGACAGTGCCTGTTCTCTCTGCTGACTCCCCTCTTGAGCACACGGGAACATGTGTATTCCTTCCCACACCCCTCTGACAACTCTCAGGCCTCCCTGACCCTGGCAGCCCACTTTTTTTTATCACCCCCATGCCATGATGGTGCAAGGAAGTTGACCGCTGGGCTTCTCTGTACTCTCAGATCCCCAAATTCCTCTGAGAATTACGTTGTTTCAGAGACCCAGACTCTATTAGTTTCCTAGGGCTGCTGTAACCAATTGCCTCCAACAGGGTGACTATAGCAACAGAAATTTATCCAGTTCTGGAGGCTCAAAGTCTGAAATCAAGGTATCAGCAGGACCACGTGCTCTCTGAACATGCAAGAAGGGGATCTTTGCTCGCTGCTTCTAGCTTCTGGTGCTGGCGGCAATTCTTGGGGTTTTTAGACTTAGGAAAATATCATTTCAATCTTTGCTTTTGTCTTCATACAGCCTTTTCCCTGTATCTGTGTCTGTGTCCAAGCCTACTCTTCTTACAGGAACGCCAGTCATTGGGTTAGGGTCCACCCTAATCCAGCATGGCCTCATCTTAACTTGGTTCCATCGGGAAGACCCCATTTCTAAATAAGGTCACAATCACTTGTACTAGGGGTTAGGATGTCAACATATCTTTTTGGGAGACAGTTCAACTCATAACACAGTCCCATCCTTGAAGTGTATCTTAGAATTACAACACCTCTCCTTCCTTCCTTCTCTCTCTTTCTCACACACACACACTCACTCACACTCACACCTCATTTCCAACTCTTCTTTCTCTTGCAACTCAAAGGTATTTTCAACTCACAGGTGGGGAAAATACTATCTGTTGTAGTTATTCTACCAAATCTTCTTCCCTTAGGTGTGGACAGCAGTTTTTCATTTGTTTGTTTTATTTTAAAAGCCAGGAACTTGGTGCCTTTGTCTTCTGGTTTCTGGGCCACCCCTTCCTTGAGGCCACAGGTGCCTCCTGTCTCATGGCAGGAATGGGAAGAAGGTTCCAGGGAAAAGGGCATGGGAGGAACCACATATTTCTCAATATCATCCTGGAACACAGATCTTTCGTTCAGAATATTTTCTGAGTCTTTCTTGATTTTCACCAGTTTTTCAGCCTTCTGCCACCACTGGGATCTTTTGGCTCTGAAAATTCTCATGAGGAGGGAGGATAAAAGATGAGAGGCCACATTTGCAGAAGTGACCCTCCTGCCACTTGTAAAGGCTTTGCAGGCTGTTGGTGAGAAAGCGGGAGCTTGTATACCTTCATCCAGAGATCTGAGTGTCCACTAATGGTGTGGCCGGAAAGGAGAGAAGAGCCAGTCCGACAAAAGACTGTCCCCAGTGGAGCCAGACAGCCTGTCTTAGAGGTTTATTTTGAAATGTTTGGCCCATGTCTCCAAGGCTCCTTTAAAATATAGATACCAATAGAAACCACACAAATCTTCATGGTAGTTATATCAACATTTTTCCAGCATTTCCAAATGCAAGTCCTCTTTTAACAAACATAAAAATTTCATGCCCTTCTTTCGAGTTATTTGGAATTTCAAAGTAAATAAGAAATCATGCTGACCAACAGCAGAGTAATATTATTCAGACGGTTTCTTCAATTTGCACCTCTCTCCCCTACGCCCTGGGGATTCTAATCTTTCCCACTAGGAGGTGAGAGCAGTGCCTCTTCTGCCTACTGATAAGCACCAATTTGGGGCTTTAAAATCCCGATCGTCCCCTTAGATTTAGAAAACAAGGTCCTGGGAGAATTTGGTCCTGGACAGTTACAGGGGTTTTCAGTGAAGGAACAGTGGACCAAATGGGAGGAGTCTTTGCAGGGAAGAGCAAATCTTGCAAAGCTACCATAGCAGAGACATCAGGGCTGTATGAAAACGCCCTGGGTCTTGGGAAGGCCTTGGGAAAGTAGGGGCAGGGGGTGGACAGGGAGAGTGGAGAAAACACTGGACGAGATGCCAAAAGACCCTGGTTCGAGCCCTGCTGCTTACAAGTCATGTGACTATAGTCAAATCCCTCAACAAAACTGTTGTCGTAGGTAGTACAAGGCTGAACACTCAGAATTCACATGGGAACTAGGGGAGATAATTCCGTATGAAGTTGTTCACCCAGTGCTAATTTCCTACTCACCGCCTTCCTCATTCAGATGAGCCTGTTAATAACAATCCAGTCACTGGCAGGAAGTGGAAGCCAGGCTGAATCCAGTTTAGAAATGGTCTAGTTCCCATGTCATTTCAGCACTAACCTTTTCTTTAGACATGGCCCACCAACTCGGAGGCAGGCTTGTCCCAAGGCCACTACCACCATCACACGCTGGTGGCTTCGGACACCCCTGTTCACGAGCCCTTGTGTAATGCCCAGAGTTAGATTCTGATGACAAGGGCCATTGCAGGCTGAAGTGGCAGACGCTTTGCCATCAAATACCAGCCTGAATGCGCTTTAGCTTCAGAGGTTCACACTGATGCTGGGAGATATTCTAAGCTCTCTACCCAGACAATGACAGATTGCTGCCTGCATATATTTTCTCCTCTTTTGGCAAAGTAAACGGAGTAAGTTCATTCAAAAGGAGAGAAAGGGGTGTTCTCTTGGGATGCTCAATCCGAATATAGTTCTGAGGGTTAAGGAAGGAGTTAATTCTGCTGTTAACCTTTAGAAGCAGGAAAAAAAATAGATGGGAAATAAGGTTGAGGTCTCCAGTTAGTATTTTTTTCTTTTTCAAAAATTCTGTCAGATTTAATTAAATCATCGCAAGTGCCTTTTAAAGGGCTCTGTGTGGTTGTCCTGCATGGTTGGAGGAGCTTGATCCAAGAGGCAGGGAGAGCTTTGGTATCATGCCAACTTCTGTTCTTTCCCAGGCAAAAAACACAAGTCAGCCCAGTAGTACTCATCATTATGTGGACCCAGAAGGCCATCAAACGCAGAGCTGGCAACGGGTCCTGAGGCTCGGCAAAGTGTAGGAATTTTGCCAGAAAGTCCAATACGCACATCTTTCTCCCCTGAACTGGCCTAGCCTTTGTCTGCCGTGCTGTGTCTGTGCTGCATTTACTGAGTTCCTGAGCTACAGCTTCCCTGTCCTCTTTATTCTCCTGCAGCACCAGGGAAACAAAAAACAGGGCTGAAATTCCATTCTCTCATTTAATAGACATCCATTGAAAAAGAAGGCTCTATAGGTAAAAATATCATATTTAATATACATAATATATGAAATAATATAGGTAAAAAATGATCATAGCAAACATTGATGAGCCTGGCAGTGTTCTAAGCACTTTGTTTTCAAAATATAAAACAAAAGAAAAACTAAATGCAAAACTACGTGTGTCATCAATTGTGCTATTCACCAGACCACCCTGGATCTCCCCATTCTGAGCACATGGTTGGATTGGACGTCTTGTTCCCACTGTGGTTGGGAGGGGCCATGTGACTTATTCTGGCCAATGAGTTTTGAGCAGAAGTGAAGCATGTCATTTGCAGGCTAGAGTATTGCTGCTCGGGACCCTCCAGTTGTCTCTTTTCCTCTGGCATAGTGACTGGCAATTTGGAGAATCAGCGTATCCTACCAACTTACAATGGTCATGTGGTACGAATGGGAAATAAACCATGTTTATTTTTAATTTGAGTCACTATTGTTTGGTTTATTAATTAGTGAAGACTAGTCTAGTCTCTCTGATTAAACTTACATAATCATAGGCTATTTTTGAAAAGATATACAAAAATTTGGCAACGGAAAGATACCTAGAATCAAGAGTGAGAGAGATTTTATACTCTTTTTTTTGTACTATGTTTTGTTTATCATGTCCATACATGAATCCCTTCCTCTACCGCTAAATTGAAACAAATGAATAAATGAAATGTATGGAGCTGACACTATGTGCTAGGCATCCTGCCAGGTAATTAGGAGACAAAGCTTGAAGCTATTCTATTTTCCTGGCTAAGGGTCTACTTGGCTGATCTTCCTGATTTTTCTCTGATTATCTGTATCTTGCTTAAATGGATCCTCCCCACACCATACAATGCTCCTCTTACATTCAGATCCAGCACAGCAAAGAGAACAGAGCCAGCATCTTTTTGGCCAGGTCAGAGAAGTCTCATAGAGCTTGTCCATTATCATCACTGATGGCTAACTTGGAGTGAGTTTGGGAAAGGCTGGCTGTAATGATACTCGCAGCCTCTCAGCTTGCCATATGGATGAACAGCACTGCAGCTGGTCACTTGAGGGGCCACTCCCTGGCCATTGGATGTGAGCCTGGAGCAGGCTGTGTCCTGAAAAATCTTCTGTTGTGAGTGAGCCCATGTGACAATTCTCCTTGCGGGAGATGGGGGCCAGCGTATGAGGTAGGGTTCATCATTCAGCTGCAGAAGCCCAACCACAGCAGCTCAACTAAATAAGGGGTGACTATCCCCTATAACAAGGAGTCTAAGGAGGCCTCCCAGAGGAGGTGCAGCAGCTCGTGTCCCAGGCTCTATCACACCTGCCACCTCATGGCCATAAGATCACGGTGGCTCTACCTTGTGCCTCCCATCAGCATTCCTAGCCAGAAAAAGAGGCAGAAAGGAAGCAAGAAGGTGTTAACAGCCGTGTCAGCAAAGCACGAAGTTTCTCAGAAATCCAATCTGTATTGGCTGGAAGTAGCCAAGCATAATAGATAAAAGCACTAACTCTAAAAACTGACTGGGTTCAAATCCTGGCTCCACCATTTAATAGTTGCGTGTTCTCAGCCTACTTACTTAACCTCTCTGTATCTCAGTGTTCTTAAAGATAAAACAGGAATTACAGCACCTCCCTCCTAGAAAAATTATGGCAACTAAATTGTAAAGTGCTGAGAACCATGCTTTGTCTGTAGCAAGTACAACTTAAGTGTCTGCTAGATAAACACTTGACCAACCCTCCTGCAAGGGAGTCTGGGAAGGTGGGTACTTTAGCTAGGTATATTATTGCCCTGACCAAAAGCAGGAATCGGTTAATAAGTAGGAGAGGAAGAAAGGTACTGGGTAGCATTCAGCAGTGTCTGTCATGGCCAGCAGGTTGGACAGGGGCTAGAGTTTGAGTCTAATGAGTAAGGTGACCAAGAGAGAAAAGAGTCAGAGGGCTAAAACCCTGAACTGAAATCCTTTGTTGGTATTGGGGTGGAGTTGGGAAGTAAAGAGCAATATGCTGTTCCTGAGGCTTGGTCTGAATGGGACCTTGGAAACAGAGGCCTAGCAGCTACAGGAAGAGAAAAGAAATATGAGAAATAATAACAGCTCTCATTTATTGAACAGCTTTAGTTGCCAAGTACTTTACATATTGTTCAGTGCTCATCTCAACCTTGGCAGGATAGCATAATTTCCCCCATTTTACAGATGAGGAAACCAAGGCTCAGAGAAGTTGAGTAAATTGCCCAAGGTCACCCAGCCCATAAGTGGTAGCATGAGTACCGAGGCCTCAGCCATAACCATTCTGCCTCTCCGTTTTTCATCAACTGCCTTGAGTGACAGGCCCCTGCTCAACACTGAGATGACCTGTGGATACCTGAGATTGTCCTATATGACACTGCATTTGTCCCCACTCAGAAGTACTTAGCTGCTGGATATGCTGGTATTCCAGCAGCCACTAGCTGATGGTGTCGGAGCAGGAACTACGATTGGATGAAGCTTGGATGGGGAGAGCCATGGGTGGGAGGTTGACCAGGAGACCTGGTCGAGTGTGTGCTCTGAGACAGTGTTAGCCAGGCCTAAGTCACACTTTAGATCTGAAGCAATACTGTAATCACTGAGTCTGGCAGTGGTACCTGGAGAAGGGAGGGCCAATTAAACTCAAAGCCAGATCCAGGTCAGTGATGGGGGATGGCGGGTGGGGCATTGGCAGTGTGGGGTGGGGGCAGAGCCAGGTTCCAGGAAAGGAGGCAAGGGAGGACTCTGCAAGGATCAGGGTTCTGGCTCCAGAGACTGCTTCCATCCAGCGGGGAGCGAGAGGACAAGACGGAAGCTCTCAGGAGGGAGGCCTGGGCTCCCACTCATAGGCTGATATTCAAACATGCACAACCAGTAAGGCAGATGGGGGCACCTGAGCAGGTAACTCTGCTGGACTAGGAGCCTGGAGCTCCCTACTATGCCAGGGACACTGACCCTTTGGTCGTTAGACCATGAACGAAGTCTGGGTTGTCTCAGGAGGTCCCAGGGGAGGGGCCGGGACAGCCTGGCTTAGGCAAAGCCTTTAGACTTAGCAGTAATTTTCCAATTCCTAAGAAAGCATTCAGTGTTTTAACAAGTAGCATATCTGGTGAAATGTCAGCCCTACACTCACCAGCTAAATTCCAGACACCCTCCCCACCTCTGTGGGCGTTTATTACCAAAGGGCCCCTGTCCTGCTCGGGGTGGGCTCAGGACAGAGCAGGGCCTAACCTGCAGGGTCAGGGGCTTAGCACCGCCAGACCTAGAGGCAGGGCAGACCCATTTCCCCTTTGTTCATTCTTTCAATGTTTCAGTCTGGAAAGGGAAGGGTAGAAGTTTGTCTGCTTTTTGTTTTCCACTTTGAGATATTTGTGGGGATCAGGCAGCTGTCTGGGGGTTTCCTCCCGGTGCCCAGTCCTGCCTGAGGGCTGAGGGGCAGGCATCAGTGACTTCCAGGGCCCCTGCCTTCCTGGAACAGGTAGTGCAGAAGTTATATTCTCATCTTCTCCTAACTGCTCCCTTTCTTTAGGCAGTGAGCTTTTTCATAAAAACCCAATTCTGTTTCTACCGTGTCGCCCTCATATCCACCCCCATAAGCTGCTTTCCACCAACAACAATTTGAAAATTGATCTTTGAAGTGACTCCTCACTTAAATCAGCTTCTGAGTTTTAAAGGGTAAGAAAATGTCTCTTACTCATTTAGACTAAAATAATGTGCCCATTAACTGCGCTAGAGACATGCAAAGTCTACTGCCTAGAAATTATCCATTAGCCTCATTTCAGACTCTTCCACCTGCCACCCTCCCTCCATGCAGCAGCATAGTTCTAAATCTCAAACATCATCTTGACATTCCCTCCTCCAAATACGAACTTTCAACGGCTCTGCCTTGCCTTAAGCTAAAAATCCGAATTCCTAAGCCTGTGATCTAACTTAGGTCTTTCCCATCACTCTTTCCGTCTTTTTTAAAAGCATTTTCCACCATTTGCTCATTACCAAAAATAGTTCAACTCTTCTTGTGAAACAAAAACAAAAGAGTACACACCAGACACATACATTTTCCTTCCTATTGCTTTAGACCTCACTCTTAACCTAGGAACTTCTGGCTCCAGCTATACCAGACATGGCACAGGGTTAGCCCATTTCTTCTGTCCCTTCCTCCTGGAGAGACTTCATTCAGTCTCCACCTGTCAAATCCTAGCTGTCCTTCAAGGGAGGGACTTAAATGCAACCTTCTCTAAGTGGTCTTTTCAAATCCTCCTGGCTTAGAGGATTAGCCTCCCTGGGCTCTCCCTGTGCACCTTATTCTCGTCTATTGTAGCAGACCAGCTTGCATCTCCTGTGCCCAGCTAATACTTCATTCTCCAACAATGTCTGCTCTTCATTATGTCTTCCACACTTGCTGTATTGTGTTTTTGTGCCCCTGTATCTGTTTGTTTCTGGACTATCTTTTCTCCCCTTATCTGATCAGCCAAGTCAAACTCATCCTCCTAAAGCAGCATTTCTCAACCTTGGCTGCATGTTAGAGTGCTCAGCCAATCAGCTGGAGGGTGTTCAAAAAGCTCTATACCCAGGCCTCAGGCCCCAGCAACTAAATCGGAACCTCTGGGCATGGGAGCCAGGCATCAGAGCTTGTAAAACTTCTCAAGCAATGCCAGTGTGCATTGGGTTGAGAACACCTGTTCTGGAATCACCTCAAGCTTCCACCTATTTCATTTAGATTAATTATTATTTGTATCCCTGGAGTTCAGCACTGTGCCTGTAACTGTAAGAGTATTTGTTGAATGAATGAATAAATAAATGGGTGAATGGGGTTTTTTAAAAAAATGGATGGAAGGAAGGATAGCTGAAGGATAGATGGATGCTTACTCAGGAAGAATCATAGGCTGCCTTCCACTTCTAGACTTACTCCTGGAAGGGAGTTATCAGCTCCACATCCCTAGCAATGCACCTCCCTTACACAACACAGGTGTTGAGTAAATATTTGTAGACTTCAATTCAGCAGTGGCTTCACTCAGTTGCCAAGTCATCTACTGAGAGCAGTCATTGGCCAACTCTGTCCACAAAACATTTTGACCTAGACCAAAATGGAGCATTGGAAAAATGAAGTGATAAAAGTGGATCTCTGGAATTTTTGTGTTAAGTTTTCTTTCCATAACTTTTCTTAAACTTTTGCCTACCTACTACTGATTGTTTTGCTAGCAAGTATTGATGAATCAATATGATTAAGCACAAAAGCAAACCAATACAGGAAATCTATAAAATATGATTAGAAAATAACTTCTGGAGAATGTTACTTCTGATTTAATTGCTTTCCCTTTCTCATCTCCTTCCTTCCCTCTTACCTTCCTTCTTTCCTTTCTTTCCTTCTTTCTTCTTTTTTTTTTTTATTGGTTTGTGTGTGTTTTTTGTTTTTGAGATGGCATCTCACTTTGTCACTCAGGCTGGAGTGTAGTGGCGTGATCACGGCTCACCGCAGCCTCAACCTCCTGGGCTCAGGTGATCCTCCTGCCTCAGCCTCCATAGTAGCTAGGACTACATGCACATGCCACCATACCTGGCTTATCTTTGTATTTTTTTGTAGAGATGTGGGTCTCGTGATGTTACCCAGGCTGGTCTAGAATTCCTGGGTTCAAGTGATCTGCCTGCCTTGGACTCCCAAAGTGCTGTGATTATAGGCGTGAGCCACCACACCCAAACCTCCCTCCCTCCCTCCCTCCCTCCCTCCCTCCCTCCCTTCCTTCCTTCCTTCCTTCGTTCCTTCCTTCCTTCCACAAGTATTTATTTAGCATATACTAGGTGCGAATCACTGTGCTAGGATTAAAGGCACAGTACAGACATGGTCTTTTCCCACATGAAATTCACTGTGAATAGTTGAATGTTCCATGATTTCCACAAGGTATGCTATGAGTTATAGAAACTCCCCATCCTCCACAAGGTTAGGAACCACTAACACATTAAAATTTCACAGCCAGTGCTCATTGAAGACAACAGGTGCACTTAACCATCAGTTTAAGTGGCTTATGGTTGGTGACTGAGCCAGGCCAGGGAAGGCAGAACCAGCTAGGCTGGCCTTGGACACTTCCTCTCAGGACTCTGCTTTACCTTAAGGAACCATCCATGGTACCCATGAAGATCCCGCCAGTCTCCACAGTCAGGCCAAACCTTGCCTGTTTGCTGTCAGGCCCCCAGATCCCTAGATCTTTCTGTATTTTGTACTGTGGGGCCTTCCAGCATCAAACTACTAGGACCTCTGAGAGTTTCCATCTCCTTGTCTATATAACATCAGGCTGTGGAAGGAGCCACAAATGTTAAGGGTTACAAAGGTTCAGTCTAAATGATTTCATATGCTGAAATCCTAACCCCCACAGTGTGATGGTATTAGAAGGTGGTGCCTTTGGGAGATGATTAGCCCTTGGAGGCTAAGTTCTCATGAATGGACTAGTACCCTTATAATAGAAGCCCCAGAGAGCTGCCTCACCCCTTTTGCCATATGAGGATACAGCTAGGAGGCACCATCAATGCACCAGGAAATGGGGCCTCCCCAGACACCAAATCTGCCAGCACCTTGATCTTAGACTTTTCAGCCTCCAGAACTGTAAGAAATAAATTTATGTTGTTTCTAAGCCACCCAGTTTACGATATTTTGTTATAGCAGACTCAATATGCTAACGCACAGTGATAATTTTTCCCTGAAAGCAGGAAAAAACAACACAGAAAACAGACTCAGAAACCATGAAGCGGTCAAGTGAGCTGGATAAAATTGTCCACAAGAAACCTGTCCTAAGCCCAGATGTCTCAGCTACCCCTTTAGTAGAAGAGGTGGTGCTCGCTCAAATCTGGGGTGAAGCAAATCTTCCGCAAGCCTGCTTTCCATCCTAATTTGGATCCCAGTTTGTTCTTCTGGTCTCAGAAGTCCAAGCATTTCAGTGAAGCTGCTCTCCTGTCTACTCTGTCTCTGTCCCTAAAGCCCACTCATATTTGCCTTCAAAGAGCCTGGTGTTTCTGATATCCCACTGCAAGGCCTCCTTTACTCCTCCTGAAATCTGTGTGGCATGGTTTCCAAGCCTCAGGACAGTCTTTTCCTCTACGTGGAGCATGCAGGTAATGTGTTTCATTTGTCTGAACTATGTGCTGGTTTTGTCTGTTGCCAGACTCTCGCTTTAAAGAAAGCTGGCCTGGCCGGGCGCAGTGGCTCACGCCTGTAATCCTAGCACTTTGGGAGGCCGAGGTGGGGGGATCACGAGATCAGGAGATCGATACCATCCTGGCTAACACGGTGAAACCCTGTCTCTACTAAAACACAAAAAATTAGCTGGGCGTGGTGGTGGGCGCCTGTGGTCCCAGCTACTTGGGAGGCTGAGGCAGGAGAATGCCGCGAACCTGGGAGGCGGAGTTTGCAGTGAGCGGAGATCGCGCCAGTGCACTCCAGCCTGGGCGACAGAGCAAGACTCCATCTCAAAAAAAAAAAAAAGCAGAAACCTGGCCTGTGGACCTTACTGAAGCCTGGTCCCTCCCTGCAGGGTCTGGGGAAAGCACCCATAATGGAAGCCACCTTACCTGGGGGCTCTTTGTCATTGCCTCAGGCCTCGTGAAGTCACTGCCGATCTCAAAGCCTGGACTTCATTGTGCCTCACCTCGCAAGTTCCAGTGATGTTCACAAGTGCCACATTTAACATCCAACTGTGGGAAAGGGTGGGGGTTGTGGGGGAAGAAGGCCTGTCCTCTGATTACATTATGGTCAAGTCATTTTCAGAAGCTTCATCATTCAAGTGGAAGAAGGAGTGGAATTTTCCAGAGGCCACTTAATTGCACTCTTATAGACTATGGTATTTTAAACATTAATACACTGTAATAAAAGAAACTAGGAGAAATTTGGATTAATCAAAGGCCAGAGCTGGAAGATAGAAGACATTATGGAGATTGATGGCTTGGATTAGATAATCACAGAGAGATATGCATTCATTCAAGAAAGTAATTTTTAAACTCTGGCCCTAAAACACTAGGGTCCCAGGGGATACTGCAGGTCTGCAAGGATTGTATAAAAGCTTGGCTCAGAAATTCCATTTATGTAACTATTTCTGAAAAGTCTAATAAAAACTTGCATACTCGAAGGTTACATTTCCAAAATTTTACTATTATTTGAGATCACTGGTGTTTTCATTTACATGTTAACTGACAAACTTTATGGTAAATATGATAAATATGAACATAGAAAACAAATTTACCTGTGTCAAACACACAGTGTAGGATATCAATATGTGGTCTAAAAAATTCATTTTTTTTTACCACTGATCCTGGATTCCTCTTAGGTAGAAAATTGTCTTTATTTGCCCTCCCTCTATGTTTATATTTATTTGATTGTTTTATTAACTAGCACCCTTTTTCCTCATAGCCCATTAGTCACACAACTGCCATTTGTCCCTCCAGACCCAATCCCCCAATACACTTCTTCACACTTCTTTCTGTCCAAGAGGCAGGCTTGAGTGGCTATATCAATGGCTTTCCTTGCCCTTTGGCTTTCTGTTGGATTGGCCCATGGGGAGCTCTAGCTGGACAAGGAAGAGAGGAGATGGGGTCAATGTCCCTAGCTAGGTCCCTCAACCATGAAGGCCACTACTGCTCTCCTGGGGCAAGAACTCTCTCTTCCCTTTGAATTCCTGTAGTAACTGTTCCCTCCTCCCTCCCTTCAGGCTGCATTGAAGTAACAGCTCTACTTCCGGTAACTCCAGGTTTCTATACTACCTCTGGGAGTTTCCTTACACCCTCCCACACCTTTGTACATACACTTATCTTATCTTCATTTAGGGGTGCCACCTGTTTCCTGCTGGAACTTTCACTGATACACCCCACTCCTGGTTCCCTTCTAATGATGAAAACCATCCCTATGTGATTCTGTGCTCCTTTTTGTACGTATTCTTGCAAAATAGTGTTGTTTCGTATGCATGTATTTCCATTTTTTAACTGAGCTATAGATTTCTTTTGGCATTTTACCTTTCTCACTAATTACCATTTCTTAAACAGTTCATCCATGTTGCTATGGCTACAGCTAATCTGTGGTTTCTAAACTGCTGCACCATACTCCGCTGTGTACATGCACCACATTTGCCTATCCAATCTACAGAAGACAGACAGCCAGGTTGTCTCCAGCTTTCTGGCACCTCAACCAGTGCTGCAGTGAAAAACTTTGTATGTGCATGTCCCTTGGGGAGCTGTGTAAGGATTTCTTTGGACTGCATAGCAAGGGATAGAATTGCTGAGTCATGCAGTGTGTATCTACTTAATTGAACTCAATTAAGTGAACCAGCTGTACTCTACAGAATGCCCATGTACGTCTGCTCTCCTGGCAGCAGTGCCTAAGGCTTCCCCTCCCTAAGTCTCCACCAATATTTGGCATTATCCTTATTTTGTATTTGCCTTTCTTTGATTAGTAATAATTTTGAGCATTTCCTCAGATGCTTTCGATTTCCTCTTTCATAAATTATATGTCCACATCCTTTGACTATCTTTCTATTGAGGTTGCTGTTTTTCTTATTTATCTACAAGGGGTTCCTTGTATATTTTTAATGCACTGTTGGTTTTAGTTTGCTAATATTTTGTGTAGGATTTTGTTTCTACATTAATACATAAAATAAGACTATACATTTCTTTTCTCCTATTGTCCTTATCTGGAGTAACTTTAATAATATAAGAACTGATTGTTTCTTACAAGAATCTGGTGACTCTGCACCATGTACACCCTGGTCTAAGTCACTACTATCTCCCACCTGGATTACCAATGAAGGATGGTTCGGTATAGGGGGTACAGAAGAACACTGGGTTTAAGAATGGAGCAGAGCCCAGTCATGAGCCCCTGTGTATGGTGTGATAATTATTTGCTTTTTAAATCTGTCCTCTCCCCTCTATTGGAATCCAGTTCCAGTACATGGCTCATGTGTGCCAAAAAACAAAGTGTTTAATTTCTTTGGTGAGTAGACCAGTTCTCCTGTTTTCTAGCTATATGATTTGGGAAGAGTCAAGTAACCTCAGTGTTGTATTTTCTATCAACAGAATAATAAAGATAAAACCATACCCCCTACTTGTGATGAGAGTTAAATAGAACAATGTACCTAGGGAGCCCATTCCCACTGACTGCCACAGGATGGTGGGCCTGTGTGGGTCAAGGCCAGTTCAGGGGTAATCCACAGCCTTCTTCAAAACAAGGCTCAGGACATCAACTGGCTGGAAGCAGGGCTGATGTTTCAGGCTGCAGGAAATCTACAAGGTTGAGCATGTCTGGGTAGACAGGAGCAGGAACTCAACAGGGCAGTGCTCTCCCTAAGTTCCAGGGATCCCATACTGATTAGCATGCCAACAGGGCCCTCATTACAGAGGAGCGCAGAAGGAAGGAGAGAGATTCCTCTGGTCCCTGGGCCTGCTCTCTCCACCCATATGTCCCCTCTGATAAGTGCATGCATGGGGCATTGATTACCAGACCACACTGTGGTGCAGTCTCTCCATGGAATGGCTCCACACAGGGATTTATTAGTAATTAAGCCTTGAGTAAATATTTTGCAAACAGGGTCTCTCCTGATGACTAGGAAGGGCTTTGGGAGGTGAGAACCCCATGGTTCTGGACCTTCAGGGCCTGCAGTATGGGCTTTCACATCCACATCATTATATGCTTGGCTACTTCAAGGCTGCCAGGGCCTCAGCTGGCTGATAACAACCAGTCACGAATGCAGCTCTGTCCTCTGGGTTGTGTCCTTTCCTAGAAGACATGGGAACATCTCTGGATTGTTGATCTTGCCTGGTGTGGGTCTGGTGGCTCTCTCGCGGTGCACATGCTTCCTCCCTGGAAGTCTGCAGGATGCAATCCACAGGCAGGGTCTATGGGGAAATTTCACAGCCTTGGGGAGAGCACCACATCTCCAGGACGCCATGGAGTTAACTCACATGGACTCATGTGAGTTACTCACAGTGACTTATGGAGTTAACTTCACATAGGATTTGTTCTGGCCAGCAGTTCTCACAGGGTGGGTTACTCTCAGCCCTTAGCAGGGTTAACAACCCCAGAACTATTGACATTTTGGGCCAGCTGATTCTTTGTTTGTGGGGAATGGGGGTAGCCTATGCACTGTGAGGTATTTAGCAGCATCCATGACCTCTGCCCACTAGAGGCCAATAGTATGCCTCTCACTCCCAGATGTAACAACCAAATATGTCTGCAGACATCACCAAATATCCCTGGAGGATAGAGCTGCCCCTGGTTGAGAACCACTATTAGAAAGGGTTTTCAGCTGATTTCAGCAAAAATACTGGGCCTTCTTGGGGGAAAAAGTGTAGATCAATAAGTTTTAAAATGATAAAGGGAAAGTTTGTTCAGAAAAAATCCATTTATGCCTTTGTCCATTAATCAGCTCTCAGTTAGGCTCCTCCCATGCACCAGGTACTGTTACAGGAGCAAAAGATTTAGCAGGAATAGGACACATAGGAGGACCCCTGCCCTCCTAAGGCTTGCCTGCTAGTTGGGAGGGAAAGATGAGTAATAAACAAGTCAAAAAACAAATAAGATTATTTCAGGTTCGGGTAAGTACTCCAGGATTGGTATGATCAAGAGTATTCTGAATGAGGGGTGGTAGGGGGTCAGGAAAGACTTGAATAATGAGATGGATGCAGCCACTGGACTATTTGGGAGAAGAACTTTTCAGGTATATGGAACAGGGATGGAAAAAGGAGGAGAGGGGGTTTGAGGATGTTCGAGGAAGAGAAAAGAGGCCAGTGTGGCTGAGCTAAGGACTAAGGTGGAGTGTGGGATGAGGTGGAGAAGAGCTGGGAGATGCATTATGGTCTGGATTGTATTTTAAGTGCAATTACCATCTCCCCATCATTATTCCTTGTAGTATTAATTCCAACCATTCCTTAACCCCACAAAGACCACTCTAGCCCATGGAACCTAACTCTAACTCTAACTCTCTCTCTCTCTCCCTCCCTCCCTCCTTCCCTCCCTCTCTCTTCTTTTTCTGAGACAGGGTCTCACTCTGTTGCTCAGGCTGGAGTGCAGTGGCATGATCACAGCTCACTACATCCTTGACCTCCTGGGCTGAAGCAATCCTCCCTACTCAGCCTCCCGAGTAGCCGGGACCACAGGCATGTGTCACCACACCTGGCTAATTTTTGCACTTTTTGTAGAGATGGGGTCTCACTGTGTTGTCCAGCTGATCTCGAACTCCTGGGTTCAATCTGCTTGCCTCAGCCTCCCAAAGTGTTGGGATTACAGGCATGAGTCACTGTGCCCAGTCAGCAACATTCTTTTATCATCCATTGCTCCCTCAAGTTCTCTTTCTCCTTCTTTCTCAGCTTAAATCCATAGCCCATCACAATAAACTCTTTCTTTTTATAGTTTCAACTTCCTTCCCCTCTTTCTGCCATTGCACTTGTCTAACAAAATCCCAAACCTGCAAAAATACTCCATTTGCCTTGAAGGAGCTGGATGTAGCTGGAGAGAACTTGTTCAGCATTAAATTTATGTGCACACCCTCAAGGGTTGTGCTGACAACTCTACGCCAGTTCCCTAGTCAACTTCATCTCCTCGTCTCCAAAACAACCCTCACATACTTTCTCCTCTTGCCTTAAACTGCCTAAACCTTTTCCCTCCATCTCATTTTCAGCTGATGACCTTGATTTTTATTTCTCTGCACTGCTGAGCAGTTGTTCGTGAGCCTATGTATGTGCACCTATAAGAAAGGGAATGCCTTTATATTGCTGTATCCCCGGTGTGTAGAAGAGTGCCTTGTACTTAATAATTTATCTGTAAAAATGTGGTAGTGAATGAATGAATGGATTTTAAGCAGGAGAGTGACAAGATACACTTCCTGATTTTAAAAGATCACTCTGGATGTTGTGCAGAGAACAGGTGTAGAAAGACAGGCATAAAAGCAAAGAGAATTAGGAGGCAATTGCATTGCCCCTGGCCTGGATTAGGGTGGTTGTGCTGGAGATGCAGATTAGTGAATAGCCTTTATTCTGTTTGGAAATAGAACCGATTTGCTGATGAAATAGACATGGGGAAAGATCCAGGAAGATCTCTAGGTTTTAGCTTAAACAATTGGGAGGGGGATAGTACTGCATGATGAAGTGGGTATGGCTGTGGAGAGCATTTCTGAGAAGAGAGGGAAGTAAGAATTTGGTTTGGGCATATTCAGTTTGAGATGTCACTCAGAGGTGTGCAATTGGAGCAGTCACTTATGCTGACAGATGTCAGGCTGGTGCTCAGAGAACTCCCTAGTGCCACATGTCTATGTGGCCATTGCAGGTCAGCAAGGGGTTCTGCCCATCACAGTCACTCCTGGGTCCAGGCCAAGAAAGGCTTCACTTGGCATGTGCTCCTACTACTGAAGAGTCAAGGGAAAGAGAGCATGACACACTGCACACTCCTCTTGCCTAATCCAAGCTAGGACTGTACAATGGTACCAAGGACTTGCCCCTGATTTTTTATCTGTCAGATGATCAAAAGATGACAAGTGTTCCCAAGATGGATTTGTATTGGCCCTTGTAGCATTCATGTGGATGATTACCATGGCCCTTCCACAGATGAGTGGATAATAACATCCACTGATTAAATGAACAGTATGTGGCAGGCTACGGGCTAGCCCCTTTGCAGATAGTATTTTATTCCATCTTCAAGGTATCTTATGAAGATTGTTTTATTATTCATTTTACAGATGAAACATTGCCTAGAAATATTATTTAACTAGCCCCAGAACTAGTTATTCTTTAACTAGCACTCCCAAAGCTGGAGTGTTGTATCTAAGGTTTGAACCCAGGTTACCTTTTGTAACCTGAAAGTCCCTGCTTTTAACCATCTTACCACACCAAATTACAGAGACTTAAAATGACATCCTCAAAGGTTTTATGGTGAATGGTTTAGAAGGGTCCAACCTGAGAAGGTTATTTTGTATAGAACACATTTCTGTTGTCTAACGCTTTCTTTGGAAGTGGGAACCACCCTTGGCTACTAAGGCCACAAAAGCTCAGATTCACTTTCTCAAGTAACTGGAATGCAGAATGACTGCAAACTGGTGACATGGACTTGCTCCCCAGTGCAATCCCCTTATGCTTTATGTATTAATACATCTACACACCAAGTCACCGAAATTCCAAATAAAAAAATAAGGACGGACATACAAGAAACTACTCATTATAAGATCAGGAGTCAATTCAGGGTTGACTTCTATGTTGGTTTCCTATTGTTCCTGTAACCAAGTACCACTGAAGCACTGACTCAAAATAATACCATTTATCTCTCTTACGGTTCTAAAGATCAGAAGTCTGCAGTCAGTCTCACTGGACTAAAATCAAGGCATCACCAGGGCTGGTTGCTGATGGAGGCTCCAAGGGGAGAAGAATCTGCTCCTTGCTTCCTTCAGCATCTAGGGGCCACCTGTATTCCTTGGCTCATGACCCTTCATCCATCTTCAAAACTCTCCACTCTCATTTCTGCTTCCAAGGTCACATCTCCTCCTCCAACTCCTCCTGCCACCCTTTTATAAGGACCATTGTGACTCTATCAAACCCCCTGGAAAATCCAGGATAATCTCCCCATCTCAGGAGACTTAACAGTCACATCTGCAAAGTCCCTTTTGCTATATAAGGTAACATTCAGAGGTTCCAGGGAAGAGGGCATGGATGTATTTGAAGGACCATTACTCAGCCTACAGCAACATCTGTTCAGAGAGCATCTAAACTCAAGAATAATATTTCTCCAATACTTTCCTTGTCTCCTTCTTCAGATCCTGTCACATTCAAAACACCATGTAACCATATCACAGTCATCCATCAGAAATCCATTACATGGTCATTTGTAACTTGTGTGGGTTTCATCTTTCACTGGTGAGACATTGCATTCGGGATTTGATTTTTTCCCTTGCATCTCTGAAACTGAAAACCATAAATGTCATTTTGTTAACAGGGTCTCACTCTAAATTAGAGAACATTTGTTCTAAGCCCAAAGCTTAAATTAGGCCTTAACTTCCTGGACACTTACATTTTTATCACCTCTTTTCCTAATCGGCCCTGGCCACCCTGGCAATGATGAGAATGAGAGTGAAGACCAGCGCTGCATGCATCTTCACACTCAGGCTCACCAGCTCAGTTCACAGTGCCTACTTCTGCACCAGGGCCCGCAACAGAGAAATCTCCTGAAATCAACAACATTGAACACGTCAGGACTGGCAGTTCTCTAAGGCTGACACTCTCAAGCCAAGGGGGTAGCTATTCCTTTATCTTCTGGGTAGGGTATGGACAGAGAAGAAATGAACCCTAAGCCTACTGGATCCAGGGACAGAGAATTCATTCATTCCTTCATTCATTATTAATTACAAGCCTCATAGCACCTATCACTGTGCTGGTACTCAAGACATAAGAGGCAACAAAGCAGACCTGTCTTTGTGTCCTCATGAGACTTGCTACCCTTTATTTAGAACTTGCTGTAGGCCAGTCAACAGAAAATGTATTTGAAATGCAGCTCTTGTACTTATAGTTCTCTAACCATTACCCCAGAGAATTTATACCAATCTGCTGATTCAGGAGGAACTGATGGGCACAGTGAGTAGGAAGAAGATTTGAGTTAAGAACAAGTTAAATGAAACATGGGTCCCTGCACTGCAGATTCTGCCAGCCCTGGGAACCTGTTTGGAGACTTCAGAATATGTAGATTACTCATACCCCACTGGGTTAGCTTGTGCTGATTCAAATTACTTACTCAAAGGATTAAAATACTGAACCAGAGTGGTCTCATTTTCAGTGTGTTTTGTGCAACTGTTTCAACAGAGCCCCAGGCCCAGCTGTCCAGGGACAGGCCATCATCTGAGGATGGCCATTATCACAGGTCAAAATTTATGTTTCAGAAAATGCAGTGCTATCTCTCGGGGGCAGGAGGTGACATACATTTTGTTCTCATCACAGGGACAGGAAAATTCCCTTTCAGAGAAGGCACTGCCAGGAGCCGGCACACAAGGAGCACAGGGCTGGCCCTTGTTGATTGTGAAGAAAGGAGGGAAGACAGGCCTGGCCAGTCTGAGCAGTAAAGTGTAGTTATTTCCACTGATGGCCATTGATAGCACTAACTTGGACAAGCAAAATGCTTTGTGATGACTAGCAGGATTATACCTCTCATGTGAAAAAAATTCTAATGTCGAGATCTAAAAATCTAGGAGACTGACTACGATACATGCCACATACTTGGAAACTCAATGTTTGAGGACATGGAATGTACAGGAGATGTGGTGCCCTTTAGTTATGGGCACCAAGTTTCTCATTTGGAATTGTGTGTCCAGCCTCAATTGATGTCACTCCAGCCAAGGGAGGAAACTGAGCCTGGCCCACCTGCAGCCCTGACCTAAGGGTGGAGTCTCAGCAGATCCATCTGGAGCAACTCAAAAGGTTGCATGAAATGAAGAAAAGCGAAAAGACTTAGACACATATAAAAAAAACTACGAGTGACAGGGATGACAGGAAGCCTTTCTGATTCGATCATTCAGCATTTCATAAATATATATCTAGCACTCACTTCAGGCCTAGCTCTGTAATGATGATAGGAAATCAATGGTGAACAAAACACAGACCCTGCCTGTAAGCTCTTCTGGGCCACTGTAGAGATAGTTCAGGGTTGCCCCTTCAGCATCCATTCTCATGTCACTCCTTCCTAACCATACTCCACTTTACTCAGGTTTGGGGTTCAAGTGTGTGTGATGATACTTCCAGGTCTAGAAAAAGCCATCTGCTGAGGCTCACTCTATCCAGAACCACAACTAGGCAACACGGCCCCTACCCTGGGCCCCTCTTTGGGGGCTCAGCTCTGACCCTTCTTCATCCATTATTTCCCTACAAGGTAAGAGTCTGAGGAACTAAGGGAACAGGCCCGCCAAGAGCCTGCACCTCCTTTTGCAGGCCATTTTGCAGACCATGGCCAAGGAGTCCAGGCTATACTGTTAGGGCGCCCACTGGCTTCTTCTCCAGTTCTGTCCTCCCAAAGGCAGATTGTGCTGCCAGTGCGACGCCGCTAGGCCAGATGTGGAGTTTGCACTTAGGGTGGGGGTGTCCCCATATGTGGAATGGAGTCAGGTGGTGGATGAGAAAAGGGACAGGCTATTGCCTGGAAACCTCTATTGGTATACTTGCCTGGAGGTTGCAAATGTGTATCTCATTGTCATCAACCCTGCAAATGGTTCAGGAGTAGGCAAGGAAGCTAAGTTGGTTCAACAAGAGTGAAATCCAGTGATTTTACTGATGGTAGACGAAGGAGCCTTCTAGGACTACACTTGCCTAAATCCAGCCTACCTCTGGAGGTTTTGGGCTTTGTAATAAGCCAATCATTTCCCTTTATCATTTAAGACAGTTTAAATTGGATTTTGTGTCTTACAACCAGAAACATCCCAAACCCCACTTCCATCAGCTACCAGCTGTGCTGTGATAAGCCAGCAGGTCATTTTTATCTCACGCAAGCTCAGAGTCCTCAAATGTACCATGAAGATAATCCAAATGTTTCTGGGTGCCTGACAGAAAGGAATGAAATCATGAGTGGGAAAAAATGCCTACCATGGTACGTGGCCTACAATAGGTGCCCAGTAAATGCCACTTTCCTTTTGAATGGTTCTAGGGTAAATGCACCTGATAGCAATAACTTAAGCCGACCATAAGAATGACCCTTTCTAGCAGATGCACCTGAGTGTGTGTTCGGAGCTAGGGAGTCCAGGAGTGGCCAACCCAGAGATTCATTCCTTGTCTATGAGAAACACCTGAGTCCCCAGCCCGTCCTGCGGAACACGGGCTGGATAGAGCATTGAGACCCTGAGTTGTGGGTTCAATGAAGGCTGCCTGGTGGAAGCCGTTAAGAGGAGGGTGTTAAGTGAAAATGCTGTGGGGGCTGTATGCTGTTTGCAAGTGGTTGTGGTTTTCCTACCCTTCCCACCACCACTGGACCATGCAGTTATCTGTCCAGCCCACGCCACTGGACTGTATGTAAGGCAGGTACTTTGTCCAGCCCGCTGCCATTGGACTCTCTCCCCTGTATGTAAGCCCCTAATAGAACTCCATGTCTCGTTTGCTGGCTCTGGATCTCTTCTTCAGCCTCTTGAAACTGGTGCCTTCCCTACTGAGGTTAACAGGGTTTGGTACAACAGTGGGGACGTAAGATCTCGGGCACAGATACTAGGGGAACCCCTAGGCTTTGTCTCCCTCAGATTCCTGTTAGTATCTGTAGATACAAAGATAAATGAGTTTGAGACCCTGCCCTAAAAGAGCAGGCACAGCCCCACAGACTGGCAGGGGAGAAAGTCTACACCATGCCGGTCTGTGATGATGCTGTGTTAAATGATTTGTAAAGTAAATAAGACATGAAACAAACTGGGCCTTGAACAGCAGGTTGGATATGTACAAATGAAGAGAGGCTTGGAAGCTATTTGAAGTTAAATTGCTTTGGGTGCTATTAACAGCAGATTTCTGTGGCTTTTACATATGAGGGCTTCTCTCTTTCCTATAAAGCCCAGAGGTCAGATGTCCATGGCTGCTATGGTGGTGTCATGATCATCAAGGGCATGAACTTTTTCCTTCCTTCTGCTTGCCTGTGTGTAGCGTCCCTGTTGAGGCTACCCCAAAGTTCTAGAAGGCTGTTAGGGTTCCAGCGTTATATTCGTATTGCAGGCAGCAGTCATGAGGAAGAATGACAAGTAAAAAGGCAAAAAGGGGCTCACCCCAGCTGTCTGTCCTTCCTTCTCAAAGGTTCCTCCCAATAACTTCCATTTAAAATCATTAGCTAGGCTGGGCACAGTGGCTCACACTTGTGATCCCAGCACTTTGGGAGGCCAAGGCGGGTGGATCACCTGAGGTCAGGAGTTTGAGTTTGAGACAGCCTGGCCAATATGGGGAAACCCCGTCTCTACTAAAAATACAAAAATTAGCCAGGCGTGGTGGCGCACGTCTGTAATCCCAGGTACTCGGAGGGGCTGAGGCATGAGAATCACTTGAAACTGGGAGACAGAGGTTGCAGTGAAAGGAGATCACGCCACTGCACTCTAGCCTGGATGACAGAGTGAGACTCTGTCACAAAAAAAAATCATTAGCTAGCATTTAATCCTGTGACCATACCTAGTTGCAAAGGAAATGAAGAGGTCAACTAGGCACAATGGTGTCTTCATGATACAGATATGTTAATAAGGAAGCAGAAGGTGGAGGCATCTAGCTGCTTCTGTCACTTGGTAGGATATCACAGAAGCAGAGGACAAATAAATAGCTCATGACCAGGAGAGCCAGGAGAAGTTGGAGTAAAAGGTAACAAAATGATGGCAAGTCCAAATATAGAACAGACCAGAACTTAGGATAGGCCAAACTTCAGCAAGAATTGGGAAGTACTTGGCTTGTACTAACACAGATTGCTGGACCTCACCCCCAGAGTTTCTGATTCAGCACGTCTGGAGAACAGCCCTAAATTTTCGCATTTCTAGCAAGTTCCCGGGTTATGCTGATGCCAATGCTGCTGGCCTGGGACCACACTTTGAGAACCACTTTGGATAAAGTTAGGACTTTATCCTCTAATTAACCCCCTGAAGGCTTCTGAGTTGGGAAGAAAAAATGATGAGCTGATTCACGAAAGCTTATCTGCGAGAGGTTTGTCAGATGGGCTGGTGAGGGTGAAGATGGAGGCAGAGGCAACGCACTAAGGAGACAGCAGTGAAGCCATCATTTGGGATGTGTTTGGCTGGGCTTAACTGTATTATTTACAGCAATTTCTTGAAGCTTCTGACCTCCAAGACCTGACTTTATCATAGTAAGCAGACCAATCAAGCTATCCGCCTTATGGCCAGAAAAACTCAAGTTTTGAAAGAGTGTTGGTTACTGATGACAGATTTTAAAAAAAAAAAAAAAAAGAGCAAAAGGATGTCTCCATCTTCCTACCCTATCTAACTACAGCCCGAAGTTTTTATTGAAAAATGAGAAGTAGCCAGAGGACTCACAAGTAAAGAATCAAGCCATGATTAGAAGAAATAAAATGCCAGGGGAAAACCAAGTCAATGGATCCTGTTCTTTCCACCACTGAGTCCCTCCCACTTTCTAGTTGATTTGCTGTGACCTGAGTTTAGACCTCCTTTGGGTTTGCAATTAAGGCTGAAATACACAGGGAAGCAGGACTGAGGATGTGGACCAACCTGATTTGAATCCTGGTTCCAGCTGTGAAGCAGGGTGGTAGCTGGTCTCCGGAGAACTTTGTAAATTAGAAAACGTGTCCCCTCTGGGTGCAGCTTGGCAACTCAAGAATGTGGGCTGCATTACAGACCTCATTTGCCAGCTTGGCCAAGGGCCCTATTGCGGGGCACAGCCTGCAGGACAGTAAGAGGTGGCCCTGCTGTAAGCAGGAACTTAACCTCAGGAGCCCAGGGTTTTTCCTCTGTCAGATGGGTTGACAGGCAGAGACCCCAGAGTTGTCAAGCAGACTCAGTGAGGTAACCACATAAAGCGTCTGGCACGTAGTGGGTGCTCAAGGAACATCAGTTTCCTTCCAGATTTCCTTTTGAATCAGTAGCCGGATGGGTTAAGCCTCGTGGGCTGCCAGGGAATCATCTGCTCCTCCAAATCTTGGCACGGCTGCCCCTGCCTGGCATTTGCAGTGGCATGCCTGCTGCCTCTCCACCAGCATCTCATTGTCTGGCATGAGAAAAAAGTGCCCAGCTCCTGCTGTGAAGCGGAGCGCAGCAAACGGAGACCAGCTGAGCTCCTACGGTCAGCAGATTAGCTCCCTTAATACTGCCAGCTTAGGGGGTCGCAGAGCCCCTGATTGCAAATCTAAAATCCCAGCGACTTCCCTCCCTTTTCATTAATTTCCTAAGCTCCAGCGCTGCCAAGATAATATGCTGCCAGGTGCAGGGACTCCTCTAAGCCACTTTGCTCACCAATCCAACCCAGTGCAGGGCCCCTGGCCAGCCTGCTCAGGTGCTAGAGGGGTGAGGAGGGGCAGAGGCATCATTTCAGCGAGCCCTGTAGGTGTGAGGCAACGTGGAGAGCTTTCCTTGCTGATGACTCTCCTCCTAAAGGGGCCAGCCAAGAGGCTGAAGTGCCAAATCCCAATTAAATCACAAAAGAAGTGGGAGCAGCGCAGCGGAAGGACAAGTGGGGAGGGAGAGAAGCCTCTGCGGCTGATTCTCCTAGGGGCACTTACTCCTCTTGCCTGAGGTTGTTCTAGGCTTGCTAAATGGGATCTTTTCTCTTTGGAGTCCATGCTTTATTGTAACAAAAGTTATGCTGAGCACCAATTATCTGCAGGGCTTTGGGCTGGTCACAGGCAATCAGAGATGAGTGAGACCTACTGAGCAAGTTCGTGTTTTAATCAGGGAGACGGACCTGCGAACAGACCACAGCCTCGCAATCTGGCAATTGCTCTGATGAAGATTAGTATGGAGTGTCATGAATGCACACAGGGGATGCCTGACTCTGCTGCAGCAATAGGGAGGCTTCAGAAAACAAGGAGCATTTCCTGGAAGAATGGGTAAAAGGTCACAAGGCAGAGACGAGGAAGGGCATTGCAAGGAGAGGAACAGCACGTGGCAAGCACACAGTTCTGAAATGTGGTGTAGGGAAGTGTGGCCAGTGAAGTAAGGGAGTGAGGCTGAGGAGGGTCTTACAAGCTGGCAGTCTTGGTCAGGGAGCAGATGAAGAAGGCCTGTAGACCAACAAACAAGGAAAATCATGAAACTGCACTGACATACAGGCTCACCCCTACCCATGCACATGCTTTGTCCATGCCCACTTTGTGGGGCAAGGGGTGGGCAGGCTGGCTAGATGATGAGGTGCTTGATACAATAATCAGCTAGCAAGAGGCAGAGAGTAAGTTCCACACTCTGAAATCAATGCTGAAAGCAAGGGGCTGGGAACAGAAGATGAAGTCATAAGATATGGACACAGAAAGTGAAGAGGAAGGAATGCCAGTCAGTTGGACTAGGGGTGAGAGAGGGCCTGGGACTCCCACCATGCCTGGGACTCTTTATCTGCATTCTTGTTTTGTGCTTTGTCCACGAGACAGACTGATCCCCTTCTGCTTACACTAACTGGGATTCATTTGTTATCAAACGCCATCTGACCTGTGCCCCACCCCTGCCTGTATGCAGGGGTTAGCTTCGGGAAAGGTACCAGGTAGGGAGGCCCCGGGGGCATAGGACTGAATTTTGTAGGTGTAATGTCTGAGTTTAGGGTTGCAGGTTCTATAGTGTCTGGCCTCGCTCAAGGACTTGGAATGGTGAGCATGGGAACTAGGACCAGGGCTTAGAATCAATGCAGGATCAGTCTCCAGCCAAGCAGAAAAAAAAAACAACATCACGCTGATTGGGCTTCTTGCAAAGCCATTGATGGAGGGAGAGAGCACACAGGTGTGCCCCAGTGATGGGAAGAAACATGCACCTGGGGCCCCTGCGACTAGGAACTGAGTTGTCATTGAGTACTAGTGATATCTAAAGCATCCAAATGGTGTCCTGGACCCTGCAGGGCAATGGGCTAAGGAAAGGACAATGACAACCCAATAAGTATTGCTTCATGTCTACTCCGAGGCAGGCAGTACTGTGACATTGTGATATAATATGAAATATGTATATTGGTCTCTGTGTCTAGTTCCTGACATAGAGCTCTTAAAACCCTTGTAGATAGGGGCACTAGGAGAATCTTTTGTTCTTATATTTGATCTTTGACCCCAGTTCCTGACACAGAGCTCCTAAGACCTTTGTAATTTCCTGAGTGATAGAAGCATCTGACACAGAGCTCTTAAATCCCTTGGAATTTCCAGAGTGGCAGGAGCATCTTTTGTTTTAATGAGGTGACTCTTGCTGGATTTCAGGATAGCACCAGGATGGGGGCTGGTTGTCAGGGAAACCAACCATGTGACCAGAGAGTTGGAACTTTGAGCCCCACCCCTCAACCTCCAGGGAGGGGAGAGGGGCTGAAGGTTGAACTAATTGATCACCAATGGCCAATGATGTCATTACTCATGGCTTTATAATGAAGCCTCCATAAAAACCCAAAAGGGCTGGGTTGAGAGAGCTCCTGGTTGCTGAACACGTGGGAGGGGAGTATGCCTGGAGAGGGCATGGAAGCTCTGTGCCCCTTCCCACATGTCTAGCCTTTGCGTCTCCTCCTCTGGCTGTCCATCTTTGCCCTTTGTAACATCCTTTATAATAAATGGGTAAACGTAAGTATGTCCCTAAGTCCTGTGAACCGTCCTAGTGTAACCACCCAGTGGGTTCACCTTGCCCACTGCCTACGCAGAGCTGATTTATCAAGACAGGAGAATTACAATGGAGAAAGAGTAACTCACGCAGAGCCAGCTGTGCGGGAGACTGGAGTTTCATTATTACTCAAATTGGTCTCCCTGAGAATTTCGGGATCAAAGTTTTTAAAGATAATTTGGCGGGCAGGGGCTTGGGAAGTGGGGAGTGCTGATTGGTCGGGTTGGAGATGGAATCATAGGGGGTCCAAGTGACTTTTTCTTGCTGTCTTCTGTTCCTGGGTGGGATGGCAGAAATGCTTGAGCCAGATGACTGGTCTGGGTGGTGTCAGCTGATCCATCCAGTGCAGGGTCTGCAAAATATCTCAAGCACTGATCTCAGGTTTTACAATAGTGATGTCATCCACAGGAGGAATTTGGAGAGGTTCAGACTCTTGGAGCCAGAGGCTACATGACCCCTAGACTGTGATTTCTAATCCTGTAGCTGATTTGTTAGTCCTGCTAAGGCAGACTGGACCCCAGGCAAGAAGGGGGTCTTTTTGGGAAAGGGCTGTTATCAATTTTGTTTCAGAGTCAAACCATGAACTGAATTCCTTCCCAAAGTTAGTTCAACCTACGCCCAGGAATGCAAACGGATAGGTTAAAGGTTAGAAGCAAGATGGAGTCAGTTAGGTCTGATTTCTTTCACTGACATAATTTCTTCAGTTATAATTTTGCAAAGCCAGTTGCACTAGCAGATTAATCAAACCCGAGATAATGGGAACGCTAATTTATAGCCAGTCAGTCAGAAGTGTAGGTGACAACCTACTACTTGTGATCGGTGTGTCTGAAGTGGGGCAGTCTTGTGGGACTGAGCCCTTAACCTGTGGGATGTGACTCTACCACCAGGTAGATGGTGTCAGAATTGAGTTAAATTAAGGAATACTCGGTCGGCGTCCACTGGAAAATCGATCGGTCGGTCATGGGAAGAAATTCCCACATACAGTTTGGTGACCAGAGGTGAAGCGTTCTCTGTTGTGAGCGTGAGAATAGAGAGAAAAAAATTGTTTGGGTTTTTTCCTTCAAATACCAACACAGAACTTCCCCCACCTTCCAAGCTTATGGTCTAGTTGGGAAACAGAAAATTAAACCTCAGTTACAATTGACCTATCCCCCAGTCTGTGATTGAGGAGGCAGAGGTAGCCATGGAAACCTATGCCAGTGACCTGGTGAGGGCTGTGAGGGTGCAAAGGCTGCTCCAAGCAGAAGGGAATATGTGTACCAGGGCAGTGAGGTCACAGAGACTGGCACACCTGAGCAGTGAAAGAGATGTGCTATGGCAGGAGGGGGCGGTCACGGGTCCCCACAGCCAGAAGCGGGAGGGTGGGCTTTCCGTAGAGGGAAGGCAAGACATGTGGGAAAGGGCACAGAGCTTCCATGCCCTCTCCAGGCACGCTCCCCTCCCATGTGCCCAGCAACCCAGGAGCTCTCTGAACCCAGTCCTTTTGGGTTTTTATGGAGTCTTCATTACATAGCCATGATTAATGACATCATGATGAGCAGCCCTCCACAGCAGGTAAAGCAGGAGAACAGCAACACTGTTTTGGGTAAATTACTCTGCCTATGGCAAAAGGTGGAGGGTAGCAAAGGAGGAGGCCAAGACATCAGTTAAAGAATTACTGGGTGCATCAGGTGAGATGATGGGACATGGATTTGAATGTAGCAATGGAGATGGAGGGAAGGGCAGAGACTCAAGAGACATTTGGGAAGCAGAAAAGGCAAGATTCAGATATTAGTTGAAGATGGAGAAATGAGGGTGAGGGAGCTTGTGGAGGACTTCTTAATAATATCCTCAAGGTTATCCAGTCTTAACCCCACTTATGCCTACTGTTCCATTATTGGAACACTAAGCCTGTGGGAGTTATGTGTATCCTACTGCTCAAGGTCATCGCCAAGGTCTGATTTTTCACACACACACAAATTTGCAACCTCTGGCATAAATGGGTTAATCCTTGCAGCCTGTAAATGTTCCCTTAAACGGCAGACACTTTGCAGATGCGATTAAGAATCTTGAGATGGGAAACATTATCCTAGATTATCTGGGTGGACTCAAAATACACTCACATGTGTCCTTGGAGAGAGGCAGAAGAAGACCTGATCACACACAGGTGGAGAAGGCAATGCGACCACAGAGGCAGAGACTGGAGTTGATGTGGCCACAAGCCAAGAGATGCTGGCTGGAGGCTGAAAGAGGCCAGCAAGATACTCTCCTTTAAAGCCTCCAGAGGGCATGTGGCTGCTACTGACACCTTGGTTTCAACCCAGTGAAGCTGATTTTGGATTTCTGGCCTCTGGAACTGTAAGAGAACACATTTCTGTTGTTTTAAGCTACCGATTTGTGGAAATTTGTTACACCATCCACAGGAAATTAATACAAAGCTGAAGAGTAAAATCTAACTGCCAATTTTCTAGTCTAGGCAACTAGGTGGAGAGTGGTCGCCTTCATAGAGATGGAAACCCTGGAGGATCGGGTAGGAAACAATGGGCTCCAGCATGGCCATGCTGAATGTGAGGTCTCTGGAAGGTAGATTCCAGCAGGCAGTTGGATGTGCAGGCTTGAAGCTCAGGAAAATGTCCAGGCTAATGTCTGAAGCTTGTGAGTCACCAGCATGTAGAGAGTAATTGAAGCTATATTAGCAACAAATTCACCTGCAAAAAAAGTGTAGAGCAGTGGTTCTCAGCCCCACCAGCATCTGAGAATCCCTGGGGCAGCTTTTGTAAATGTCAGTGCCTGAGCCCCATCCCCAGAGAGTTTAATTAACTTGGCCTTGTGGCACCCAGACCTTCATGTCCTTCTAAAAGCTTCCCAGGTGATATTGAGGTGCAACCAAGGTCACGAACCACTGGCGTAGAGAAGAAGAGTGAGCCTAATACAAACACTTCAGGCCACCAGTAGCTACAGCCATGGTTTTCAAAGTGTGGTCCCTGAACCAACACATCAGCACCACCTGGGAACTTGATGGAGATGTACATTCTCAGGCCTCATTCCAGACCTGAGAGTAAGAAACTCTAGAGATGTGGGCCCAGGAGTCTCTGGTTTAACAAGCCCTCCAGGTGATTTGGATGCATTTATTATTACCAGTGGGTTAAAGGATGGGTTTTAGGGACAAAGAAGCCCTCCCCTAAAAAAGGGATTGAGTAGAAGTAGCCAGCAAAGTACATGGAGATCCTAGAAAGTGTAATGAATTGGCATCAAAATGGGGTGGTATGGATTTTTTTAAGGGAGTAATCATCCCAAAATTTCAAACCAGATAAGATCTGAAAAGACTCATGAGACTTAGTGACCAGCTGGGAGTCCAAAGGGAATAGAAGGGTGTTGAGTCCAAGGCACTGGAGGTGGCCTGGTCTGTGGTGCAGAGGGAAAGGAGACACAGCTAAGCTCAGGTGCACGTCCATTTGTAGGTCTGAGGCAGCTGGAGGAAGTCTTGAGGATGTTTACTCTGGTGGTGGTCCTTTTCTCTGGTGGTAGAGAGTCATATCACCTGCTGAGACTGGGTGGGCACAGGAGTGATCGGATTAAAGCCATCATGAAGAATGGGACCAAGAGCTGGCTGGTGAAAATAGAAGTGCTCCTGGGCAGTGGCCCAGCTTCATTTAGGGTGGAATGTTGGGAATGTGCATCCATCCCAGTGTGGGTGGGTGCGTGCTTGCTTCTTCCCATGCCACCTAACAGGGAGGGCTGGGAGTTGAATGGTACAGAGTTGGAGCTTTGGTAGGAGGGTGAGATGAAGGAGTTTGAGTCAAGGATGCTGGCAAGAGAGTAGCTGAAACTACGGGTGGGTCCTGGACTTCAAGCTGTGACAGCTCTCAGAGCAAGGAAGAAGGTAACCAGGGACCACATTCGAGGAGACGGGGCTGTGATCAGAGAATGAGATGATTTCCTAGGTGAATTCCAACACACACCAACTGGAGAAGTGTGTGGTCAGGTCCAGGAAGAAGAGTGTGAATTCAGGCCATGAATACAAACAGGTGCAGCAAAGGGATGAAGAGAAGAGAAGATGCTGAAAGACAAGAGGAGCTGGGGGTGTGGCCCCGAGATTTTGTGTGGGAGCGGCTCCCTGGCCTGCTGGGCTCTCCTTGGAGGAGTGTGATGGGCTGCTCTTGGGTGGGAAGTATCAAGAGCTCCCTGGTGCTATGCTATTCTTGCCTCACATGTGACCATTGCCAGGCACAGTGTTGGAGCCAATGAAGTTATTTGCTTCGTCTCATTGCTACTAATAATAGCTGATGCGACTGATCCAAACATACCTACTACAAAGTCAATGTCTGAAACTGGCTTCATCTGAGCCCCATTTTGGAGGACAGTAGAATGGTGCTGAGAAGGAGAAAAATGTATCACTATCTATTGAAGGTAGCAATTTCTCAGTTCTTTCTCGATTCAAATTCCACACTATCTGGCTCTTTTTTCTCCCTTTAAGAGGTCTCTTCCCTCTCTTCTTCTTCCCAAGCTGGTACTCAAGGGCAGAAGGGAGCAGAACCACTGGTCTACTCTACTCTATTCCTGGGTTCTCAGGCCCCACTGCTACGTGGTCCCTCTTCTTGCCTCATTGCTGGCTTTCCCGTGCTGGTATTCACTGGGAGTAACTGTTATTACCTGTTTCCTGGGTATCTTGCTGAGGTCCAAGGGGAAGTGTGGAGTCCCCACCATGTGCTTCCACTTAGGAGGTCCTCGCTTGCCGGAGCTATTTTCCCACAGCATTCTGGACACCAGAATCTCCCAGTACTTTGTGTCCCCCCAACTGGGACATGCAGGAACTTCCGGGGCCCCAGATGCCAGGGGTGGGTATAGGGGAACTGGGCACTATCTCAGGACCTGAAATCCTCAGCCCCTGTCCTCTACCTCTTGGGCTGCACCCTTCTATCCTGGTGCCAAGCTGAGTTTTCCTGGGCTGCACTGTGGGAAACAAGGAGCAAGTTGTCTTATTCTGGGATTCACCTAAATTCCTTAGGTATTTCTAAAAAAAATCCTCCTCAGCTTCCCAGAAGATTTGGAGCAGGAATAAAGCAAGAACACTGTGTCTGACTCTCTGCCCTTCTCCCTCTCGCTCTTCCTCATCCTCTCACTCTTCCTCATCCATCCCAACTATAGAAGGACTTTCTATTTCCTCCTATGGTCTGATAGGAGCTGTGCCTCTTACATATCCTCTTCCTTTCTTGACACATTTGTCCTTTCTTTCCCTCAGGCAATGAAGACAGAAAAATCAAAGGAAAAAAAAAAGATTACTGAAAAGAAAAGAAACTGGGAAAGGTGTTTTTAAAATATTATTCCAATTATATGAACAACCAGTAGCAGTGTTAAGTGACTTACACACCTTGTTTCATAAAATTGCATTAAAAGCCTATGAGGTCGTACTGTTGTCACCATTTTAGAAATGGAAAAACTTGAGATTCAATAAGCTGATAACAAAGGAAGTAAGAGACGGAGAGAGGCCATCTAACCCAATATCTGAGCTCTTAACCCCCAGGCTACATGTCCTCAACTAGCCCACCTGCTTCTGCCTGTCTGAAATCCCAGAGGCCATGGATCTGACTTTCATTCTCTACCTCTGGCAGCCGAAGGGCAGCATTTTCCCTAACAGCAACTAACGTATGTAAAGAAATATTTCTTCATCATTCCAGTGTCTGAACCATTAAGGAAGAGGCTTGGATTGATATAAACACAGGTCACCTAGCTCAGCCATATCAATTGTTAAAATATTGAAAATTGAACTATTAAGATGTTTCCATTCTGATGGTTAAATAGCTGCTGTCCCCAAAACTCCCAAGTGCCATCCCTCAGTGCCTCATCCTGATTGATTGGTATCCAAGCCCTACTCACTGGAAAATATTTTGAATATCACCCTATAAGAGAGAAAGAGGAGTTTCACCCTACTGGATTAGACATATACATGTAAGCACTCCCTTGAGCTATCAACGGTACCATAAAGTAATAGTCATTTTTTCTAGCATTAGTGAGACAACAGAGCATAATGTCTAGCACACAGCAGGTGTTCACTAGACATTATTTGTACTATCATCTAAGCCATGTTGCTAAAAGTCTTCCTTGAGGGGGAGCTTGGAGCCCAGCAATTCCCAGAGTTGATAGAACTGACAGACATTCTTTTAGAAGGCAACAGTAGAGCAATTTTCATTTAAATCCCCAAGGTGGAGATATGAATCAGATATGGCTAGAATCAGAGCATCTGGATAAGTTAGCAGAGGAAACTGCCTGGCCATCAGAATGCTGGACCTGAATGGGCACTAACTGATAGCAAAAGCAAAGTGAAATGAGAAAGAGATTTGGGCTGATGGCAGAAGCCAATTGTGCTCACCACCAAGTCCTCCCTGTGGGCAGATGTGGGGCACTAACATTTACTGAGCACTTTAGCCTCTTTGACTTCTCATCCAACATAAAAATAGTGCCAGCATTCCCATTTTTTATGTTTGAAAACTGGAGTTTAGGGAGGGTTAGGAATTTGTCCAAGGCCACACAGGCAGCAAGACATGGGGTTGGGAATCCCATCTATCCTATCTGGTTCTAAGGCAGTTATGCTGCCTCCTCCACCATGCACTTTTGCACTTGGGTAGGAGTGGGGGACAGTTTACCCAGATGTGCCCTTTATGCACTGCTTTGGTTTGTTTTAACAGATCCTTTACAAGTAAATCACAAAAGCCATAGTCAAAATACTCACGTGTTCCAAAGTAGACATTTTAACAGAACCCACTCACAATCCAGAGAAGCCTGTGATGATGGAAAGAAAAAGTAATGAGACTCAAAGAACAGAACAAAACACACAGAGCTGCACCTGGCAAGGGAAATAAGAAATGAAGGTATCAGTTGATGAGATTAGTGGGAAACAAAGGCACTCACAGCCTCAAGTGCTTCCATTGCAGTGGAGCATTGGGTGGTGCAGAGGATGCACTTCACCAATCTATGGCCTCCCTGGATGAGCTGGCTTGGCCTTGGTGTGGACAGGAACTGTGAACCACGAGGCAAATGAATGTCAGCAGTGTGCCCAGAGGCTGGATCCATGGAATGGGAACCAACAGCTGAACTGTGCATGCTTATAGCTGACATCAACACAGAGGCAATGGGCCAGATGTACAGACCGAGGAGGAACTGTAGCTGGAGTATGTCTGAATCTTCACACGGTATCTCTAAGGTCTAGCCTTTGCTAATCTTCATTCTTGGATATCTCTTCATGGTTTTCAAAGTGCTCTTCTGTAGGCACAATGGCCTTATCTGAGCCTCAAACCAATCTGTGATGAAAAAAGATTTGTATCCACATCCCCACTCATAACCCACATCTTTTTTTCTGCTTTTTTAATCAATGAAGAAACTGCCTCAGAGAGAAGAGAAAGTGACAGACCTGGGAGGGTACCCGGGTCTTCTGACTGGGGGAACAGCATGGAATAAGAGGCAGAGAGAGAGTTTTAGGGTCTGGTTCATCTAGATTCAAACCTGGCCTCTCACGAGCTGGGACACCTTCAGCAAGTTATTTGACCTTTGCAAGCCCCCATCTCTTCATCTGTAAAATAGAGGTAATAGTATCTAATTCAGAGTGTAGAAATTAAATAAATTAACACATGTAAACTGCCTAGTTGTCCATAAATGTTAGTTTTCTTTTTCCTTCTAGACCAGTAGTTTTTCCATTGTACTGGATCAATTTCAGAGATTTGTGATACGGGAGTGGAAAAGGAAATTGTTTCTGGCATTCTCAGCCTTGTGCTCTCCACGTTTCCATTGTGGTCATGGAAACTCAAGCCAAGGCTGCGCCATAGTGGGAATGCCTGGGGCATGTTCTAGATGACCCTCTGCCAGGTTTAGACAGTTCTCCCAGCTCTAATGCTGTTTAATTCAGCAAGAAAACATCCATACCTTTGAATAATAAATCCTCTGTGACAGTGTAACATCAGTATGTAGCCATCTCATATGATTTTGACAAAATTTTCATGAAAATGTGGGACTCTGTAAATGTGGGACTCTTTGTTGAGTATGATCAGAGCCAGCTCCACGGTTCCCAATGGACAGCTGTGCTCGTAATCTCACAGCACAACACCTTCTTCTGCACTTGGCCCTCATTAGCCCATACCTCTGGAGGAGCTAGAGGGTCAGGTTCAGGAAAAGTTGTGAGAATTTGACATGCTCCCATTTCTCATACCGGAAAATCTTGCGTCATCTCAGAGAGACGCTGGCTCCCTTGTTCTCAAACTCACATAAAATACCTTTCCATAATTGGGGTTTCTATGCAGCAATGTGCTGGTAAATGTTTAACTGTGGGCTCTCTAGAAAAAAAAATCTGATTTGTAGCATTTGCCAATTTCACAATGTAAACACTCTCATCGTGGCTGATTTCAAGCTACTGTCATGAGGCAATTGAACATGGAGTTAGGAAATAGGTACCCAGTTTTCATGGGCTGGGAAGAGCTGGCTATATTCTGCTAAATTTACTTACATTATCTCATTTAATCTTATCAAAAATCCTAGGAGTTAGGCATTATTATTTCCATTTTATAGAACAGGAAATCGAGGCATAGAGAAGGAAAGTAACCTGGTAAGGTTACAGAGGTCTTAAGTGGAGCTGGGATTTGAAGCCAGGCCTGTTTGATCCCAGTGGCATCCCTATCAAACACTACACTATATCCAGTCTCCTTGTTTACATTGCCTGGTTTTCCACTGACTCCCCACCCCCAATCAAATCAGAAAGAATCTAATACATTATTCACATTTGTCTGCTGTCTTCCCACTCTTTTTTCTCTCTCCACAACC
Source organism: Gorilla gorilla gorilla (assembly GCF_029281585.2). Taxonomy (NCBI): domain Eukaryota; kingdom Metazoa; phylum Chordata; class Mammalia; order Primates; family Hominidae; genus Gorilla; species Gorilla gorilla. The sequence goes on from NC_073240.2 coordinate 93,577,722, forward strand.
CCCTGCCCCTAAGCCAGACACCCAAACTTTAATCTGTCTTTATCCCATCTCAGAATTTCATGTGCATGTTTTCAGTTTGCTGGTGTTAATGAGTCTTTGTTACCATGAACCATGATCCTTGTGGAGGTCTAGATTCCCCATTCCTATTGTAAGACCACTAAGCAAACCCAAGCACTGTGCTTTGTGCTAAGAGACGGCTCAATACTTTTTAACTGGATGAGGATCTTGAAGATACTCTGGTAATCTGGGTCACTGGAGCCCAGAATTTTCATTAGCAGATGGATGAGTGAGATCACTTCCATCTCTCCCTCTCCCTCTCCCCTTAATAGAATTAGCTACTTTCTAACTGGTCTCCCTGTCTTGAGGTTTGGCACCACTGTGTCCGTCCACAAATCCACTGCCTGAGATGCCTTCATAAACACAAACCTGACCATGTTTGTAGCCCACTGCTCAGAAACTGTTTGAGGGTCTCTGCTGCCTACTGCACTTAGTCCATGGATGATTTTCTGAGCAAGAAAATGTGGACAAATAAGTTTGGGAAATGCTGCAAGCCAGATCCCCTCTCTCCAGTTCACAATGCATGTTAGCCTATTAGAGGGAGTACATAGACTTGTTTTCTTGTGTTCTTTGGGTCTTCTCAATGAACTGGATTACAGAAATGCATGCCCTTTGCCCTCTGAAACATCTGCTAAAATCTAAAGACTAGAGCTTGTAAAACAAACTTCAGAAAAGATCTGCCTAAAAGGTGCCCAAACTCCTTAACTTCACCTTCAAAAGTTTCCAAAAGCTTGACCTAATATTCCTCTCCAATATAGGAGCTTAAGCCTAAGAATGAGACGGATCCAGGTTCAAACCCCCCGCACTGGCATTTAATAGTATGTCACCTTAGCCTATTTACTCTCCCATTCTGTGCCACAGGTTCCTTAAGTGACAATAACTGTACCTACCTTCAAGGGTTACTATTAAAAGATTGCATGAGAGAATGAATATAAACCTCACAGTAGAATATCTAGCTGATATGGTTTGGATCTATGTCTTCCTCCTTTGTTTTCTGTCTCTCCTGCTGCCTTGTGAAGAAGGTGCTTCCTTTCCCCTTTGCCTTCTGCCCTGATTGTAAGTTTCCTGAGGCCTCCCCAGCCGTGCAGAACTGTGAGTCAATTAAACCTCTTTATAAATTATCCAGTCTCAGGAAAGTTCTTTATAGCAGTGTGAAAATGGACTAATATGTAAATGTGTACTGTCGGTGGGATCCTGCTATAAAGATACTTGAAAATGTGGAAGCGACTTTGGAACTGAGTAATGGGCAGAGGCTGGAACAGTTTAGAGGGCTCATCAGAAGACAGGAAGATGTGGGAAAGTTTGGAATTTCCTTGAGACTTCTTGAATGGTTTTGACCAAAATGCTGATAGTGATATAGACAATGAAGTCCAGGCTGAGATGGTCTCAGACGGAGATGCGGAACTTCTTGGGAACTGGAACAAAGGTGACTCTTGCTTTGTTTTAGCAAAGAGCCTGGAAGCATTTTGCCCCTGCCCTAGAGATCTGTGGAACTTTGAACTTGAGACAGATGATCTGAAATTGGAACTTATGTTTAAAAGGGAAGCAGAGCATAAAAGTTTGGAAAATTTGCAGCCTGACGATGATAAACTAAAAAAAACACCTATTTTCTGGGAAGAAATTCAATCTGGCTGCAGAAATTTGCATAAGTAACTAAGAGTCAAATGTTAACTGCCAAGACAATAGGGAAAACGTCTCCAGGGCATGTAAGAGATCTTGGCAGCAGCCTCTTCCATCACAGACCTGGAGGCCTAGGACTAAAAAATAGTTTAGTGGGCCAGGCCCAGGGCCCCACCACTCTGTGCAACCTAGTGACTTGGCACCCTGTGTCCCAGCTGCTTCAGTTCCAGTGTGGCTAAAAGGGACCAAGGTACAGCTCAGGCCATTGCCTCAGGAGGTGCAAGCCGCAAGCCTTGGGGGTTTCCACATGGTATTGGACCTGCAGATGCATAGAAGTCAAGAATTGAGGTTGACTGTGTGTCATAGTCATAGTCAATGGAAGTCAAGAATCTCTGCCTAGATTTCAGAGGGTGTATGGATATGTATTGATGTCCAGGCAGAAGTTTACTGCAGGGGCAGAGTCCTCATGGGGAACCTCTGCCAGGGCAGTGCAGGAGGGAAATGTAGGGTCAGAGCCCCCACACGGAATCCCTACTTGGGCACTGCCTAGTGGAACTGTGAGAAGAAGGCCACCGTACTCCAGACCCCAGAATGGTAGATCCACCAACAGCTTGCACTGTGCACCTGGAAAAGTCACAGGCACTCATCACCAGCCCATGAAGGAGCTGCCCAAGGCCATGGGAGCCCACCCTTATATCAGTGTGCCCTGGATGTGAGACATGGAGTCAAAGAAGATAATCTTGGAGCTTTAAGATTTAATGACTGCCCCCACTGGATTTTGGACTTGCATGGGGCCTGTAGCCCCTTTGTTTTGACCAATTTCTCCCATTTGGAATGTGTGTATTTACCCAATGCCTGTACCCCTACTGTATCTTGGAAGGAACTAACTTGTTTTTTATTTTATCGGCTCATAGGTGGAAGAGACTTGCCTTGTCTCAGATGAGACTTTGAGAGACATTTAATACTGGAATGAGTTAAAACTTTGGGGGACTCTTGGGAAGGCATGGTTTGTTTTGAAATGTAGAAAGGACATGAGATAGGGGAGGGTCTAGGGGTGGAATTGTATGGTTTGGCTCTGCGTCCCCATCCAAATCTCATCTCTAATTGTAATCTCCATAATCCCCACATGTTAAGGGAGGAAGCTGGTGGGAGGTGATTGGATGATAAGGGCAGTTTCCCTCATGCTGTTCTTGTGATAGTGAGTGAGTTCTCATGAGATCTAATGGTTTTATAAGTGTTCAACCGTTCCTCCTTCATGCACTCTCTCTCACCTGCCACCTTGTAAGATGTGTCTGCTTCCCCTTCTGCCATGATTGTAAGTTTCCTGAGGCCTCCCAGCCATGCAGAACTGTGAGTCAATTAAACCTCCTTTGCTTATAAATTACCCAGAGTCAGGTAGTGTGAGAACGGACTAACACACTAGCCTGCAGAAAAAGACTCAATGAATGGAATTTCTGTAATGATGATGATCTTTTCAAAATTCCCTCGCAAACCCGCTACGACACACACCAACCAATCTGCTTGCCTTTTCCCAAAATTGCCCCATGGGTACAAATTCTAAGCACTTTCTACATGGCATGCTCTTTCTTCCTCACCTCCATGCCTCCAAACCCCTTCCCATTATTTGATGCACAGGCAAATGGTGGTCACGTGGTCAACTTTCCCAGCACCTCTTCCTTCCTTGCTGCTGTGGAAACCAGTATCTGCCCTTTTCACACCTAGTTTCTGTCTCTCCTGGGGCAGTTAATCCTCCCCTCAGTGTGGCTATTGCCACCAGCTGGATGGGCTGAGGAAGCTTCCTGGTGCAATGTGATGGGCTCCAGCTCAGGTTTTAATGCTCCCCAAAAAGCCTGGCTCTATGACACTGGATAAGCATCTATTTCCTCATATCCAACTTGGAATGAGGAATCTGATATTAATAGAACTTCTCTGAGGATTTAAGGAGTTGGCCTGTAAAGTGTCCAGCATTAGTTGGCTTTTGTTTCCCTTCCTCAACATCTCCTCTTACTCCCATCACACAATATTGGGGGCTTAAGGAATATTGAGCTGACTGGCCAAGTGGGCTTGATAAATAGGTATCTTTTAAATCAACTTTATAAACCCATCTATTTACCAAGTCTCTAACTTGCCTTGATCCAAAAAAAGAGGCAATTTCTGAGTCCACAGTATCCGGCTTTCCTCTAAAACTTCTACAGTGAGAGGATCAGTGCCCTGATCATGATGAAAGCAGTGAGATACCTGACCAGAAAGTTACCTACACACAAAAGCTTTTAGGGGGGGTTAGTACCACTCCTTTCACCAAAAAGTCAACTCAGCTACAAGATAGAAACTTAAACTCCACTGGTTGTGACAACTAGAAGACAGAAGGGCTGCAGTTTTTGGTCTCAGCTCCGTGTATAACTTGATGTGGGACCCTGGGCTCACAAGGACTCAGTTTCTCCTCCAGCAAATGAGGACATTGGATGGGAAGATAGCTCAGCTTTCCTTCCAACTTTAAATTTGTGGAAAACCACAGTGCTCTCTCTCCACTGCCTCAAGTCTTAGGCACATGTTAATTAGCTCCCAGTGTGGTGTTTGCTGTCACGCTAGGAGCATCCCACGAAGAGCATCAGACCAGTGGTGTTGACTTCCATCAGCAAAGGCCATGCTGAAACCATCTGCTCCGCCCACAGCTGCCCGTGGGACTCAGGCCACAGCAGCAGGGAGCTTTCTCCAAACAAGAGGGTCAGTGAAGAGGAAAGGCAAAAAGGGAGGTTGTTTCCTCTCGACTATTTTGGTGCCTTTGTTTTGTCTGTGGTTCACACAGAGCCAATAAATTAATTCCCCAAGATGGCAGTAATGATGATGAATTTGGTTTTATGGTTTAACTCTTCGGTAATCTCTGTAGAGGGATGATACAGATCTAGTCTCTACTGAGTGAGAGAGAGATGGCAGATACCTGGTTTGCTAGTCCTTCCTGTTCATTGGTCTATTTGTCTATTTTGAGCTGAAATCAATTAAGAGTTTCATATCCACCAGAAAGTAGATTGACTCTTTGAAATCTGGACCAGAAGATTTTGGTGTTTCTGTATTTATTTTTGACTTCTGGCTAAAGTTGTAGCACTGAAGCTACTAACTCTATATGATCATTTGTCTGTAATTGAGAAAGGCCTTGACTTCTCCTTGCAGACGTATGAATTGTTTTCTTATTATGGGATGGTATTAATAAATTAGATTATAATGTTTCTAAAATTACAGGAGGCTCTGTTCTGGTTAGTTTATAAAGATAAACACTTGTATAAATAGAATATTTCTAAAATTTTTAGAAAATAAAACATTGAATTTATACTTTAACATCATAGACTACACTTTAAAAAAATCCTTCTTTCACAAATTGTTCAAACATTTTAAGAAACCAAGTTTACATAATTAAGGTAAATTTTGGAAATCACACTAGGTTAAGAAAAACTGTCTATTCTCTGATTTATGAGTGTTAAGTATAGTATAACAGTACACATTATTTTACTTGAGTTTGTTTTCTCAAGGACAAAATAATTATCTGAATCTTCTAAATATGTACAGGTTTACTAATCAAATAAGCTAATAACTACTAATTTACTAAACAAACTCCTACATGATGTTTAAGATTATGAAAATTATAAATTTGTGTTCAACTAAGTTGAATTATTCTGACAAACTTTTCATATCAACAGCAATTATTCTTCAGAGTGAACCAGTTTAGACATAATTTTCAACATCTTTAGTTAAATTAAAACTTAGACAAATATTAAAGTGAATTAATTAATGGATTTTAGAAACCCAGATATCTCCTATTGAATAACATAGAATATGACAACATTGATTACTAAGCATAAAGTTTATGGACTTCTGACTCTTATCTTTACATGCTATACAGCTATATTTTTGGATCATATTAACGAACATGTTCATTTTGAAGTGTAAATGTCTAGATGAAGAAAATTGTATTATGTGTATCACAAGCTTTGTTAGTCTGCTAAAATGCTTCTATATGACAGACAGTTCTCAATTATCTACCCCAAAACTTTCTCTGTGAAATAGAAGTTACTTAAGTTAAAAGTCATAATTAATATGGATGATTAAGACTGTATGTATTAGCCGATTTTCACGCTGCTGATAAAGACATACCTGAGGCCGGGCTTGGTGGCTCACTCCTGTAATCCCAGCACTTTGGGAGGCCGAGGCAGGCGGATCACGAGGTCAGGAGATCAAGACCATCCCCGCTAACACACGGTGAAACCCCCTCTCTACTAAAAATACAAAAAATTAGCCGGGGTCATGGCGGGCGCCTGTAGTCCCAGCTACTTGGGAGGCTGAGGCAGGAGAATGGTGTGAACCCGGGAGGCGGGGCTTGCAGTAAACCGAGATTGGGCCACTGCACTCCAGCCTGGGCGACAGAGCATGATTCCATCTCAAAAATAAATAAATAAATAAATAAAACTAAAAAAAGACATACCTGAGACTGGGCAATTTACAGAAGAAAGAGGTTTAATGAACTTAGAGTTCCACGTGGATAGGGAAGCCTCACAATCATGGCGGAAGGCAAAAGGCACTTCTTAAATGATGGCTGCAAGAGAGAATGAGAGCCAAGTGAAACAGGTTTCCCTTGTAAAACCATCAGATCTCGTGAGACTACCATGAAAACACTACCACGAGAACAGTATGGGAGAAACTGCCACCATGATTCAATTATCTCTGACTGGGTGCCTCCCACAACATGTGGGAATTGTGGGCATACAATTCAAGGTGAGATTTGGGTGGGGACACAGCCAAACCATAACTGTCTACTAGGAACACAAAGAAATATAAGAGCCTATGTGCTTTTGTTTTTTTCAAGCCAATCTGTTCCAGAATATGAAGGTAAATGAAAGACAAAAGATGAGAAGTGAATTTTATTTTCCTTAGTTTATAATGCCTGAATCTAAAAAGAAAACATGAGACATGTCAACATTTTGGCAGAGTTTGCTTCATTTTGAAGGGTGAGTTTTCTTGTTTACTGACAAATATCTTTACCTACAATATGAAAGAATATTCTTTACCATCTGTGTGATCATCCTAGACATAAGAGATTCAGAATAATTTTCTTATTAGAAGTAATTATCAGTAATTATCAATTATCAATAATTAACAATTTTCTGTGTCTTATGTCAATTTTATTATACTCTTGATTATTGAAAAAGCAAAACAAAACAAAAAAGAACAAAGGTTCATCCCTCATAAAAGAGCTAAATTTCTTTTCAAGTCTATGTTATTTTTAAATGTTTTATAGTCACTTTGAAAAACTATTATTTTTCAGACACCTATCTTAACCAAATGTTTAAGTCATCTCTAACATATCTTTAGATTTTGTCTTCCCTAGATTGAATCTTAATTTTAAAGTAAAACAAAATAAAATGTGTAGGGACTTTTCTATACCTATTTCTAAAAATTCCCAGTAAGCCACTGGAAAAGGCTATTACAAAATTTGTTCTTTTACCTTTTAAAAAGAGATGCTAAAAATAATTAGGTTTGTTTGTGAGTCATGCTCTTTAACTAGATTCAGGATCATAAGAGATGCATTTGAAAAGCTGTCAACTTACAAGGGCCACTCTGCTTCCTGCAACTGAGACAAGCCTCTTACCCTGGTAGGGAGCAACCCCTGACGTGGCCCTGCCCCCTGGTTTGGATAACCTTAAATATGGCCTGGTTTCTCACTTCTCTCTTAGAGCTTCTATGGGATGAGAGGACTTAGTTAGGAGTCCAGAGGATTTGGGGGAGGAAAGAGTTCAGTGACTGAAGGGAGCACAGGGAAGAAATTTCTCTCAAATGTTTTCTCTTCTTTCTGTGTTCACAGGCCCCCCTGTTTCTAGATGTTTCCTTCTCCATGAAACCATAGTGACCTTTCTAAGCCACAGAGAAGCTGAACCGCTAGGATGGATGAATGGGTGGGTAGATGGATGGATGGATGCATAGATAGATAGATAGATAGATGATAGACAGATACATAGATAGGCTGGCAGATAGATGGAAAGTTTGTTTCAGGGATTTGATCTTACACAGCTGTAAGCAGTCCCTATAACACTGTTGTGTTTGTGTCTGGTGTTGGATTTGAAATCTTCAGGGCAGTATTTTGGGAAGAGAAGATGGACCTAATATGAGGGAGACCAAGGACAAGCTGGAACCCACAGGATGGGCTGAAACCTTTGTCAACCCTGATGTCCTGCAGAAGCTGGCCTTGGGCCATGGGGAAAATTCAACTGTTCATGCACGCCATAAGAAAATTTGCGGGTTTCTCAGTTTTTTTCTATCACATTTTGGGCTTCCATTTTTCTCCCATTGTGGTTTAGCCCCAAATTTATCTACGGGTTCCATCAGGTAAGCACCCCCCAACTCAGCCTGAAGAGACAGTTCACAAGGGCCTAAACTTCCTACTTCCTCTCTGACTGTTCTCTCCTGGCATCAGCCTGTGGAATTTCTATCTAGTCTGTGTTTACAAAAGAAAAACATCTGCTTGGCAAACAATGTTTCAAAATTTTTCGGCCACACTCCCGGGCAGTGGCTTTTTAATCTTTAAAACGAAGCATGCAAAGTCTTTTTTCCTCTGGCCCTACCACAGTCATCACCTTGGGAGAAAGTGGGCTCACCTTGGGCTGCTGGGCAGAGGGCTGAAAACTGGAAGTGGCAGATGGAGAAATGGCAGACAGGCCTGGAGGAGCAAATGGGGGAAGGAGGTACTCATCAGTTAACATTCAGAGGGGAAGGAGGTACACATCAGTTAACTTTCCAGAATTCTCCCCCACCACACAAATATTCCAAAATGGGGGACTAATAGCACAGTAATTTCAACAAATATCTTACTCCTTTCCAGTAAAGAAAGAAATCTCTTCCCAGCCTTCCTCCTGCACACAGTGCATTCACATCAGCTGAGACATTGTCCTTGACTTTGAAAGTAGTGTATGGCCACAATTGTTGGGAGAGGGACCAGCCATGGCCCCTGAACATCCCTGCACATTCTTGCTGGCTGTGCCAGGATGCAAGGCCCTGACTGTTCTTCACTTGGGCTGCTTCTCAGGGACATCTCTCTCCCCAAAGAGCAGGCTTTCTTTCCCTCCCTATAAAAATGATAAATCCTCCAAGCTCAGGGCTCATCCTCTGTCACCCAGCCCACTGCCTGTGCAGGTACCCATCAAGGCACACCTATGTCATTTCCTCCCATCCTCATGGGACTTCAGGTCATGGAGAACTGGCATGAACATGAAACTCTGGCTACAGATTTCCCTGTAAGTAATAAAGTTCATTGTCCCTGTCCCAGATAAGGTAGAAGGGTAAAATCTCAGACAACTGACAACTGTTTTCAATGGTGGTTTCTCAATGCCTTCTCCAAAAGGGCACGTCAGTCACCTTAACCACGATATGTGTGTCTTATCCATGAATGACCTCAACTAAAACCCTGCTAAGTGACATACAGAAAAGGAGGCGACGTTGGTGATTTAAAAAAAAAAAAAAAAAAGCCAGTGTAGAAATGTATTGTCTACCAACTACTGGCTGGACTCGTCTGACACCCGTACTTAGAAATTCCTAAGCACTATAGCCATGAGACCAATCATGAGTGCCTGGCTGCGGTTTTGGTATGAAGCAGAAAGCCTCTACCAATCCAGTCCAGTTTCTTAGCCCACTGCTAGCAAATGCTCGCCATTCCCAGACTCCTTGCAGCCTTTCCAGACAAGTTTTCAAACCTAATTAAGCTTAGCATTATCATTGTTTTTATCACATTAAGTTCCCACTTGGCCCTCAGCAACAGAGACCACAAAGTCAGCACTGCATCTTTAGACAGAAACAACAGATTTTGGTTCAATTAAAAATTCATTAAAATGCAAATTAGTTTGCAAATTTTTTTCCCGCCTTCTGATGATTCCTCAACGTGGCTTTTTAATCATAGCTGGCCCTGAAGGAGAGGTGAAAACCTGTGGATAGAAAGGAATACAGAGGGAGAGCCAGAACCCTGAAGCTGCAGGGCACATGCTTCTCTGAGAACCGTAACCCCTTCCTTTCCCCTCCGTAACTCTATTTCCTCCCCAGAGACGACGGTTTCAGTCTCATTCTTCCATGGTGCTTCGCTGATAACACTCAATCATTTTTTCAGATCTCAATCTCACTGAACAATGTGATCTTAAGGGAAAACACCAGGATAAAATGAATAATTAACCTTCTCCACGTACATTCCGTGGCCATGCTGTAATATTCTGATAATGCTTTCATGATGATTTCTCCACTAACAGGGCAGTGAAATTTGACTAGTGGATTCCTGCAATGACTAAATATGACAATTAACACTCCAAGGGTTTAGCCAGGTAATCTCTTGGCCAAATCTTTCAAAATGACAGCGGCCACAGAGAAACATTCACAAACTAGTAACAATGTTGGCCAGGCATGGTGGCTCACGCCTGTAATCCCAGCACTTTGAGAGGCCAAGGCAGGTGGATCATTCGAGTTCAGGAGTTCAAGACCAGCCTGGCCAACATGGTAAAACCCCATCTCTACTAAAAATACAAAAATTAGCCCGTTGTGGTGGCACACGCCTGTAATCCCAGCTACTCGGGAGGCTGAGGCATGAGAATTGCTTGAACCTAGGAGGCTGAGATCGCAGTGAGCTGAGATTGTGCTACTGCATTCCAGCCTGGGCAATAGAGCGAGACTCAGTCTCAAAAAAGAAAAAGTTTACTATACACAGAAACTGTAGGACTTTCCCTTGCATTCTCTCATCGATCTACACAGCAACTTTATATTGAGGTCTGTATTGTAATGCCTAGCATAAAAATGGGGAAACTGAGGTTTGGGGATTCTAAGATACTTGCCCAAAGTCGCCACCATAGTTTGGTTAATTTGACCCCCTCCAAATATCACGTTGCAATTTGATTCCCAATGTTGAAGGTGGGGCCTAGTGGGTGGTGTTTGGGTCATGGAGATAAATTCCTCATGAATAGGTTAAATCTCTTTTTGTGAGTGGAGGGTGAGTTCTCACTCCTTTAGTTCCCAAGAGAGCTGGTTATTAAAAAGAGCCTGGCTCCTCCCTCCCTTGTCTCTTGCTTCCTCTCTCACCATGTGATCCCTGCACATACCAGCTCCTCTTCACTTGCCACCATGAGTGGAAGCTTCCTGAGGCCTCACCAGATGCAGAAGCCAATGCCATGCTTCTTGAACAGCCCTGCAGAACCATCAGCCAAATAAACCTCTTTTTATTATAAATTACCCAACCTCAGGTTTTCCTTTATAGCAACACAAATGGACTAAGACAGTCACATAACTAGAAAGCAGTAGTCAGGGCTTGAACTCACATCCATTGGATTCCAAAGTCAGTGCTCTTTCCATTACATTAATCCCACTACTTCGTTCCTGTGTCACAGACCTCACTCAGCTTATTGTTTCACTGAATGGACCAGCAGTTACATTCAATTGCTTCTGAGACAGGTTGGATGTATACCCCGATGCTGGCTTTCAAGAAAACAATGCCATGCTGCCTCAGACTCAAGAAGAGACGGTCTCATCTTCCTACTTACCGTGGGAAGCCAAGCAGCTACTGCAGGTTCATTAGATGCCCCTAATTGCTGAGAACACATTCAGGAAGTATGGTAAATGCAACTTAATTGAGAACTAATTAACTTGTTATAGTTATCTCGTTATATGCCAATTAAATGTCTAAATATTCCTTTCTTCTCAGATAAAGAATTTTTAAAAATCAGTGATGAAACTGGATCTCCAAATGAGAGAATTCAGGTAGCAGACCCCGGATGGACACCAACTCTACAGGGGCTTTAGTGGGGCCTGGCAGTCCTGAAGAGGAGGTCAAGCTGATTCACATCATTTTAAAGGAAGATGTCCAAAGGCAGAGGACAGATTTTGACTTGCAGAAGAATTCTCCATTAAATCTGGTGTGAAACGGGATTTGGTCCAGAGGCCCCAAGAGACATAACCTGGCAAGGGCTGTTCCTACTACCCGGCTTTGCTCCAGCTATTTAAGGTTTATGCTTTTTATCCCTTTGTTTGCTTTTAATCTGCCCTTTTCTGTGGAAATCCAAGGAGGCCTTTCACGTAACTACACATTGTCATCAGGAGCATATTGCCACAGCAGGGCTCAGTTTCAGCTCAGCTCCGAAGTAATCATTCACTTTTCATTTGTTTTCAGTGGCAATGTAGTTTAACCCGCTCCTCTGCTGAGTTTCTACAAGCTCTTTCAAAGAGAATCCCCGAAGGTGGAGGAGCTGAGAGGTGCTTCCCTAGCCAACCAGGAAAAAAGGGAAGGCTGAAAGAGTAAGTCCATTCACAGGACTGCACTTTCAGCCCTGATGTTTCTTTCTAAAGAATGTCTGTTTAAATCACTGAGAAAATAAAATTATATTCCCGTCAGAAACCTAAATCAATATCTGGTCCTGGGAGATGAAGAGAGTCAGATCCCGTTCTCACCCAAACGTTGTCATTGGAACTGATGGGCCAGTGAGTTTGGGCTGCCTTGTTAAGATCACCTGGTGCTGCACGAGGAAAGGGTGTGTCTGGTTTCTCATCTTAATGACAAGCAGGCATGCTGCTTTGAAATGTTCTGCTTGACTCCCCTAACCTTCCAGTTTGAAGACTGGTGCTCTTTTCAGATCTTTCTGACTTCCTGTCTCATTGAAGAATGTCCCAGCCACATCGTTCCCGGGGCTTTTCCATTCTTCCTTGCTCACAGTCAATGTTCATCTACTTTACGGACTGATGGTACTAACACTGTTTGTTGCAGTCCTAGAGAGATATTAGAATGATGAAGCCCCGTTTCCTATGGGGAGCTACTCACCTGCTCTGCCCCAAACTGAACACTCAAACTCTCCGTACAGATACGTTTCTATCAAAGAAACTGATGGGATTCCTTAGCTCTAGCCTTCAAGGAGACAACAAAATAATTAATTGAAAATGATGAGTTCACCCTCTGGAATGAAAATGATAAACTACTTATTATACAGTCAGTTTAGGCTGTGGTGCATTCAGCAAACTATAAATAATGCACAGGGAGATTCTGATACGAATTTCCAATTTCTTATCATTGCAAAACGAGTGTGATCCCACCTTCGTTACTATACCTGGAAGCTTGCCTGCCATCTGATCCATCTGGATTTGGAAATTGATTTTCCTACCTAGCTTCTGCTAGCTTACTTCCATTGTCTCCAACCACACTCTTGTTCCACTTCAGTCTGTGCTGGGACACAGCTTCTTTGTACCAAGCCCTTGCTTTCTTCTATTTGCAGAAAACTCCCAATTTCTGCTTATGCATTTGTTCAAAGTTCACTTTAAGTACAGAGTATTTATCAACTGTATTGCTCTGCAAAGTGCCCGCCGCCGGTGACTTATTATGGGGAATGGCTTCTCCTCCCTACTTTGCATGGCCCCGCAGCTTTCTGTCTGTGTCTCTCTCATGTGAGCGTTCTGTTTTCTTTGGCCAGCTGCCTCTGTTCTCAGCCTGCATCTTGATGATCGGTGGCATATTTCAAACTCCACTCCTTGAAGGTGGGGAAGTAACTACCAGTTTGGGATTGACATTAAAAGAGCTCTTCTATTGCATGGAAATGTGGTTACTATGTTGAAATCCTTTTGAGGGAAGCAGCACCCTGGCGATAGAGATCTAACGCAGGCTTTGGGGATGAGGATGATGAGGGCTGCGGGGAGGTCTGCTTTCTTCCAGGGAATGCTTTTCAACTCTGGCTGCCCTTTGGAATCTCTTGGGTAGCATTTGCAAATTCAGACACCTCTGTCCCACCCCAGAGACTCTGATGAATTATCTGGGAGGCAGCCAGAATCAGGCTTGTTTCAAGTTCCCCAGGTGACACTGAAACCACTGGGTTAGAAGTGTGACATCAAATCAGAGTCCATAAGAAAAAAACTGAGATTCACATTAAGGGGAGAGCAAGTGTCAAGCTCAAGTTCAAAAGATGAGCAATGGTAATAAAGTCCAGACTTAAAGCCAAGAGTCCAAACTGGGGCAGAAATGGAGCACAGGGTAAAAGAAAAGCAAATCAGACAAGAGCCACAAAAGTCCAGAGTGCCCGCTGCAAGGCCCATACCCTGGTGGGCCCACAGCTCAGTCTCAAGACCATAAGGGTTGGGGCAGCGTGGCATAGTGCCTGAGGCAGGAACCACAGGGGTCTGTGACTTCCTGCTCAAGGCTATTTCACACCCTTCTTCCAGCAAGAGCTAAGAGTTGAATCACACCATACCAGACCTACGCTGATTATCACAACAAATACAATGATGTAAAATCATTCAGTGTTAGGGCTGAAAGAAATAATTTAGTCCAAGCTCCTTCATTACATCAAAATCAGATCAGGATGTGTTTCTCCTCCCACAGATCTTCACTATAAAAACTAAAAGACTCAAGTCAGGTATTCATAGAAGCAAGCAGGAGTGGCTTGAAATTTTTATAGGAACATTTCAATTATCATCAACTCTCTCATTGCAGGGTGGTGGGGAATGTGGCATAATCTCTACATCAGCCTTTCTCAAACTTTAGTGAGCTTGGAAAGTGACCAAGAGGGAGTGTGTTAGAATGCATGTTGCTTGGCCCACTCCAGAGAATCCGATTCAGTAGGTCTGGGGTGGGCCCCAGGTATGTGTATTTTTAACAAGTAAGAAGCGCTACAAGCCCAGGCATTCTTACACGGGTGGTTCCAAAGCCAAGTTTTTAGAAATATTGGTTCTAAGTGATCTCATCATTTGTAAACCTTGGCTTGACTCCTGGATGGAAAAGCAATTTTCAGATTGGCAGTTATCAACCCTGGCTGCACATTAGAATCATTTGGAGAGCATTTTTAAGAAATACTGATGCGTGGGTGTCTTAGTCCGTTTGCACTGCTATAACAAAGTGTCATTGGCTGGGGAGCTTACAAACAAAAGATATTTAATTCTCACAGTTCTGGAGGCTGGGAAGTCCAAGATCAAGGCACCAGCTGGCTCAGTGTCTGCTGAGGGCCGATTTCCTGATTCATTGATGCCAACTTCTCACTGTCTCTTCACCTGGTAGAAGGCAGCTCTCTGAGGCACTTTTTTTTAAGGACATTAAACCCATTCATGAGGGCTCCATCGCCAGGACCTAACTGATTCCCAGTTGTCCCACTTCCTGACACCATCACATTAGTGATTAGGTTTCAACATATGAATTTTGGGGAGACACAAACATTCAGGCCATAGTACTGGACCTTAACCCAAACCAACTGAATTAGAATCTCTTAGGACTGAGGCCTTGTATCAGTTAGACACTGCTATAACAATGCTGTGTAACAAATATCTCAAAACTCAGTGGCTTAAAACAACAAACATCTATTTCTCACTCATAGGTCTGTTGATGGCTAGAGCACAACTGTTCTAGCCTGACTCACCTGGGTGACAGCTCCAGATTGTAGGTTGGATTCAAGTCAGCTTCACATATGTTTCACTCTCCTTGGACCAGTGGCCAACGAGGATGTGTTCTTCTCGTAGTAGATCGCTGGACTGCAAGAGACAAGACAAACAGCACATTTAAAGCTTCTGCTCATGTCATGTCCAGTAATATCCTACTGGCTGAAGCAAGTTTATGTGGCCAAGCCCAATATCAAGAGGATGGGGGAAAAAAATACTCCACTCAATGGTCTAAACTATCACAGGCTCCACCCTAGACCAATTAAATCAGAATTCCTGGGACAGGATATCAGCATTGACAAAGCCCCCTAAAATGTACAGCTAGGATGGAAACTCATTCTCCTAAAGGGTGATTCAGGCCCCAGGCCCATAAATAAGCAGCTAATCCTATCTGCAGAAGTTACAGTGCTATATATTTGGAATAAAACATGAGAAGTAGCACTGTGGCAAAAGTATGACTAAATAAATGACAGAGAAAATAAAAATCAAGCAAAGTACATTATTTGTGCATGTCAGCCCTTCAAATATTTGGACTCAGCCCTCATGTTCTGCACTGCTGACCCCAGCTCCTTTTCTGACCTTTAAAGAAAGTTTCAGTCCCTCCAATCATAGGCCAGGCAGGATGCTTTCAATTCTTCTCTCCCTCTGGTCTCACTCTTCTCCGAATGCACTCTGTATGTTTTGTTGTGCACCCCTTCAATAAGGGGTCCCTCCAGCACATTCCTGCCATGTTCATGCTGTGGCCTTAACTCGAGAGGAACAAAATCAGACAGGCTTTCCCCATGTCCTCAAGACCAAGTTCCTGTTCACACAGCCCAAGTGAAACCGCTGGGAGGGGGCAGCACCTGCCCATCTGGCCCATCTAGCTCAGGTGCAGCCACCCTGGCTCCATATCAAGGCCAGTCTCTCAGACTGCTGCCCTCCCAGATCTGCCTCTAACTTCCAGAGTGTCCCTGGACAAAGTCACTTCCTCCTCTTTTGGTCCTAATTTCTTCATCTGGAAGAAAAAAGTCTGCGGCTGGCCACATCCTTTCAGCTCTGACCTTGGTGAGCATGGGGCTGTGCAGGCATGAGGGTGGCCCTCAGAGAAACACTGTTACAGTCAGGGACCCAAGGGAAGCCTAGACACTTACCAGGGGTGTTTGCCAACAGCATTGGCATTAAATGCTCAGGCCTATGCAGCTCAAGAAAAATTGTTTTGTTGCTCCTACTAGAAAAATCCACTAATTGCATTCTCCCAATGATGGCGGTGGGTAAAGAAGAGCATTAATACTGTCAGCTCTGTGGGATGGTCTAGGATGCAGTTTTCCATCTGCCGCGGCGTCGGGAGAACTCGCAGTCCTCACTCTTGGTGGCGGCAGAGCCCTGCTTTTGCAGCAGCCTCTCATCACTCCCCACCTTCATCATCTCCCTGCACCTGAATAGTTGGGAGTGGTTCATGGGGATCATTCATCCATCTGCCCTTACCCTGACCAGCAGCCCTGGGTGGCCCAGCTTGGCCTCCCTTTCTGTACTCATCTCTCCTCTCTCTCCTGGTTTATCCATCACGTTGGCCTCCTGGACACCTCCAAAACACACCACATTCTTTCTCTCTTAGTGGCCTTCATGCTGGCTGTTACCTCGGGCCTGGAACACTCTTGCTGGGGTGACCAGGCATTCCAGTTTGCCTGAAACTGTCTTGATTTTAACATTGAAAGCCCTGCTTTCTAGGAAATCCCTCACTCTGGGCAAACAGGAGGGTTGGTCACCCTTCAGTGTTAAATGTTCACATGGCTGGCTCTCATTTCCTTCAGGCTCTGCTCTATGGTGCTTCCTGAAAAAGAATACCCTGATCACCTTTATAAAATACCCACCCCAGAGCCAGTCATGGTGGCTCACACCTGTAATCCCAGTACTTTGGGAGGCCGAGGTGGGCGGATCACCTGAGGTCAGGAGTTTGAGACCAGCCTGGCCAGCATGGCGAAACCCCATCTCTACTAAAAATTCAAAAATTAGCCAGCTGCGGTGGTGGGCACCTGTAAACCCAGCTACTCAGGAGGCTGAGGCAGGAGAATCACTTGAACCTGGGAGGCAGAGGTTGCAGTAAGCAGAGATTATGCCATTGCACTCCAGCCTGGGCGACAGAGCGAGACTCTGTCTCAGAAAATAAAATAAAATACCGACCCCAATTCCTTTCCACTTTTCATCACTTACTGAATGCTGAGCTTGCATGAACTGTATTTACTGTCTGCCTCCTCTCTGTATATCGAGATCAGGGACCTCATCTTTTTCTCTATTTAGAGCAAAGACTGGCCCATAGAAGGCGTTCTGTAAGTATCTTCTGTTAGACTGATTTTAGGCAAACTGAATTGGTGTCTTTTGCCCTGTTGCCACAGAGTGGAGTCCAGAGGCATCAGATTCAACATCATGCTCTCCTGGAACATTTTAGAAGGTCAACTGGTCCTCAGGTTTCAAGAGCTTGGACCTTTCCTCTTATCATTACCTGTTTAACAATAGCATAAGCTACTGAGAGATGCAGTGGCCAAGGCCTCAAACAGAATTGCATTCGCTCTTTATTTTTATTTATTTATTTTTATTTTTATTTTATTTATTTATTTATTTATTCATTTATTTTTGGAGGCAGAGTCTCGCCCTGTCACCCAGGCTGGAGTGCGGTGGCATGATCTCGGCTCACTGCAACCTCCGCCTCCCAGGTTCGAGAGATTCTCCTGCCTCAGCCTCCCAAGTACCTGGGATTACAGGCACGTGCCAACACGCCCTGCTAATTTTTTGTATTTTTAGTAGAGATAGGGTTTCACCATGTTAGCTAGGATGGTCTCGATCTCCTGACCTCGTGATCCACCCACCTTGGCCTCCCAAAATGCTGGGATTACAGGCGTGAGCCACCGCACCTGGCCGCATTTGCTCTTTAAACCTGCGGCAAAGTTTCATGGAGAAACATGAGACCCTCTAAACACAAATTTAAAGAGAACAGGTACAGTACGCCCAAGAACTGGAGAAAAGCTCAGTATTACACATCTGCTTTTTAATCATGAAACAGCAACGAAAACAGCAACTATGAAGCGCCAAGTTAATTTCTCATTTAATTCTCACGTTTATGAAACTTGGATGATATTACTTCACTTTACAATCTGGGGCACAGAGAGGGCAAGTAAATCACATCCACTGCTAAGCGACCGTAGATATTTGAAGATAAGTCTGACTCTGAAGCCCTTAGTCTTCCCTCGATACCAAATTGCCTCCTCATTTCACTAGCTGTGCTAGGAGGTAATTTTAAAATATAGTATGACATTTCCATAATAACTTGGAAAACAATATGTTTTCATGTTTTATGAAAAATTAGGATACAAACATGTATGTACACTTTACTAATATTTACATTTTTAAATTTTACATGAGAGAAAGCACTAATTTAAACCAAAATGACATGCGGTTGCATTAAATGATCAATTTTAAGTAACTTAAAAAATAATTTTCAAATGTCTGGCACTTCTAGATTCAAGAAAAATTATTATGTTTGTTCAAAGGCAAGTTAGCAATACCTGGTTTGCCCGTGATGAGGCAGGTGGAGAGCTTCCAAGATCTCGGATCTTTCACATCACTGGCTTCTTCAGCGGTAGGAGTTGGTGCAAAGAATGGAATCGGTCTTTCAGACAAAAAATCGGAGAGCAGAGAAATGTTGACGGAGTGGGGTTGGATAGTGTCTTGGCCAGCACCGAAACTAAGATTGGGGGGCGGTCACTGTCAAGGGCCAAAGACTCCTATGGTTGGACTACCCCGAATTAGTGCCCAGGGACAGGCCCCCTGCAGTCAAGAACCTCAAACCAAGATTAGTCTCAGAGGAAGCTGGGGAATGAACTTGGTGCTCAGTCCCCTTTCACTTACAAGGAAAAAAATAAGAAGCAATTTTCTTTTTTATAGCTGTTTTGGATCTAGTGTGCTCCCTGAGAAGCTCTTAATATGGCTTAGCCTTTAGATGTTTTGACAGGTGTATGATCAACCCAGAACAAGCCTTGTGTGCACTTTTCACCAAGTCTACTTTTCAAAGGCAAAAATTGGTGAATAGTGAAAGAACAACTTCTCTGTAAGAGGAAATTCCTACTGTTTAGGACGTTTAAATCATTTCTTTGAAATAGAGTTGTATAGGAACCAGGATCATGATGTGATAGTGGACTTCTGGGGGTGATGGATTTATTGAGGAGGAGCTCCATCCTCTTTTTAATCCAAAGGAAGGAATTAAACCTTTCCTTTTGAGCAGCATCCTATGACAAGTTTAAACACCAAAAACAATCCCAAAAGGCATTGCAGATATTGCATGGAAATTTACACATGCTTCATTGTAAGTTGCCTTACCATTATTGTGTGATATTTTAACAGAACCACGTAATGGAATCACAGGCCATCCTGGAGAGGTGTCATGGTTCACTGGAATGAACATGGGTGCTGCATTCAGATTGACACGGGTTGAAACCCAGTGTCTTCATCAGCTCAGCCTGCCATACAATGTTGTATGGTATTCATAGACCAGGTAGCTTAAATAACAGGAATCTGTTTTCCACAGTTCTGGGAGCTGGAAGTTAGTGATCGGGGCGCCAGTACATCCAGGTCCTGGTGAGGGCTCTCTTCCTGGCTTGCAGATTGCCACCTTCTTCAAGGTAGACAGAAAAGAAGCAAGCTCTCTGATGTCTCTTCTTATAAAGGCACGAGGGCTCTACTTTACTGACCTCATCTAAACCCAATCACCTCTGAAAGGGCCCATCTCCATAATCACATTGAGGGTCAGGGCTTCAACACAGGAATATGTGGGGGACACAAACGTCCAGTCCACAACATCCAGCCTTGCCACTGATTAGCTGGGGCTTTGGGGAGGCCACATAAGCTTTCTGAGTCTCCATCGTGTCTAAAACTGGGAGGCTTATTAGGTAACTGTCAAAGTTAAATGAGTGAAAGTACATGAAAACCATAACATAGTTGATATGGTTTGGCTCTGTGTCCCCACCCAAATCTCATCTCAAATTGTAATCTCCATCATCCCCACGTGTCAAGGGAGGGACCTGGTGGGAGGTGATTGAATCATGGGGGCAGATTTCCCCATGCTGTTCTCATGATAGTGAGTGAGTTCTTCTGCGACCTGATGGTTTCATAAGTGTTTGACAGTTCCTACTTCACATGCTCTCTCTCACCTTCTGCCATGTAAGACGTGCCTACTTCCCCTTTTCCCATGATTGTAAGTTTCCTGAGACCTCTCCAGCTATGCAGGACTATAAGTCAATTAAATCTCTTTTCTCTATAAATTACCCAGTCTCTGGCAGTTCGTTATAGCAGTGTGAGAATAGACTAATACAGTAGTAGTACACATAGGAGGTGATTTAGAACTGTCCCAAATATGCTTTTGGCAGCAGAACACTTTTCTTCCTAGACAGAAGCACAGTCTAAATAGGAAGTAAGAGCAGAACTGCTCTGCAAAGGTAGCCCTTCCATTTGGATCTTACTTACCTCTGGAATCACACTCCAGGAGCCAGGACTTCAGAGAGTACCTTAATTTAAAAACCACCCACCTCGTAAGACTCCACTGCATCTGCTGGGTGGTGCTCCCATTCTCACTCCCAGGAGCCCTAAATATAAAACATACATCCAGTCACACATGAAGACATTGCTATATCTCAGGGAGGGCTGGGCTCCTCTGGCCACATCCACACCCTCAGAACAATTCCCTTTGCACCTGCACTGGCAACTTATCCCAATGCCCTGTGTTCTCTCTTCATCAGTACCATGTGCACCTCTCCAACTATGAACTTACAGTAATTCCCAAGTCCCATTTCAACAGAACCTATATATAACCCCACCCTAAAAAAATCCAAAATATTTCTTTCACACCTGAGGTTAAAAATTTGGAAGAGTACAGTGTGTGTGTTGGGCGGGGGGCGTGTGTGGTGCATGCATGAGTGTGTGTACCTGCACGCACCATGGTTCTCAGCTTAGACAAATTTACTAGACTTAGCAGTCTTATTTTCTCTTGAGGAGTTGTACAGTAGGTTAAAAGTACATGATTCAAAGTTTTTGCATTCATTAGTATCATTTCTATGCTGCCAAATGCCTAATTCTGACGCATAGTTCCCACTAAACCTATAAGCAAAAGGATTTATTTTATCATTTCATTTTTATTTTCATTGCTTTTCCTTCCCTTTCAGTGTTTCACTAGGACTATGCCATAGGCACACTTTCATTTGTGATTAGCTATGGGATTACAGTGATGGGAATTGGGAATCTGGGTATAGGTCTCCGGGTGGATGGCACCTACAACCTGGGTGGAAAAAGCATGTTTCTAAGGACAGTGATGGCCTCAATCAAAATGTTTCTAGTGAGGACAGAGGAAGCCTCACTTTCCAAAAAGTCACACCTGATTCCAGTGATTGAGTTCTGGCCCCAGGGTAATATGACTTTCTTCTTAATATCTGTATTTTTGCTCAGTGGTTTGGACAAAATGCATTTCCCTTTAATCTGACTATTCTGAGATTCCTAAGTAGTCCCATCATGAATAGGCAATTCACAGAAGCAGCACAGGAAAAGATGTTCACTCTCATGCATGATGAAATAATTTCTACCTAGCAGATGGCAGATCCACAAGTTTCATACTATACCATATTACCAAGTGTGGACAAACATTTTGACAGAAGAGTATACTGGCATAGCTCTTTGGCAATTGCCACACCAACACATAAAATGGACATGATTCCTGATTTAGCAATTCCCCTCCTACGACTTTATCCCAAAGCTACCATAGCCCATGTCAATGTTACAAAGAAAAATTCCACACCTGTGCACACTAGAATCACTTGACATTGTAACCTCACATCTCACACAGGCACCCCACCCTGCTCAGCAATTGCATCACTCTTCTCAAGTCAAATGCCCTCCTCTCCTGGATGACCTTATCATACCAGCCCCTCACTTCTTAAACTCTTAACTTCTGCCAACTGGAGACTCCTCTTTAGGCTTCATTGAGGAAGACACGCACACACAACACATTTTCCCAATTGAAAAATGGTAAAGAATCTATCAGGGGAGAGGAAAGAGAGGACAGGATTTTATGACAGTCAGCCTCAGAGCTAAATGGGTTTAAATGCCATCTACCAGTATGAGACCTTGTGCAAGTCACAGAAACTCTCTAAAATCCCATTTCTTCATCTAGATATCCAAGATCCTGGTCATGACTATGAATGAAAGACAGAATCAAGGATGACTCTTGGGTGTTTTGGCCTAAGAAACTGCATAAATTGTGGCACCATTAACTGAGATGGCAAAGGTTTAGACTAGTGGTTCCCCAAGTGTGGCCCCCAGGGCAGCAGGATGAGAATTACCCAGCCCTGCCCCAGAACTACTGAGTCAGAAACTTGAGGGACCCAGCAACCTGCTTTAGCATGCCTCCCGTTTCTTCCATTTCCAATGCATGGTAATATTTGAAGAGTGGTGATTTAGAGGATATATCAGAAGTGAAGCAATTTTAGGTATTTTAGGCAGGAAAGCATTTAAGGTAATAAGTGCTTTAAAACCCATAAAAGGAGTGGTAGGGGGGAAACACAGGTCATGGGAGGGTGCCTCTGCTAGCTTGGTTCACCTCCAGCTTTCAAAAAGATAGGAAGTTGCAGGAAATTCAGAAAACTTCTTGCAATAATTTCAGCTTCAGAGGTAGATGATTCATAGAAAAAGGCTGGAAGCCACCCCCTCGTTGCCTAAGGTCCAGGAGGAACAATTATTTGGCTTCTGCTTATTTTCCTTCCTCCAAATCTCACACAGATGCTTCTTACTGGTGGGCTCTAAACTGGAAGCCCATAGGCAGGGGTTCTGGGGAATGTAATTGACAGATGCCCAGCCCCTGTGATCGGGGGCAGAGCATAAAGGGAAGAATGGTGTTGAGTTGCCAGCAGACCATCCAGCACAGACAGGAAAAAAAAACAAGAGTTATGTTTGAGGTGAGGATGACACATTTTCGTGGAAGTGTGAGGCCGGCAGTTGCGCACCTGAGACAGAGACTCAGGGGTGAGGTTGGAGAGGAAGATCTCAATGTGAAAGTCTTCATCATACAGATGGCATTGAAAGCCTTGAATTCCTAAGATAGCATTGTCAGAGAGAGCATGCAGCTGCAGAAGGTATTAGGAGACTCAGAATGGAGCCCTTTTTGACCAGAGAAAGAATAAATAGTCAAGGACCTAGAGAAGAAGGGGCCACCCTAGAAAGTGGACTGTCTGGAAGCCTGAGGTGGGATTGTCTGAAAAGAAGGAGGGCCTGATGCAGTCAGAGGCTGCAGGAGGTCTTGTTTGATGGAGATAGACAATGGACTATTTGGCTGGCAAGATGAAAGCTACTGGTGAAACAAAAGAAGCCACTTTCAGAGGCATGGCGGGGATGAAACTGTCTGCAAGTGATTGAGATAGAATGAGCATAAAGGATGAGGAAGTGGAGAAGACAGGGAATTGGCATCCCATTCAAGGACATTTGCTATGAAAGGGGACAGAGGACTGCACCAGTGCCAGGGTCTTGGCTGTTTAGAGGAAGAAACTCAATCTCAGAGAGTTTCTATGACTTGACCAAGGTCTCAGACTAGTAGGTGGCATTGAAACCCATTTACCCTGAGGCTGACTGTCACCAAGTCCTGTGCTCTGTTTCCTCCCCCAGATAGACATTCCACAATTGTTCAAGTTGTTCTTTTCTCTGGATTTGTTTTCTGATACTTATTAGAAAGAAACTAAATTCCCTAGTTACTCCACAAAGCCTCTTTTCAGGAGGTGACTTTTTCTTATTGGAAAAGAGATGTCATTAGGCAGAAGCAGGGGTGAGGCCCCAGGCTGGTCTTTGTATCTTCAAAAGCAAATGCCTTCTGCTAATTTCTTTCCATAAGAACTTTCACAGAAAAAGAAGTTTCAACGTGATAACAGGGAGAAGGAAGATTGACACCCCCTCCCTTTGATTGCCCCAGATTAATAAGCCAGTGTTTGTGTAAAGGGACTGGCTCCAATGGCTACATGAATCTAAGCCAGCCAAAAAAGATAACTCTAAAAATAATCACAACATGGGCAACTGAGCACTACTCTGAGATGGGGTCCGGAGCTGCCTGTCACTCACTGTCTTCCCCAAGGACATAAGATGTCACTACCCACCAGGGCCCAAACCATAGATTGACCATTAGATCTGAATCCTTCCTGCGTGACATGAGATGCACTTGATTTAATCAACCCAAGAGAGGCTGAAACAGCAGTGGCTTCTGCAGAGATGCTAGAATGATCTACTCATCAACCGGTTTGACTGAATTTACCCTTTGTAACCTGATGCTTGGAATCCTGGTCACGCGTGCTCCCATACACACTAGAAATTACCACCAAATCAGTATTCTCACAAAGCAAATAATAAAAGTAAGAAAGAGTGACCTGGGCCAGGTGCAGTGGCTCATGCCTACAATCCCAGCACTTTGAAAGGAGGCCAAGGTGGGCAGATCTCGGAGCTCAAAAGTTTGAGACCAGCCTAGGAAACGTGGCGAAACCTTGCCTCTACAAAAAAAAAAAAAAATTAGTCAGGTCTAGTGGTGCACACCTGCAGTCCCAGCTACTTGGGAGGCTGAGGTGGGAGGGCTGCCTGAGCCCAGGAAGTCGAGGCTGAAGTGAGCTAAGATTGTACCAATACACACCAGTCTGGGCGATAGAGCAAGACTCTGTCTCAAAAAAAAGAGGTGGAGGTGGGGGGTGATCTGATTTGAATTCCACCCTGAAATAGAAAAATAAATTTTATCTTATTTTCTTTCTTTATTAATTTAGTTAGAAAAGTAACACATGGACATTGTAGGGCAAAATGAAGAATTACATTTCAGCAGTGTGGTGAACACGACGACGCCCCACCCAGATTCCCATTCAAGAAAAGACTGGTTGCCCCAGCTGCTGGGGGTGCCGTGGGCTGATAGCTCCAGCTGTCAGATCTTTCAGCTCCTGAAAGCTAATCAGTCATGAGCATGCCCTTTCCAGGGAAGCCTACATCCCGTGACTCATCACAGATGCCTGGCTATTTCTGTCCAACAGGGGACAACTTGGGCCGTGCATGCTCCAGAGCTCCCGGGGCTGGGCAAAGGCTTTATCAAGCCTGCACTCAAGCTTTACTCCTTCCTTTGCCCAAACCTGCTGCCTCTCCCTTCCTCTCACGGGTGTTAGTACCCATAAAAATCCCATCTGCTTTCAGAGAACGCAACCTAGGATAATTGGTACTGGGGGTGGTTCAAGAAAGCAGGCTGGAGTTTCTGAGGAGGAGCACCGGCTGTCAGCTGGCAATGAGGACCCCATCACTGGTGGTGGGTGGAGCATGGACAGCCTCCAGCATGAGGTAGCAGTCGAGTTGTTAAAACTCTCAGCTTTGATGAGCTGGGATGGCACGACAATGGAAGACAATACATTTGATGGAGCAACTGACCACAAGTACATACTGGGGTGGGACTATAACTATAAGGATAATGGCTTGAAAGGCTATTGTTAAGCACCACTGATATTCTAGAAAACGTTCCTGAAAAGCTACAATTGAAAGGCAAGTATGAAAGCCAGAGGACCTTCCTGGTACCTAACAAAGAAGTTTTCATCTCCTGCAGTGGGAGGACAGAGAAAGCTGAGGCCCAGGCTCAGGACTTCATAGTAATAGCAGACAAACTCCAGAGAAGTTCAGTCCTCAACCAAGACAGCTCTGTTATGTCAAAGACAGGGTCCTGGAATGGGAAAAATCAGGCCCACATTTTTGGAATGAGAATATCTAGGCAGATGCCTCTGGAATTTTGAATTCCCAGACTCCTCGGAATTCTCCACGCCTGCAAAAAAAAAAAAAAAAAAAAAAAAAAAAAAAAAAAAGTCCTAACCCTCCCTATGAAGGTCTAAGATTTAATGCAGAAGCTGCTTCCCGATTAGACAACATATACCCCTTTCAGGATTTGCCCCTGCCTCCTCTCCTGCCCATTAGGCCTGTAATAGGGCTAAGTCACAACATAACCAGTCTGTGGGCCTGTTACAGGAGGAAAGGAGCTATATCCCAAACAGGCTGTAAGCTCTAGCCACGATGTGCTAGCAGGAGGCAGGGTGTTTAATCAGTGACCATGGGTGTTCAATCAATGGGGTGAGAACATGGCTCAGGCAGAGTATATTGATTTGGGAGCTCTCTCCCAAGATACACCTTGTCAAGAAGTCTGGGAAATGATGCAAACTTGCTACTATGATGGACCCTAGAAACATGCAACAAGTGACAGTTCGTGTGAAGTGAAGTTGAAATACCAGAACTGCATGGCAGATGCTGCAGGAAGGGATTAAAAGGCTCTGCAAAGTAGGCATTCTGGAGTAAATATATCATGTACAGCCAGAAGATACAACAGATGTTCCAATGTTCAACAGATGTGCTAAGAAAGACTCAAAGGAGATACCATTTTCTAAGGCCAGGAATTAGGGGCACCAACATCACTAAGATGTTCAGAGGTGGCTGTCCCCTGTAAGAAGGGCTGATCTCCTTCCACTCAATGCTGCTTCTGCTCCCTCCTTTCCACAAGTGTTGATAGCTAATAAACATCTTGTAACCCATACTTCATTCATCTCAGTGTCTACCTCTAGAGAACCCAACGTGTGCCAAAGAAAAAGAAAAAAAGAATGTAAATTAAAGTCACCTCAAATCACAACCCCCCACTACCACCATAAACATAGTGTGTCTTGAAGACGTGATAGCTCTGTCATAAGAATGTGAAATCAACCAAATAAATTGTAAACTGTTAAAGTCACCCTTCTGTTTATTCAATGACAATGTCAAAATCTCAACTTTTTCATCAGAATAAAATATAAAAGCCTGCCAGTACCATATGTAAGTGATCTTTAGCCCCCAAACATTTTAAGAATTCTACATTTATGCCTTCCAGACATAACAACGTCCAATATTTTGTAGTATCCAGACCTCTTGATCTGGGTGTCAATTCTCTCTTACCATGTAGCAAATTACCATCAACTTAGCAGCTTCAGACAACACGCACATTATCTCATAGTAAGTGAGCATTGTCTTCAACTGGCCATGAATAAATTGTGTTATTTTCTTTACAGCCTCTTAAGAGGCTGCAATCAAAGTGTTGCCCTGGGCTGGAGTCTCATCTGAATGCTCAGCTAGGGAAGGATCCCTCTCCAAACTCACTCAGTGATTGTGAGCAGGATTCAGTTCCCCTCTGTGGGTTGTTGAACTGGAACCTCATTTTTCCAATGGCTGTTGGTGGCAAGCCACCCTCCTTTCCTTGCCATGAGGACCTTTTCCACGTGGAAGCTGCTTCATCAAAGTGAGCAAGCCAAGAAGACAATAGAGGGAGTCTCAGAGCAAGATGGAAGTCACCAAATCTGTAACCTCATCATGGAGTTGACATTTCCTCGATGTTGCAAAATTCTATCAGTTAGAAACAAATTATTCAAGGGAAAAAGATTACATAAAGCTGTGAATACCAGGAGAGAGATGTCATTGGGCACCATCTTGGAGGCTGCCCACCACATTAAATATGTGCATATTTATGTTCGCAAAGGTGGAATTGTGCTGTTTGATAATCTTCTTCAAATTTCTAAAATGCAAATGACTTTCTATATCCATAACAGTCGTCTGTATATCGTTGTTAATGGCTGCATAGTATTCCATTGAATCACTGTCATGATTTATTCACCAAGCCCTACTACTGAACATGAGATTTTTTTCCAGTTTTTATTTCTACAAGTGATGCTCTTATGCACATCCTTGTATCTAAACATTTCCACACTCATTTATATATTTTCTTGGGAAAGAATTCCTAGAGATGAGTGGCATTGTTGAGTTGGAAGACAATGCTCTTTTTAAAGACTTGCTACTTTATGAAATGTTTTTAATTGATCTCCAAATAAAGGACTTGTTAGATTGGCGAGAGCTCTCCCTTCCTCCCAGTGGTAAAGCATGCTTCTCTTTCCAGGGCATGCCTATGTGCAGGAGAAGCCAGCCTCCTTCTGGTGGGTCTGTATATTCCATTCTTACTATCAAATCACCCTACATAATGGGAACCCCATATAACAAGGCTTCTATTATATCACCAAATTGCCCTCAAGAGAAGTTGTTCCAATTTACCATCCTGTGAACAGTGTATGGGATTTATCCCCATTTATTTTAGATCTGTTATATGAGAAGGTTCTGGTCCATCCTTAATGAAGTACATATGTGGGTTTTATGCTGTTCCATTTCCCAGATGCCTCTGGAGCCAGGCAGAGATCACAAGTGTGAGGGGACTTCAAAACGTTCGTGGAAAAAATGGAACTGAAAGATAAAAATAGAAGCCAGGCATAGTGGCATGCATCTGTAGTCCCAGCTACTCAGGAGCCTGAGGAAGGAAGATTGCTTGAGCCCAGGAGTTTGAAACCAGCCTGGGCAACATAGCACGATCCTGTCTCTAAAAATAAGAAGAAGAAGAAGAAGAAGAAGGAGGAGGAGAAGGAGAAGGAGGAGAAGGAGGAGGAGGAGGGAAGAAGAAGAGGAAGGAGAAGAAGAAGAAGAAGAAGAGGAAGGAGGAGGAGAAGGAGGAGGAGGGAAGAAGAAGAAGAGGAAGAGGAAGAAGAAGAGGAAGAGGAAGAGGAAGAAGAAGAAGAAGAAGAAGAAGAAAAAGAGGAAGAAATAAACTTTATTTCTCAACACAATCTCCATGAAGGTCAAGACAATTTTGTAGGTGATAATACTAGCCATTTAATCCATCCCTAAACAACGTAGGGTCCTTGGAATTTAACCTGTTAATGCAATATTTTCTACATTATTCACTAAAGAAAAATGGGTGCCCTTTACAGATTTCTTTCAGGATTAGGAAGCAAAAAGAAGTCAGAAGGAGCTAAATCAGGACTATAAGGTTAATTCCTAATGATTTCCCATTTAAATTATCATAAAATTGCCCTTGTTTGATGAGGAGTGAGCAGGTGCATTTTTGTGGTGAAGAAGG
Source organism: Gorilla gorilla gorilla (assembly GCF_029281585.2). Lineage (NCBI taxonomy): Eukaryota > Metazoa > Chordata > Mammalia > Primates > Hominidae > Gorilla > Gorilla gorilla. Next base: position 93,606,802 of record NC_073240.2, read on the forward strand.
ACTCTCTGGTGAAACTTTCCCAGCAGTTTTCAGGCTAAAGCTGTGGCTAACTTTCTCAAAACGCTCTCATCTAAGCAGATGTTATCATTCTTTAGCTCTCCAAAAAGACAACAAGCGAAACGATTTGAGCATCCCAAAAAACTGTTGCCATGACCTTCACTCTTGGCTGATCCATGTTTGCTTTAATGGGACCACTTCCTTCTCTTGGTAGCCATTGCTTTGGTTGTGCTTTGTCTTCAGGATCATGCTGGTAAAGCCATGTTCCAACTCCTGCTACAATTCTTCAAAGAAATCCTTCCAGATCTTGATCCCACTTGTTTAAAACTTCCATTGAAAGCTGTGCTTTGGTCTGCAGCTGATCTGGGTGCAATGATCTTGGCACCCATTGAGTAGAAAGTTAGCTCAACTTTAATTTTTCAGTCAGAAATATGTAAGCTGAGCCAACTGAGATGTCTTTGGTATTGGCTGTTAATCATTGGTCCACTTCAATTAGGACATGAACAAGATTAATTTTTTTCCTTAAAAATTGATGTGGATGACCTGCTGCTGCAGGCTTCATCTTCAACACACGTTATTCATTTGTAAACTGCTAATTTCTTTGGGGGCATTGGCTTCATAAAATCTTTGTAAAGCATCAGTTATTTTACCATACTTCAATCCAAGCTTCACTACAAATTTGATGTTTGCTCTTGCTTCAATTTTAGCAGAATTCATGTTGCTCTGATAGGGGCTCTTTTCAGACTGAGGTCTTATCTTTCTTAGTGCCTCAATCTAGATCCTGTTCAGACGTGTTATAACAAGTTAGTATGAGTTTATTTTCTTGCAACAAATTTTTGAAATCCATGCATAGATTTTTTCATAATATGTATTTTTCATGAACGTTTTGAAAACCTCTCACATGTGAGTCAGACTAGATGTAAATCACCAAAAAGTGGGGACCCTGTAAAGAACTGGAATGTCTATGGCCCACTAAAGGCCTTCATATTCAAAAACATTTTTAAACACGTTGCTGGGCCAACAAAATATTTTTGTGGCTCAGATTATATGTGGGCTACGAATTTATAATCCATGATTTATTCCTGAGAAAGAATTGGTAATTTTTAAAAAGTAGAATTGTTGCCTCTGATCATGAAACAAAAGCATTTCCTAAGCAAAGCCAATTGGCTCATACAAGTGACCTTGTGTAGTAAAATATTCAGTCCTTACTACATAAAAAATCATACAAAGTGGGCCATCAGGAACTCCAAGATGGACAAAGAACACAAAAATGACCAGACTTTCTCTTCTTGGGATGCAAAGCTAGGTGTCATAAAAAGAATAACTGAATGAACAAATGATGACAGCTTCTTGCTACAGTGTTCACTTTCTCCTTACCTGCTATGGGAACAGAGCTCTCTCCTTTTGAGAACCTGGGAGTAATGGGAGATGCATTTATAAATACACCCACACTTTCTGTGAATCTCAGCAGCTTCAATTCCACATCCCTGGAGAACTGACTATAGGAATCCATTAAGTTAATGAGGGGTTAGGTGCAGCTATATCTGTGCAACATGTGACAAGCATCACCCCACAATTGAATAAGGGATCTTTTTGCAAAAACTCTGAGGGAAAGTTATGGCTTCTATTTCTTAACTACCAGAGTGCTGGGCACAGTGCAGGGTACATAAGGGGAAGATATTTAGTAACTACCTGATGTTTGGTGCAGACTTCATGAATACAAATGCTGTGTTAATGTAACCCCCCTCCTCCTCCCCCAAGAAAGTGGATTTACTGTTTTATATACCTTCCTTTGGAGAGTAGGGGGTGGGGGCATTAAGAGAAAGACTCTTGGTCTAATTTTAAACTATAAGGATAACTAGGCAAAGTGGAGACAATTTATATTTTTTAATTTTTAAATGTGAACAGCTAGAAATGCACACCTACTCTGGTTGTGCCCAAATCAGGGATAGTGCAAAGTGTCAAAGTATTATTAATTTTCATTGATCATGCAAGGTGTCAATCTGTTACTGATTTTCATTATCGATTATTGGAAGAACTGCTCAAATTTAATTTCTTCACCAAGGCTAGCAGCATTAATGAAAAGACCCATCTGCAGAGATTACCTGGACTTTCCAACCAATTTTTGATGATACAGGTGCATCTCCCCTCGATTTGTTTGCCTTGAATACTGATTTCCACAGACAATATGTCCACTTTTCATCTCAGTTCCAATTATATGGTGATTGAAACTGGCTTCCAGGAGTTCAGGTTAGTCGATAAGCAAAAGGCAAGATTCTTGCCCTCCAGTTGGTTGTAACCTCTCCGAATTCCTATTCTCATTCTCTCACTTTCTCCTTTGACCCCTCCCTGCCGCAGGAATTACCTGCCACTGGCTCAGACCAAGTCCTCTCTCTTTCCGGGGCCCCTCGTCTAGCACAGTGCCACCTGGTGGCCCCCCCTTCGCTATTACAGCAGGACAACAACAGCAGGAGAAAACTTACCCAATCCTTGAAAATGAAGACAGCCAAGATTAACCACATAAAAGAGAGCAATTGACCGATATAGAGAAACAGAGAAAGAGAGAAAAAAAATCTTCCTTCTATGGAACTTCCCATAGATTCAAAAGTTGCATGAAAACAGAGTAAGAATTGATTTTGTGGAGACTATTTACAAACATCAAAACTATACTTCTGTTCACATCTTTACTCAAAATACCTTTTGTATTGTAATGGTCAGAGGATGAGGAGGACTTTTGAGTGGTTAACCATTCCCTAAGGAAGTTCTCTCTTTACTGGCTTCTGAAAGCAAAACTATAAAATGTTTTTCTATTCACTAGCAAATTACGATGAATCATCAATATTATTGATACTTAAGAGTTTACCCTTTCAAATGGCTGCAGCAAACCTCGGAACAACAATTCGTACCTCATGCAAAGCATCTGATGTTCACAAAGGCTGGCTGGGTACCGTAATCCTGGGTCCTGGCTGGTATTTTGCCATGTAAAGAAGAAAAGAACAAAGTGGCAGTTATCTTTTTTTCTTTTAGCTATGTTTTGGAAATGACCCCCAAAATGTTTATTGGATGTGATTTTTACACTTATCTATTTTTAAAATGGGTGTTGCTTAGTGATTTCTGCCCTACCATTATTTGTGGTGAATTCCATTGTAGAGACTGAGAAAAAGAAGTTCTTTTCCTGCCAGCTTCATCTTCCCCACTGATTTCCTCACCCAATGCATGCCCCTAATGGAGCTTGAAATGAATGCAGCTTGGCTTTTGTTTTCTTCCTTTGTTGGCACACCTCTGCCAGAGGCCAGCTGTGGTCTGAGCTGCGGGCACTCATCCTGCAGGGAGGAGTCTGTTCCTCCCAGAGGCTGGAAACCAGAGGGAAAGAAGGGCAGGAGAGGATGGGTTTCCTTTTGCTAGGCCTTGAGCCACAAGTGAATATTACCTTTTGAAATGAGCTGCACTACAGAAAATAAGAGCTTTATAAAATACACGAGAGCCAGGAAGCTAGCAATCCAGTTGGAAAGGTAGAAAGACAACGTTAGAAAATGTAAGTGGTCCTCATGCCGGATGAAGTCCCTTATACCTTAAAAACTGCAACATAAATGCAGTATTCTCAAACGTATCCTTGCTGGCCTAAATGTGGATTATTCACACAGACCAAAAAAAGGGAAAGAGAAGGACATCGGTTAAGAAAGTCCTCCAGGGCATCTAACTGTTACCGATTCTGCATTCCTGAACTCTCCCCATACAGCCAAAAGCTGATGGACTTGAGCCCATGGGTCCCTCCAGTAAAATTGAGAGAGTTTGGCTAAAGATCTTATGGGGATTTGGAGGGGTATGATAACCACCTCTAGAGCCTTTCCTCCTCTAAGACCCCCAGTCTTTTCCCTTGGGAAGAAAACTAGAAGCTCAAGCTGGCCTTCCTGATCTCTCTCTGGCCCATGCTCTGCTATATTGGGAAAGTCACATGCATTTCTCTGACTCAGTGTGTGAGTAACTTAGATGCTCACACGGATTGCTGTGATGAGCCCAATCTACCTCCCAGTGATGTCAGATAGCTTGAGGCCATGGCTTTTCCCAGGGCCGCTTTAGGGAAATTTACTGAACTGCTTTCAGACCTTAAGAGCAATGCAGTGCCCTCTTGTCATCTCAGTGAATTTCCAGAAACCTCCAAAATGGACTGCATTTTCTCCATTGGATCAAGGATATAATGGAGGGTTCTGTTACTGCCCAAGGATTTGGAAGTGAATAAATCATAGCTATTACCATATTATAACATGTTGACATAGAGGCAGATACACAGTTATAGACTCCTATATAGAATTGCCAAAGTTATCTCCCTGTTAGTAAAACATTTACTCTAAGCCTCAGTTATATCTGGGATTTCAATGTACCCTAAGGAATATTTGTAACACAAAAGCATGCAACACTACTAGGTCATAAAGATAGTCTTTCCAAACAAATGTTAACACTAATAAATGCTAAGTAGTTATAATGCCCTCTTAGAGTTTGGAAGAGTTTGAGACCATTTGGATTTTACGAATCTCTAAGAAACCGTCCAAGGAAACTTAAATTACTGTTGTCTTTTTTATCTCAATAAATTCTCTCCTAGCAAAGAAAAAAAGTTATCCCAAAATATGTAGTAGTCTCCACGCTGCTGCATTCAAGGTGAAGATAATTATTCTTACAGAGAGCTGAGCAGTGCGGGATGACTGGAAGACCTCACCAAGGACTTTATTTGTGGAGATTTGGAAAGTCTCTTTATCATGATCCTCATACTTGTCTACCCCTCCCCCATGTTAATGTATCCTCTGTGTTGCTTCCTGCACGAAATCACCAGCAGTGGTGTCTGAGCGATGGTGAGGTAGCCGGGGACATAGCCCGCTCTGCCTGCGTTTGCTGTTGAGACCGGGACACCATGTGGATGTGAAGCCACTGCGTATTTTCTTTGAATCGCCCCCTCACTCCAAAAGCTGGGGGTTTGCTGTGATTCTCAGCCATGAACAGAGACATCCAGGTTGGGTGATGATGAGGTCGTCACAAGGTGAACAGGATGTAAGAAAGGAGCCCTGAAGTGTCTCCAAGGTTTTTGGCCCAGCGGGGGAATGTGTTACAGCCTGTTTTCCTCCCCTGAAAATTGCGACATGAATATTAGGTAGATGCTTACAAAACATCAAAGAAAGGTTGAAAATTGTCTGCAAAACCAATTTTACTAAATATGTGTGCTCATATCGTTTACTGAGAAAGAATATTAAGCTCTGGCAAAAAAAGAATCTCAGTGCAGAGAAAATAGGCATAACAAATTTTAATAACTTTTTTCCTGATTACAGAGTAATTAATGATCATTGTAGAAAATTTATAAAACAGAGAAAAGTATGAAGAAAAATCAAGATCAATGCCAATTTTACTACCTTGAGATAAATGCTGTTTTATAAATAATTATATATATTTATTTATCCTTTCTATTTTTGCATTATCATAAATAATAAAGTTCTCTATGAAATGAGCACTTACTTTATGCTAACATTCTGCTAAGTGCTTTAGACACATTATCTTAGTTTATTCTTACTAAAACCTGTGAATTATTATTATCGTTCCCATTTAACATCAAGGAATTAAACAGACCAAGATCACACAAATAGCAAAAGATAAAGATGAGTTCTGAGCCCTGATAGGTGTGATCTCAGAATCAACTCTAAACCAGAACTACTCAAGTGTGGTCCAGGGACCAGTGCTGATCTATGAACTGTATATTACTGGTCAATGCTGAGATAAGTATAGGAATCCAGGACAAGCATTTAGATGCCTTTGTGGCAACTTCACATTGTGATGTGCATAATCACTGACTCTTATTGATGAAGGGTCTGGGGGCACACAACTTGCGTGGCTGGCGAGGGGCACCTAGTGTGAACTGAATACCAGTCAGACAGTAGGACACTCACTCTGAAATCAATTGGAGATTTCAGAAGAAACAAATTCGGTCCTTTGCCACAAATAGTTTCCAAAGCATTGTTCTAAACCATTATATTGCCTCCCTGGAGTGAAAACAAAGAAATCAATGTAGCCGAGTAAGATGCTAAGAAATAGGAAGATGCAGTGTTATGAAGCTCAGCTTCAGAAAGAGCTTTGTTGCCCACAAACTCTGTCATTAATGGTGAGTGATTTTTGGCGAGTCCTTGCTCCACCCAAGCATAAGACAGTGCCGGTGAGGACTTGCCTGCAGAGCTGAAGATGGGAGAGAAAAATCCTATGATGGGCTTTTCCATTCTTACTGTGGCAGATGCTACCGACTGTCCCCACCCCCCTCCATCTTTCCCTCCCTTCTTCCAAAACTGAGTCTCAGCTGAGCACACAGAAGCCCAGAATAAGGATTTGTTCCCCACATCCCTTGCAGCTAGTGGGGGGGGGCACAGGACAGGGTCCAGACAGAGGGGTGTAAATGGGAGCATCTCTGGAGGTGTCAGGAACTTTCCTCTTTCTTCCTATTATCTCTGCTTCTATTCTATTGCTTGGAACCTGGATTTGATGGGCCAAGAGGAAAGAGTCTCACCTTGGAGATGGTGGAAAGGAAGCTGGAAGGATCAGAATCCCTAAGGACTTCGCAGACTAACCACAGCAAAACCAGTGCTGGCTGCCTGCTGGATGACTGGCACATGAAGAAGAAATAAACTTCTGTTTCGAATAAGTCACTAGCATTTTGGGTTTATTGTCCCTTGTAGCCAAATCCAATCCAAACTAGTATACTGATGCAGCCAAATTGGTCTCTTGATCACCCTCCTGCTCCCAGCTTTCCCTAGTCTGCTCTGACACATCTGATCTGAGGACTGGGAAGAGAGGATGTATAACCACACAGATGGCATTTGAGGCAGGGGAGAAGTGGAAGAGGATTCCCAAAGGGACATTTTGCAAGAAACTGACTTGGCACCAAGAGTCTCCTTCCTCTGTCCAGTGTTTGGTGCCAAAATCCCAGCGGGTCGACATCCTGGCAAACGCTGCCATGTCTTTGGGGACTATGCCACTTCGAGTTTACTTTAGAAACAGTATTTCACCTGGCATGCTCACAAAGGTATTGTGACTGTGGCGACCTCCTGTTGCCACTGGTCCCTAGTTTTGTGCTGGAGGTGGCTCATGCTGGCTCTTCAATACAGTCATTATTAAAAATGGAAATATATCAACTTGAAGTTAAAATAAATTATATCAAAAACAAAGGCAATAAATACTCAGAACTCATCACTTCCTAATTTCATTTTCCACCCTTGACCATGATCTATGTTCTTGAAGTTATCTTGTTTCTTGTATGAATATGGTGGGAATACTGTGTCATGCTGGGCGGTTCACATCTTTTCCTAACTCTGCCTTCAGCAACGTGACGATGATGGTTTGAAATTGACCATGATGGGAACAGGTATTGACTGGGGTTCTTTCCTCCTAGATAATGTGGGGCCAGAGAGGAATAAAACTCCCTATCCCTTCGGAGTTTCCAATCTCACTGAAGTATCACAAACATGAAATAAAATATTATGTATGAAGGAGAACTAGAACTGAACTCAGCTAGGAGGCAGGAGAGCTAGAATCTGTTCTCAGCTCTGAAACAAGTGGTGGGACTGTGGGCAAGTCTCTTGGTCTCTCATCACAGCGTTTTTCATCTGGAAAATCCCACTGGACTCCAAGCTCCACCAGGGGAGCAGCTGCGTTTACCCCATTTGCTGCTACATCCCAGCCCTCCAGCATAATTCCAGACATGTAACAGGCAATGAAGCAATGTTTGTCAAGTGAATGAATGAGTGGGAAAGCACCATCTCCACCAACCCTTCCAGCTCAGAGAATGCGGAGGTCCATGATCCAAACTAAGGTTAAGAGAAGTGGCACAAGACTGAGAGCCAGGGATGGTCAACACCGGCCAGTTTCCTCAGATGCCTACAAGGAAGGGGCCATGCTGGACTCTGGGCAAAGGTGGGCAAGCCAAGAAGTTGGGCAAGCCAGGAAGTCTGACTGAGATCACAGTGATCATTCCTCAAAGCCCTGGTGAGAATCGTGAGTGGACATTCCTTTTAGTTCTTCTCTGTTGTCTGGTACCTGACTTCATGCTTTGGTTCAATACTGCCTTGAATGCCAGCTGAAGAGTTTGTTAAAATCCCAGCAAAACAAACAAACAAACAAACAAAAAAACATTGAACCATCCCCCTGCCCACTGCCACTTCCAGCTCGCTGTGGAGCTCATTCTCACACCCCTCCCAAGATCTCTTGCTGGTAGTCTCGGAAATATTTACAGCAATCGCCTGAGTACATTTCTTTTCTTTCCTTGGCTAAACTATAATTTTGCTATTTAAAAAAAGTTACAAAAGGAATGCAAATGTTCCCGTTAACTTTTCCATATTCTTACCACTCTAGGAGTCTGATTTTAAAGGCGAAAACGTTGCATTTGTGAGAATACTCAAATTTAATGTAAATTTCTCAAGATAAGGCAAGTTCTCTCATTTATTAGCAGTGCAGAAACACAATAGCCAATGAATCTATCCCGACTATGATACTCTACCTGTTGACATCACCCTCCCATCCTACCCAGTCCCAACACACATACAGTTCCCCCTTCAGAGATGATGAAAAAGCAAGACCATTACCACTTTGTAGTTATTTCACATTCTAAATTGCTCTTGGAGCGAGTTCAAAGGTGTTAGGTCAGAATTTTGAATGCGATTGTTATTATTTATTCTTAAGGTTTTTTAAAGTCTGAATTGATTGAAATAACTTGTTTTTTCCATGTGGAAAGATGAAAACAGAGATTTATTACTATAGTCTCACAAATGATGAAGGGTGTGCAGTGAGTGAAGATAGATTTGTTCCCAGAATCCTCACATGCCAGAACTAAGGGCACATAGTCAGAATTAAAGAAGATGCCTGTTTACAAATCTATTTAGAATTGCCCCACGTGCGGAAGAGGATATTGGCCATCCCACAGTTCCACATGTTGCTGGGTCAGGGTAGGAAATCAGCTTCTTTGAGCCTCAGTTTCCTCAAATGTAAAAGGGAGATAATGATATCTATATGAAAGGATTGCCAGGATTAAATCAGAGAAATAGCCCAGGTCAGCGCCTTGAACTTGTGTGCGCTCCCAAATGTTAGCTCCACTCCCCCTTGCTCCCTCCCCCGTGTGACTTGCCCCCATTTCCAGCCAGTCACTTGGACAAGTTATTATCAATACAGACCTTACTACTCCCAAGAAGTCGCTCAGGTGAAGATTCTGCATAGCTGGGGTGGAGAGGGGGAGTTTAGCCCTATGTGTAAATGGTAGATACAGTTTTAGAGTTTCCACGAATTCAGGCTTTGGGTGGTTCCCCATTCTCCAGGTTGCAGCTAGAAGGACAAACATGCCCTCAGCCAGTGTCAGACACAAGGAAGGGGTGTCCATGTGTGACCCTGTTGGGCTCCTTTGAGCTTCTGAAAAGCCTCTTGGCCCTCTGTCCCTCATTACTACAAACTGCCCAGGGCCTTACCAGTTGCCTGAATACCTTATATACTCAATTAATTTGAGTTAAAATGTTAATGGGTGGTAATGGCCTTTAATTTGCCACCACTTCCTCATTTTAACCCAAACATTCAATGACTTAGTCTACAGAAGTGATGGCTGTAGGACCTTCGGGCTTCTTGGAAAATCCAAGGCAGGAAAAGAGACTTGCTTAAACAGAGGGGTAAGCAGGAGGGGAGGGGTCAGGGTGGCCGAGTCAAGCACATGCCCATGTGGCAGTTCACATCACCAGTCTGACATTCTCCGCCAATCTCATCAGTCTTCCTCTTTCCAGATTCCAGGAACAAACTCATTTTGCAGAGGCAGCAATGGGTGGTGTATGTACACAATCACTTGTTAAAGGAGCTGGCCCAACAAGACCCAAACCTAAGTGATCACAGATAGCAGGTATTCTATAGTCAACGATCACAAGGGTCCCCCATCACCCTCCAAGAAAAATCCCACTTCAGTGACTCTCATTGCAAGGACAGCGTCTATGTGAGGAAGCTAGCTCTACTTCCGAGCAGGTATACTTGAGAGATATCGCTCTGTGGGTCTGATTACAGGGATCTCTCTATGTGGAATCGAACCATTCAACAAAAGCTTCCACTGTTTCCTGTCCACTCATATGACTCTGGTCTGGTGGGTGCAAAGAAGGAAGACTGAGCCTGGGATGAGAACATGGGCCACCTAACAGGAAACGGAAATAGATTCTGCTGTAATCGTGGGTCACCTAACAGGAAATGGAAATAGACTCTGTTGTAATTGTGCTTGCAGCAATGAGGTTGACCCGACCTGGTGAATTTAGTATCACGGCAACACTTCCATGATGTTCTGCATGGTAAGAGTGCAGTAGGTAGAGAAGTAGAGAAGCAGAGAACAGAGGAGAGAAAGGTCAGTTTCTTCTTGCTCTTTTGGGGGATCTTATTAATCAATTACAAGTGAGCCAGGAGACCTTAGGTCTACTGCAGCTCAAATCCCCTATCATAATTAGACACCTGAATGTCTGTCTTCCTTTTGAACAGTGAGCCACTAGAGGGCAGGAAACCCGAGGTGTCTCTCTCCACTTGGTGTCTCTAGCTCCTAGCACAGAGCCTGGTACAACGTAGGTTAAATATTGCTGCACGTTGGAGTGAGTGGAGGAGCGATTCAAATACAGAGCAGCATACCAGGCGCATCCTGTACTTTCCTCTCCCTATTCAGGTATCCCAACCATTCCCTTCAGAAAAACAAGGCAAAATGATGACAAAAACCACTCCACACCTCCTAAACCACCCTTCAAGCAAGACAAAGGGAAAGATTTTGGCATTTTGAAAACTTGAAATAAGGATGGTTAGACCCCGTGCCAGCCACACTGATGGGAAACTCTCCTTTGACGTCTCATCCCTGCCTCTAACAGACAGGGAGAGTGACGTCCAACATTGTTCTCAACATCAGAAAAACCTCACCCCAAGAAAAATACATGGTATTTTCGAAGTGCTTACTGTAAAAGGAGCAGGGTGCACTGACTTCGCCAAGGAATGGGAAGGAAATGAAGCGCTGAGGTGGGAATTAGTACACGCTTCCTCTGGGGAAAAGACATCTGCTCCTGGCACTCCTCAAAGGAGGTGATGCAGAGCTCTCCCTTGACGCTGTGCTGCTTCCCTAAACCATTCTCCAGGCTGGGTGATGGGACCTCTTCCTGCAGGGGAGAGCCTGCCCTGGCTCCCAGGGTCAACAAGGGCAGCAGCCCCCGGCTTGGAAGCCTCCCTCCTGCCCCTCCTTACACACGAAGGGGCAGAAGGGCTCTGGGCACAAGCAGTGCTTTGGTAGAAAATCAGAAGGCCCTCTTACATCCCCGGGGGCGCCATGAAGGGACTTGGCTGCTGCCAGCCCCTCGCCAAACTCCTCTGAGCGGTCCAGGGGATAAGGCCGACCCGCCCCTCCCATTCACTGGGGTGTGGTTTCCAGCACTTAGGACATTCCATGTAGCTTCTCCAACAGGACTCCTCCTCCCCACACTCAAACCCAAAGGACCCTTTCATAAACCAGATGATCATTTCCGGAAAGTTACATTTCTTAATTTCAGGAATTGTTCCAATTAGTGCAAAGAAAATAAAAGGTAATTATCTAATTCCAGTAAAACTTAATGGGGCCCTTCCCACCCCTGGCTAATGGTTGGTGTGAAATCTAATTTGACTTAAACTGTCTAAGGCTGTGAAAGTGTAAAATATTCGGAAGGGTGGGGGGCATTACCCCTTGTGGGAGCCATATTTTTCTAGAAGGCATTTTGATCAAGACAGGGCTCCCGCGGTTATTGATTTTAGGGTCATTGAGAGTCCAAGAACTGGGGAGATGAAGGCCACCCGGCGTCAGCACCGCGAGGGCGGAGGGAAGGCGGGCGCTGAGTCTCCCATTGGGGTTCTAGCCGAGGGTTCCAGCCAGGATTGCGTGATCTGGGGGCAGCTCGGAGAGCTCTCCCGACCCAGTATCGGGTCTATAAATGGAGATCAAGATAAGCACCTGGAGGGAGTGGTTTCTCGAGGGCTGAGAGCCTCGCCGACAAACTGTAGTCGGCATCTTCACCGAAGTTGGCCTGTCTTGGGTATTTCTTCTCTCCTCCCCTTCCCCCACCTCCCCTCCTAATTCAACAACTGCTGAAACATCTGCCTGGCTGAAACCGCCTTCTCGCCGCGCGCTGGGGGCTGTCCCCAGGTGTTGGTCTTTGTGTCGAGAAAACTTTGCGAGGAGGCGAGGGAGCTGGACAAAGAGCGGGCGAGGGAGGGCGTTTGCCAGCCTGAGGGGTGCGCCGGGCGGTGCGCGCACTTCCCTGGGCTCAGCTCCGTACCCGGTCGCTCGCGGTGGCCAGAGCCCAGCCTCTCTAGGCCAGGAGTGGCGTCCGGCTGCATCCCCGCGCCCTCGGGAGCTGAATAAAGCCAGGCGGGAGAAGCAAAGGCTAGCGCCTGGACGCTGGAGTTGGTGGGAGGAGGCGAGCAGAGGCGCGGAGCAAAGCTGTCAAACTGCGCGCGGAGCCGGGCGCGGGGCGGGGGAAGGGAGAGGAGGGAGGGAGGGGCAGGCGGGAGCCGGGAGGGAGCGAGCGGGCTCGCCGCGCCTGAGCAACCCCTGCCTGTCGCTGCCGCTGCCGCTGCCGCCGCCGGCCCGGACTCGTCCGGAGCGCAGGGTATCTGCCCAGCTGCGCGCGGCGCGCGGAGGCTCCGGCGTCCGCCGCTGCGCCCTCCAGCCCCTGCTCCTCGCGCCGGCCCGCGTGGGTCCCGGCGGGCGCGAACCCACCATGCAGCTGCAGTTCCGGAGCTGGATGCTGGCCGCGCTCACGCTGCTCGTGGTCTTCCTCATCTTCGCAGACATCTCAGAGATCGAAGAAGAAATCGGGTAAATAGCTGCTCCCGGGCCCGTGCCACGAGCCCTGGCGGGATCTCTCCCTCCTTCTGTACTCTCCACCCTCCGACCCCCTTTGTGTGCGCCGCGCCCCGCTGTAGCTCCGCTGGAGAGATGGGGACGGTTTGGCAGAAGGTGGCGGCGACAGGGGCCCGGGACGGTTTGGGGAGAGGAGGGTGGGGGCGCGGCTGCTGTGGGGTGTCCCCGGGCGGGGTTCACGGGAAGCCCCCAGCTGGCCCGCGTCGGGAAGCGGACTCGCCCACCCTGCCCCCCTGCCTGGCGTGTCCAAGCGCAGTGTCGCCGGGGTCGAGGGAGGGCGCCGGGGAGTGTCTCGGGCGGGCGGAGGGGCCGAGAGTGGAGGGAGGCAGGAGTTTCTTTGTCTCCAGCACGGCCGCTTTCTCGCCTTGGCAAAGTGGGCAGGGGGCGCGCAGGGATCTCTGAGCTGGGGGAGGGGTTCCCCGGGCCGGAGCGGAGGGCGGGGTTCTGCATGGGCTACTGGGAAGCGGAATGTCCCCTGCACACACAGACAGGCACACGCGCCTCCCGCCGGCCCGGGAGCCCGGCGTAGGAGCTGGCACCACTAGAGAAGGACTCGCATAGCTGGACTGAGACCCCCGCCCTCGCCTGGCTTTGGACGTTCAGCCAAGCCGCGGCGACCCCGGCGACCCTGGGTTCCTGTGCGCTCGCAGCGCGGAGACGGAGACATTTCGGGAAAGTCTACTGCCGCCCGGTGGGCTTCTGGGCCCTAAGGCGGGCGATCTGGCCCTTTTTTTCTCCCGACCTCGCCAGAGGTAGGGTGGGACCGCGAGCCCGGATCCTCCCGGCTCCGGACTTCCTGGAGTGCGCACTTGAGGCGCGGGACGCACCGGCTGTGTGTCCCAGGGGCTGAGACTCGCGCCCCGCCCCGCAGCCTTCGGCTCGCCGGGCCGGGCCCCTCTCCAGAACCTCCAAAGGGCGGTAGACGACACGTGGGGAGGCAGCCGGGGTTCTGAGGAGGCCCGAGGAGAGCTTCCTGGCCCTGGGCAAGGGGAAGGTGAGGTCTCAGAGAGGGCAGAAGGTCTCTTCCTCTGTGGGATTTGTGCTCTGCCAGGCGCTCTTCTCGAGTCCCGCGCCGCGTGCGCCCCTCCTTTGTCCCATTTGTTACTTCGTTTGTTATCTGTGCTAGTTGAGGGTCCGCCACACTGTCAGTCCCTCAAATGGGAGATGCCAGTCCTGGGCCCAGGCGGGATGCCGAGGCCCCAAGGACAAAAACTTGGGACAAGTGCCGCTTCCTGCTCTCATTTTCTCCCTGCCCCTGCCCATCTCCCCGGAATTCCTTCTGTGAACTCCGCTGGGCTTCCAGAACCCCTCTCCCTGCCTCTTTCTCCTCTCATTCTCGGTTTCCCCAAGAGCTCTGAAAACTTTCACAAATGCTGCGCAGTTAATACACAACGTGCCACCAACTCCCACGCAGAGATAAACATGCTACTTTTCATAGCTGCTCGCCTCAGAAACGTGGATCGGAAAGGAAATCGGGCAAGTCACGTCTTGGGGTAATGGAAGATGCGGTGAGGAGGGCCTTCCTCTAGGCTCTTCGGCTTCTTATTCCGGATGTGGGCACTGCCCGGCTCAGATCACTTGCTGACCTTTGCCCATGTAAGAGGGAAGGCCCGGCGCTGCCCATTGTTCTGTTATAAAAACATAAGTGCTGTGCTTATCCAGGCACCCCTAGGTCAGCCATTCACTGAATTCTTACCAAATACTTTCCACATGCTGGGAACTTTTAATTTTTAAAATGCAATCAGGAGATCACTTTGCACATAATGTTGCACTTTCTTGCCAAATGCACGGTGAAGCCTACGCTCCCCACATCAGGTTGTTCCCATATATGTACACACCCCTGGGACTTATCTCACTTGAGTGCTCCCTGCTTCTTTTTATCCTGTCTCTGCTGGGCCAATCCTAGGAAAAAAACGGTCAAACAAGTACGATGTGTCACCTCCTGTGGCATCTTCCTTCCCTCTCTTGTCTCTCGTCCCAGGCTGACCACTGGCTTGACCAGTCCTGACCAGGCCTGAGACACCCTCTCTCCCAGGCTGATGTAGCTGCCTTAGGTCAACACTGCATATGCCTTTCGACTGGGATGGCCACTCTTGCCCCACCCACGGTCAGCCCCACACATGTTTAATCCAGAGGAATGGAGGCATATTTTGGGATTCACCACGGCTGGAGGAGGAAACACATGGGCAGAGCATGGGAATCCCAACAGCACCTTCTGTCTGCTTACAAGTGAGGGGTTTTTTTGTTTGTTTGTTTGTTTGTTTGTTTTTTGTCTTTTCTTTTTTTCTTTTTCTTTTTTTTTTTTTTTTTTTTTTTTTGAGACAGAGTCTCATTCTGTCGCCCAGGCTGGAGTGCAGTGGCACAATCTCGGCTCACTGCAACCTCCGCCTCCCGGGTTCAAGCAATTCTCCTGTTTCAGCCTCCCGAGTAGCTGGGATTACAGGCACGAGCCACCACACCAGGCTAATTTTTGTATTTTTATTAGAGAGGGGGTTTCACCATGTTGGCCAGGCTGGTCTCAATCACCTCAGGGGATCTGCCCACCTCAGCCTCCCAAAGTGCTGGGATTACATGCGTGAGCCACCCCTCCCGGCACAAGTGAGGTTTTAGCACTAAATTCATTCTTGGAATTACCCCAACTTTGAGCAGCTGGGCTCAGTGCCCAATAAGAGCCTTGACACAGTGGCCAGTGAGGGGCGTCAAGAGGGCTCCGCCTTCCTCACCATATGCCTTCCTGGAGACCTCGAATCATACTCAGGCACAAGAGGCTTTTGCACCACCCTGCCCCTCCATCCCCAACTTACTCCGGACCTGTGCTAGGGAGGATTACAGATGATCTGCGCGTGTCGGCCCCTGGGAGAAAGCGATGGCTCTGTAAAAGGATGGCTGTTTCTGGAAAGTAATGAACAGTGGGACCCTGTGATCTGTTGGAAGGAAGGAAAGATAGAAGGAACCTCTTTTGGGGGTAACTTTTTCAAGGATTAAGGAATTTTAAAAAGTGAAAGAAGAAAGTGAATTACATGTGTATTATCTGGAGGGATAAAACTGAGATTTACTTTTCTGAAGCTTTTGATTCTCTTTTTTTATAAAATGAGGCTTTTAATGTGGTGGTCTCAGAGGTCCTGTCCTGCCTGAAAAATTATACATCATGAATTGAGGGGCAGGGCTTTCTTTGAGAGGAGTTTTCTGAGACACACATCTCTTTTCCTTAGTGATTATTTTCTAAAGTTCCATTTCTGACTCTCTTGCTCTCATTCAGCTGGAGCTGACTAAGAAAACAAAATGTAGAAAGATAAGTTCTCTGCAAAGCACTTAGAGAGTCCTGCCTGGTAGCCAAGGAGTGAATTCAAATTCTAAGTCAGAAATTGGGTGGGGCTTTGGTAAAATAGCCCCTGATCAATTCATGCACACTCCCAAGTTTTAGATCCAATTCGACCAAGTTGTAAGCTAAAATCTTCTGATTGTTTCTTGGCCTTTAATCTTGAGTGTAACTTCCACTAGGGGATTGTGAGGCGTAGCTGTCTTGCCCAACATGGTGTCCATGGAACTGGGCACACAAGGCATTCAATAAACATCTGTTGGATAAATATTTTCCTGAGTCTGGCACAATGATGGGCACACACAGCATCCTTGGGCAAAGTTGAAACTCAGAGCTGGCCGGGAATGGTGGCTCACGCCTGTAATCCCAACACTTTGGGAGGCCGAGGCAGGTAGATCACCAGAGGTCAGGAGTTCGAGACCATACTGGCCAACATGGTGAAACTCCATCTCTACTAAAAGTACAAAAATTAGCCAGGCATGGTGGCGGGTGCCTGTAATACCAGCTACTCAGGAGGCTGAGGCAGGAGAATGGCTTGAAACCTGGGAGGAAGAGGTTGCAGTGAGCCAAGATCACGCCACTGCACTCCAGCCTGGGCGACAGAGCGAGACTCCATCTCAAAAAAAGAAAAAAGAAAAAGAAAGAAAGAAAGAAAGAAACTCACTGAGCCTTGGGACAAGAAGAGAGCATAGGGCTCTCCCTGTAGAAACCTTTCCTTTTTATCAGTTAGGGTGAATTTGACACTGAGAAATAACATCACTAATCTGAGATCACAGCCTGGCTGGTTAAGGGCAGGGCAGGCTTGCACAGGTCTCCTCTTTTGTAACCCAATGTCCTAATCCTCATATTAGTTCCTCTACCCATAAAAGAATTACAGAAATCTTGTTAAAGAGAAGTTGAGTGACTAGTAAAGATAACAATAGCAATTATGACAACGGTGAAGATGATGATCATGGTTAGCATTTACTGCGTGCTTCCTAAGAGCCAAGAGCTACTCCAAGTGCTTTATAGATGTTAACACATTCCAGCCTCATGGCAATCCAGTGGTCACCTGCCAGTGGCACTGTTTGTAGAGCTCTGTGAGCCAGATGCTAGGCTAACTGCTTTGAAACACATTTGCTGGATCCTCACCAGAACCCTCTAAGGTAGGTACCACTTCTATCCCCATTTATTGATGAAGAAACCGAGGCCTGGAGAGGTTGTATACCCTGCTGATAAACTTGTGATAAAGCAGCTGTATGGAAGGCCAAAACCCATGCATGCTCTTGACCATCGTGCTAGACTGCCCTGTCCTCTGAGTTATTTTTTTTTACCCTGAGCTAATGTTAAGGAATATATCTGAAGACCAACTCATCCCCAGTGGTTCTTCTAAAAGCCCAGAGTTTTCCTGAGAGCCTGGCCTGGCCTTAGTAGTTTCTCCATCAGTCATTTAGAAAGAGAGAAGGTGAATGAGGAGGACCAGAGGAGGACTCTGAGCACATCTCCCCAAAATGTCCCTCTAGTCCAGCTAAGTTCAGTGCCATGCTGGAGGACAGAATGGCATTAACCCCAACCTGTTACACAAGGTCACCTGCCATAGGTATGAGCATTCCAGACTCTGAGGTGGAGCCTGGGGCTAAAGTGACAGGAGGAAGGAAAGCTCCTATTCCATTGCAAACCTGATTCTGATGTCAATCAAAAGGGCCTGCCTCGATACTACATGCTGTATATTTGGGCATCTAGGTGTCTGGAGCAGGGGAGATAGTAAAGATATTTAACAACTGCTCCCTCTCCAGCACCAACCTGTTAGAATGGACATCTGACCCGTCAGAACTGATGCCGACCAGTACACCACAGCCAGGGGTCCTAGTGCACCCCAGCCAAACACCAGGCCCTGTCTGGGAAAACACTAGACAAGGAGAGGCTAGCTCTGATCATCAGCCATGACGAGATCTGTGAGCAGGCAGCAACTACTGCCAACAGCCAACAGTGAGGTGAGGTGCATCGTTTAGTGGATGAGTGCACGTGGATGGGAAAGAAAATGACCTTGAGCAGTTGCAGTCCAGGCACTCTGTAAGAAGTACACGTTTGCTCAAGACGATGCATTTTTTTTAAAAAGCCCATTCTTCTCCCTAGTACTGGTGTACTTCACTGAAGTATAAGCATGATTGGAAGATAAAATAGGAGAGAAAGAAGATCTGGTTTTAACTCACTTGCTCCAAGTCCTCATTGCCAACTGTTCCAAACATCACATTTAAATTGTAAATAGATACCATCTTAGAAACCAATTCACCACTCAGGGCCTCTTTCCCCCTGTAAGGCAGGGTTGCTAGGTTTTAAACGTGTTTTAGGTTTTACAAATTGGAAATGTTGTAGATTGCAAATTATAAATACTTCTTCGACAGGGGATTCTAGAAAGGCTCCCATTGCTTTTAGCAGGGCATACAAAGCAACACATCATCTGGTCTTTGCCTCTGTCTGTAGCCGGCCTGGGCTCCAGCCATTTTTGTATTGCTTACAGGTTCCCCAAAATGTCCTAGGATTTCACACCTCTGTGCCTTTGCACATCCCGCTCCTGCTCTGTGGAATGCCCTCCTTGCATACACACCATCCTTCCTGCTGTTGCCCTGCTCCTCCCAGGCCCTTCCTTTCTCTCACTGCTCTGTCTTCTTCCAGGCTAAGATCTGGTATCTCCTAGACCCTGTCCCCTTCCGAGACATCTGCATTGGTTGCCCCTCCTGTGTGCACCCTAGCACCCCATCATGCAGCACCCCATGGACATGCATTTCACAATTATATTTTATTTATCATTTATCTCCAGCCCCTGGTGATACGTATATGGTTTAGTAAATGAAGCCTATTAAATATTTTTTGAATGAACAAACTCTGACCGAGGACATGCCAAAAATAAGCATTCAGCCTCTCTGCTCCCAAAAGTACATACTATTCTAACAACAATTAAACACCCTCCGCTTGATCTGGAAGCCCCCTGCTTTTCCTATGTATCTAGCATGGAGGGTGCATCCCAGTGAAGAGCACAGTCTGGCTATGACGTTATTCACCATTGCGGAATGTTTGGGGCCAATGGAAATAAAAGCTGCTTTCTAATTTGTAAAAGCAGAGGACCCAGTGGTGTTTGCCCCCTGCCAGTTTAGGTAAAAACCAAAGATCTAGAGCCCAGATGCCAAGCCTCTGCTGGCTGTTGGTTCTCCAGAGAGCCCTTTCCAGCCCTCCACTGCCCACGGTGCTGCTGAGGCTGCCCCCTCCTGCCTGGAAGGACAGCCGGCCCCGTCTACCTTAATCCCCTTCAGGGCTTCCATAGTGGCGTTGAGAGCAGACCAGGAACGCAGGGCCAGCTGTTTCCGTGCAAGGGCTGGTCCCCAGGTAGGATGCTGGAAACTGAGTGTTAGAGACGTTGACAGTAAGAAATGTGAGGTCAGGTCGGGATGTGTCATCTCAAAGATTTTCCTCATGAAGCACCTTCTAGTGGTGTTTTTATTTGAAAACACTGGACAAACCAGTGAATCCTCATGACGGGTCAAGACTTGGGGCAGCTGTGTGGATCCTAGATAAGGTCCGGAGCCTCATGTCTCTCAGCGGTCTCAAGCAGAGATGAGTTACAGACAGTTGGGAGGATGCAGTGGAAACGGCCGGGGGAGGGACAGGAACATGAAAGCCACCAGCTGGGTGAGTCAGGTGGCTGTCTCCTGCCAGGGCGTGGGGACAAGCTCATCTTCCGGAGAGGCACTGTGGGTTGAGACTCCGTCCCCTGTGGCCGGCTGGCTGACCGCCCCTGGGCTTGCTTACCATCTCTCCAGAGCCAAGGCTGGTCCTTAAGCATTGAGATTAGTCACTCTCCTGGGTGGCATCTGGGCTGGTTTTAAATTCTCCTTAGTCTCCTGCAATTTATCACCCAGCTAGGAAGCTGCCCGGTGTCCTCACGGGACCTGTGTGTCCCATGTTTTCTCAGCTTTGGCTGTCACTGACTTCGCGACGAGGGCAAGGAGGGAACGGCTCCAACTGGGGAGAGCAGCGGCCCCGACACGACATGTGTCTGTATTACACGTTGGCAGTCGAGGTTCCTCCTGACACTTTCAAGCACTTGGGATCCTGATTCACTCCCCTGGGAAATCCAGCGTCCCGCCTCGCTGTGTGGGTGTGCCTTTGACTTCCCAAACTGCTCTGCAAGCATGAAGCTCTCAGCTCTGTCCAAGGGTTTCCCAGTGCCTTTTTGTTATTATTGAAGGAATGCGGAGGGACTCAGCTTTGCTTCCTGGACCTTTTTTAAGGTTCAGGGAAACAACTCCTCCTCCTCCTCCTCCAGCTTCTTAGTTGATGGCCAAAGGATGAAAGGACCCCTAGGTCAGTGGTTCCCAAATAGTGAGCCACAGATGAGTGGTGATCTCAAAGGAGCCAGAAAAAAAAAAGTGCAATGTAGCCATGATTATTAATAGTTTCAAGTTGCCAGCTGCCATTGCCTGAAAAGAACTCTTCTATATTCTGAGATAATGTTCCTTTTTCCTTTGGGATACTAAGATGTCCTTCCTTTTATGAAAGGGAGTGATGGTAGCTATGAAATTCTCCCTTAGCTGAAGAGGGTGGTAACCTCATGAGTCCCCACCCCCAGTGTTTTGGAAATACTATGGGTCCTTGAAATCTGATTGTCTGGGATCTGGATCCACAGGGTATTCTGAAAAGCTCACTTCAAGAAGTAGCCTCACTCCTCACATATTTTCTTCCCCATGGAGGCTGATGCCAGCAGAGAATAACAACAAAGTCATTTTTTGTCTGTGTCTGCTGGGGTCCAGATGATTTTCTAAACACTTCAGCTGTATTCACACCTGTAATGCTCCCAACAGTCTGAGGAGGTCTATGTTATTATTATCTCCCTTTTACAGATTAGTGAACTGAGGCCCGGAGCAGTTAAATAACACAGCTAGTAAGGTGCAGAGCTGGGATTCAAACCCAGGCTCCCAGGAACAAGGATAATTCTCCAAAAAACGATGTCTTAAATGACATCCAGTGGGGAAGAGATGCGTGCTTGTATTTTCAAGGAATAAGCCTTGGAAACACAAAGGTCTGTGGGAGAGAGAACCCTGGGATGTAGCGATGCTGAAGGAACCTTAGGGGATAGCATGTTGGAGCCCAGGCCATAATGGGACATGGCAGCCAAAAGATCAATACAATTTAGGGTTGCCAGCTCCAAAACACCTTAATGCGGAATGACAGCCAGGGGCACACCGCTCCGCCTCTGCCTCCCCACTTTTCCTCTCCTCTCACACTAGCTTCCCCGCACGGAGTCTCATCAGAATGGCTCCGGAGCATGGCATTTGTTTGACCATCTCATTACCACAGAGAGAGAGAGAGAGAGACACACTGAGAGAGAAGAGAAAAACAACACAAATGATCAAGGCCTGGAGGAATTTTCTTCTAGGGGAAGACAGAAGAGTTGGTGCTGTCAGCTTCCCCAGGTCAATGGAGCCTGACAAGGAAGGGAAGGAGGGAGGGAGTGAGTGACGGAGGGAGGGAGCCCTTCGGAGGGGGCCAGGCTTAATGCAAGGAGATAGCACATCCCAAGGAGCCCCCTTTCCTACGGTAACCACATTCTGCTGAGAGCTCACATGTATCACCTCACTCAACCTTCCCAAGCTCCCTGTTAGTCCATTTGCAGATGAGGAAATGGAGACTCAGAGAGGTCTCGGGACTTGCTAAGGTCACACAGCTAGTAAACATGGAGCTGGGATTCCACTCAGGTTTGCCTGACTCCATGGTCCGTCTGGTCTTAGCCACTTTTTTATACTGAGGTTACCTGGCTGCTCGCCCCCATTCCTCATGCCTCCTGCCCTGGGCCTCCTACACTTTATCCCATTTTCTGTACCATGCAGAGAGTTTGCACAAAGATGCTGGAAACTTTTGAGACTATAGAATAGACTCATCATGTCAGATAGCTTCGCGAACACAATGGCATCTGTCACCATCGGGCACAACACTTCAGCGGAGGCTCTGGAAGAGGCAGACATACCTGGACTCTACCCGGGGAGGTGTGAGCACTTGTTATTGAGCTTCCCCAGTTCTAATTTTGAAAATCAGCTGCACGCGGAGGAGTGATACCCAGGGTTAATTCACGCCTTCTTGGTAAATGCCAGAGTAGCTTAAATAATGAAGGCGGGAGGCATAAGATGTCTGGAGAAAGTGAATTAGTAAATTGATAGGGCAGGTGACTTTAGTTTGCTATTTTCCTATAAGCGGTAAAGGCCCTCCTACTGCATCTCTTGAGGTTCCCACAATTTGGGATTTGACTTTAGGTGGACTCAGGATGATGCCCAAATTGTATGCTAAGCAAAACATTTAGTTCCCAGGAGAAGCAAAGAGAAGGGCAAGAGAGAAACTCCCCGTGGTGTTCTGTCTTGGCCCGGGCAGGGAGCCTCTTAGGCCAGCTGGACACAAAGGCAGCAACGTGCTGACAGACGGCATCCCAAAGAAAGACCCGTGATGGCCCAGCCTTGGTAGTAAAGCCAGTTAAGTCTCCACAGGCCCTTCCCCAACCTGCCAGAACTGCCCACCATAGCTCTAACCTCCAGCAGAATGCCAGAATAACTCACTTAGGTATTCATCATACATCTCTCCCTGCTGCCAACCTGGGGCCTTACTTTTATCTGTAAGGACTGACAAGTTCTTGCCAGAGCTGGATTCATGGCATATAATTCAGGACATTGGGCCAGACCTTTGGAGCAACTGAGAGCTACTCTTGGAAGATTAAGGCTCTAGTCTTCAGTGGAACACTTATTACCTGTGTGACTTCAGGCAAATGACCTCACCTTTCTGAGTCTCAGTTTCCTAATCTGTATAATGGGGTTAATGATACCCAACTTACAGTGTTCTGAGGATTAAATAAAACACAAATGGTGGGAATGTAAAACGGTACAGCTACTATGGAAAACAGTATGACGGTTCCTCAAAAAATTTAACGTAGAATTACCATGTGATCCAGCAATTCCACTTCTGGGTGTATATTCAAAAGAATTGAAAGCAGGGGCCAGGTGTGGTGGCTCACACCTGTAATCTCAACACTTTGGGAGGCCGAGGTGGGTGGATCACCTGAGGTCAGGAGTTTGAGACCAGCCTGGCCAACGTGGTGAAACCCTGTCTTTACTAAAAATACAAAAAAAAAAAAAAAAAAATTAGCTGGGTGTGGTGCTGCATGCCTGTAGTCCCAGCTACTCGGAGGCTGAGACAGGAGAATAGCTTGAACCCGGGAGGCGGAGGTTGCAGTGAGCCTAGATCATGCCACTGCACTCCAGCCTGGGTGACAGAGCAAGACTACATCTCAAAAAAAAAAAAAAAATTGGAAACAGGGACTCAAACAGATATTTGTACACCCATGTTCATAGTAACCTTATTCACGGTAGCTAAAAGGTGGAAGCAACCCAGGTATCCATCAATGAGTGAATGGATAAACAAAATATGGTAGATGCTGGGCGTGGTGGCTCACCCCTGTAATCCCAGCCCTTAGGGAGGCACAGGCAGGAGGATAGCTTGAGCCCAGGAGTTTGGACATGCCTGGGCAATATAGCAAGACCCTGTTCTTAAAAAAATTTTTAAAAAGGTATATCCATACAATGGAATATTATTCAATCTTAAAAAGGAAGGAAATTCTGACACAAGCTATAAGATGGGTGAACTTTGAGAACATTATGCTGAGTGGAATAAGCCAGTGGCCAAAGCACAAATACTGTATGGTTCTACGTACATGAGGCATCTGGAGTAGTCAAATTGATGGAGACAGAAAGTAGAATGGCGGTTGCCAGGGTCTGGGGAAGGGGAAGGGGAATTTGTTTAATGGGTATAAAGTTTCAGTTTTGCAAGATGAAAAGAGTTCAGCAGACGGATGGTAATGATAGCTGCAGAATAATATGAATGTCTTAATGCTACCGAACCGAACACTTAAAAATAGCTAAGATGGTAAATTGCATGTTATGTGTATTTTACCACAATTGAAACACACACGTGCGCAAGCAGCCAGAAGAGTGCCTGGCAGGTGCTCAGGACACACTGACTTATTTTAAGAGCACAGTTGTGATTTTCAACAAAGCAACATCAATGTGGGTATTATTTAATTTTAAAAATAATACAGGACCAAAAAGCAGATACAGGGGAAATGGAGGGAGAAAAGGGGGGAGGTGTGGCTATAGACACAGAATTAGAAAAATACAAATCATCACTTTGTTGTACGTTTGGATACACAAGCTGGAGGTGGCACAAATACCCAACATCTGGGATTTAGGATTGTGGAAAGTGCAAGCATACTATTGTGTGGCCACTCTGAATTCTTGTTGGCTGCCCTGACCATCTAAGTTTAGTGGAGGGGCCCATAAGGTTTTGCCAAAGCCTAAGTTGCAAGGAGGGCCCAGAGTGATGGGGGAGAGAGGCCAAGACAGTCCAGACCCCCTCCCTCCCAGACGCAGCTTCCAGAAGTCCCTTTCTTTATCACCTGCCTACGGGTGGCCTCTAAACAGTGTTTCTGGCTCAAGGGTGAACCTGAAAAGAGAAGAGTCCAAGATACTGATCCCAAGATTTGGCTCCTGCTGAGCTGGGAAGAGGTGGGGCACAGCTGTCTCTTTCCTTTTAGGCTGTCTATAATACCGCAGGAAGGAGCAAGTGAGGTGGATTCCAGGAGGCTTGAGATGCCAAAGCCAGTTCTCAGACTTGAGAGAGCATCACAATCACCTCGAGGATTTGTTAAAAACAGAACGCTGGACACCTCCTGGAGTTTCTGTTTCCACAGGCCTGGGGCAGGGCCTGAGAATTTGCATCTCTAACAGGTTCCAGGTGATGCTGACACTGCTGGCCCATTTCAGGACCACACTTTGAGAACCAGTGAGCTAGAGCCTTGTCACTCAGTGTGGTCCTCAGACCAGCAACTTGGACATCATCTGGATGTTTGGTAGAAATGTAATGTCTCAGGCCCTCCTCCAAACCCTAGACCTGCTGAATCTGAATCCGCTCAGTAACAAGCCCCCAGGTGAAGTGTATGCACACTTTGCTGGGGGAATGATTGGTTTCCCTGCCTTCTGCAGAGCGCCTTCCCTAAGCAGTGACCTTGGCCCATCACACCAGGGGTAGCCTGTCAGTGTAGCTCCACTGCCCATCACAGAGTCAGCCTAAAGGGACCTCCAAATGGATATCAGAAAAATGAATAATGATTCTTGGCCAGGCACAGTGGCTCATGCCTGTAATCCCAGCACTTTGGGAGGCAGAGGTGAGTAGATCACTTGAGCCCAGGAGTTCGAGACCAGTCTGGGCAACATGGCGAAACCCATCTCTACAAAAATACAAAAATTAGCTGGGCGTGGTGGTGTGTGCCTGTAATCTCAGCTAGTCAGGAGGCTGAAGCAGGAGGATCACTTGAACCTGGGAGGCGGAGGTTGCAGTGAGTCAAGATGTCACCATTACACTCCAGCCTGGGCATCAAGAATGAAACCCTGTCTCAAAAAAGAAAAGAAAAGAAAAAAAAAATACTACAAAGAAAAATGAATAATGATTCTTATTACAGCCACTGGTTGGATTCCTGAGTGTATGCCAGGAGCTTTTTATACATTGTTTCACACATTTATTATAAAACCCCTGCAAAACCCATTTTACGGACAAGTAAACTGAGACTCAGATAGAGTGACTGCTTAGGAAACAGAAAAAGAACTTAAACTGTATGGCAATCTAGCTGGCTATTTTCCAAGGTGCCAGGGGTTTAGCCTTTAGCCATTAGCATATTTCTCTTCCTTTGTCCTCCCAAATGAGGCCTGAGGCATAAGATGAGGAGAGCAGAGATCTTAACCAAGGGTTGAAGTGATTTATTACATAAGTCCAAGGAGGATACAGTGTGTCCAGAAACAGGCTTGACCCGGTGCTGGAGCACTTGAAGGAAATTTCTAGAGAAACTGGACAGCAAAGCGCTCATCAGCTGTGTCATTAAGCCCTCTAATGAGCTTGGCTAGGATGCGATCATTCACACAGCACAGGGCCCCACTTCACAGTTGGCGTAGGCAGTCACAGTTCCCTAGAGTTCTGGGGGTTCCTGAGTGGATCTGGTGGCCTGCCCAGCCTGCAGTCCAATTCCAAACTCCACTCTCAGTTATAAAAAGCAGGGGAACGGAGAGGGAAGGCCTCTAGGGGTGATGGAAGGCAAGTCTAGGGGAGCCTTTTAAAACCAATCTGCTCTTCCAGATAAAGAAAGTCTCCAAGCAGGCTGGAAGCCAAGAATTTAATTGTATTTATTTTTGCTATTACCTTCTATTTAGGGCAAGGGATATTGGTATTCTATCTGTGGTAGTGGTATAAAGATTCCTTTTGTGATAAATTCATTTAAGTTTTTAAGTGAGTCAATTTAAAGGAAAGTATTAAGTCAATAAAGTCTAGTTAGCAAAATGCATGAAGGTAGACCCGGAAAATGTTTGAAGTTTATGCAATGACATCCCAGCCTTTCTTCTCCCCCATAGTCATTATCTGCCCTGGATGGCAGCAAACTCATGACAACTCCTTGCAAAACTTCTCTCCAGAGTGACTGAGTTAATCCTTCAGAAAGTACCTACTTACAGAAACCATTTATAACTGTGTCTGGAAACGGCCCATCACACAACAAAAGAATCCTTGAATAAAACAACCTTATGAATGATTCAAACAGTGTCCAACAACCCTCCTCCAAGACAGGGTGGTCCCACCGAGAGGGGAGGATGCCTTAGGCCCAAGAAGACCTTTCACCCCTGCAACACCACTAGATTAGACCCTCATCTCACCATCCTCTGAAGCTCCCTGCCTCTCTCTGGCACATCTCCCCACACCATGTTTGTTGCATGGTTTCTTGCCTGCTTGTTAGCTTGTAGCTCCTTGAAGGCTAGGACCGTTTCAGATGTGTGCCCCGTTGTACTTCCAGCTCCTGCTACAGTGCCTGGTAGAAAGTAGGTGCTCTTTTGGAGAAAGAAGGGAAGGAAGGAGGGAAGGGATGAAGGGGAGGGACTAAGTTCCTTGAGGGAGGCTGAGATAGGCCCCAGTTACTGATATTCTAGGATCACTTACATATTTCTCTCTATGGCCAAAGGAGAAAAAAATGTGGTAGGGGCTATATTAGCTCCCTGTGCAATTGTCTGATTTGAAATCCACTGAGTTCCATTTTATTTATTTATTTATTTATTTATTTATTTATTGAGATGGAGTCTCACTCTGTCGCCCAGGCTGGAGTACAATGGCGTGATCTCAGCTCACTGCAACCTCCACCTCCTGGGTTCAAGCAATTCTCCTGCCTCAGCCTCCTGAATAGCTGGGATTACAGGTGTGCACCACCATGCCTGGCTAATTTTTGTATTTTGGGTAGAGGCGGGGTTTCACCATGTTGGTCAGGCTGGTCTTGAGTTCCTGACCTCATGATCCGCCCGCCTTGGCCTCCCAAAATGCTGGGATTACAGGCATGAGCTACCATGCCCAGCTGAGTTCCGTCTTATTTAGAGAAGACACCCACTTTCATTTTTGCCCCTCATTTCATGAAGAAAGACCAGCCCACAGTTTAAGTAAGTATTCCTAACAGGCGAATCCACAGTTCTATATGGGCTCTGAGGTCTCATGCACAGAAGCCAAAGGACTGGAGGGATGTGACCAGATTTGGGAATCAGGCAAGCTGGCTCCAGACAGGCTGAGATCAAGCTGATAACAAGGAGATTAATGAGGGCCTGCAACCTCCTCAGTCTTGTATTAGGGAGGAGGGTTTTCAAATCAATGCTGGTCTGGCTGGCTTAATGGTACCTAATCTTACCTTTTGAAGCTCACACATTTGGGAGTTGAGATCAATTGAGATAAAATAAAGTAAAATATGTTGACTTTGGGATTTTTAGTCTTCATCAGAGTCCCATTGTGTAGTGTTGTTTTTATTTTCTGTCTTGGAAATAGGCAGAGATTAGCTGCCGGAGAGGGTTGTTCTGTCTGGACTAGGTGGTCTATTTACTTTTGTTCTGCTTTTTTTCATTTTCCGCTCGATGATTCTTCATGAGGGAAGGGCCCATTTCTTTCCTGTTCATTTCTGTATAGCCAGTGCATGACACCTGGTACATGCTCAGTAACTATTTCTCAAATGCAGCATTGCAGCATCACCAGCACAGACTGTGTGCCACGAGCCACCCTGCTGGAAAAGCCAATCTGCTCCTGATTAGGTGCAAAAACAGCAGCCTTATAAGGCACTCACAGTGCCCCTGGAGAAAGGCGTCAGGACGGTTTCCTGGTACCTGGTTTCTGTGATGGTTACCATGAGCTTTGTGCAGTCATTGCAAAGCTGTGTGTGAGCAAAGTGCATCCGATCCATTTTACAGGTGCTTACAAGCCCTGTGCTGAGTGCTGGCGACTGAAAAGATGAGTACAGCATAGGGAAGGTGCTCATGGAGTTTGTGATCTGGTGGGGGAGCGAGTTGTGTAATGACGAGGAATGTGTCTGGAGGTGAAGTTTGGGGGTCTGGGCTTTGGTTGTGGATTTGCCACCACCAGGCCGTTGCCCTAAGGGCAGGCCCTAACATCTTTGGGCCTCAGTTTTCGCATTTATAAAAAGTGGACTCAATGGACCTACAGGTCTTCACTTGCTCTAGAGCAACAAAACTGGACAGCTGTCTCAAGGAGTTTTCCTGTGCAGTGGAGTTCAGCCTCACTGGAAATAGCAAGTCCATTTGCTGCTATGCCCCTAAATTCCTTGCCCTGAAATTTTAGAGCAGGGCAATAAATAGGTGTTGGTCTATTTTCACCTACCACCTGCTCTACATTAAAAAGAAAAGAAAGCTGCTATATGGCAAGAGGAAGACAAGCTAATATACTGGGTATCTGCTCTTTGCCAGGCACTGCATTTGACATTTTCACATCTCAGTGGAACGTCCTGATAAACTTGCAGGACGGGGAGCAATAGCATTGTCACTGCTGCACCCTTCAGTCCACTTAGAGGACCATTGCGTCACAGCAGGATTGGTGTTCCCGTCAAATGACATCCTGTATACCGAGTTTTAGAAAAGCACATGAGTGCACGTAACGGGGTGTAGAAAAGCTATTTTCAAGCATAGTTAAATGTGATTTTGGAAGCCTTCTTCACTTAACTATCAGGAAAATTCATTATCACCAACAAACATCTTATGAGAGTAGTATATCAGCCTAATTGCCATCCCTGACCTCCCATGGTGAGCTGACATGTAATAAAAACAAAAATAACAATAGCGTGCTCATAGTACTGCTGATTCCTACCGTAGGAGCTCCAAAGAGGGGGTTCCCTACCAAGGACTAGGGATGAGAGAAAGCAGGATTTGGGGACTTGAAGGAAGAGCCCAAGGACTTGAGCTGGAAAAAGAATGACATTGGTGACCTAGATGGAGAGAATGGCCAGGACCAAGAAAGTTTCCCATGTGCAAGGAGGAGCTGTTCTCACATTTGTGACGCGGCTGCCACAGACTCTGGCAGTGCCTAGAGGTGGAGGAAAGTAGGGGAGGACAGAGGGCTTGGAGCCAGGCTGTCAAGGGCTGAAGAACACAGACTTGATTCTTTGAGGGTTTCTTTGGTTTAACATGGGGTCCGGAGACCTCTAAAGAATCTGTGATGGGGTTCAGATCCACGAACCCCTTGAAATTGTAGGCATTTTTCTGAGCAGATGGTTCAAACATTTCAAAAGCTTAAGAGGAGCCGCTGTGGACAGTTGGGACCCTTGAAGTGCTTTGACCAAAGGTATGTGCAGACGATGCATCAGTTGCTTGGAGGGGGCAGGTGCCGGGAAGACCACCCATGGAAGTAGCATTGAGGGTCGGGTGGGGGTGTTGAAAAGGAAGAGGGAGTTAGGAAGCCATGGTTATGAAGAAGAAATGACAGCTCTGCAGCACTCTCGGGACAGTCAGTAACACCTGCATGAACAACTGAGCCCACTGTGGGTGCAGGACATCAGAGGGGAAGCTGTGTGTTATGGTCCTATAGTGAGTTTGGTTTTAAACATGATTATTTTAAGAGGCTGAGTTTATCTATGTGGAAATGAAGACATTTAAAAATTATTAAGCCACCACTTACTGGAGCAACGAGGGGATAAGAGGGCAGCAGAACCACCCCTCTTTCATTTTATAGGTACAGCCACTGAGGCCCTGAGATAGGAAGTGACTTGTCCACAGTCACCTCAATGGTGGGCAGCTGGGGACCAATTCGTAAGAGAATAACAGGAGAGAAGTTAGGCTGGAGGTTAGGCTAGATCTGAAGCCCTCTGGGGGAGATGGCAGTTGAAGTTCTTAGTGTAGATAAAATCTCTAAAGTAGAAAAGACCCCAGAATTAAGCTTGGGTCTTTGCTCTGATTTAGAGAATTGGAAACAGAAACCAAGGTAGCAAAGGCCATGCAGAAGGGCAGTGAGGGAAGTACGAGACAACCAAGAAGAAGAAGCAAGGCAAGACAGGCAGGTGCTCCTGGCGGGAGGGTCCTTACAGAGGAGGGCCTCAGGCCAGGTTGTCAGCAGATCCCCAGTGGCATTTGAGAGACACCTCCTTCCTTGGAATTGTGGGGTGAAGCGAGATTCCAAAGAGAGGTCTCTGATAAAGGGGCCAGTGAGGGCATACTGGCCTTGCCGGAGGTGTGAAAAGGAAGGAGAAGTGGGTGAGGGGTGGAGGCAGGCAGGAGAATAATATTTTAAAAATAAAAGAGTGCATCTGTAAAAATAACTAAAGAAATGAGAGGAGGGAAGGAAAGGGGGAGAGGTTCAATGATAGGGTCACAGTCAGGTGAAAATGAGACCAAATGGCAGAGGTGGGGAGGGGAAGAGGAGGGATGAAAGTTCAGAGGAGGGATGAAGGTTCAGAGGTGGGGAGGGGAAGAGGAGGGATGAAGGTTCAGAGGAGAGATGAAGGGGTGAGCAGGGCCTGGAAACATGGTAAATTTTAAAGGAGGGAAGATTGGGATCCTCTAACCCATTAGGCTCTTCTTGCCTTTCAAGTTGTGGCCCATGCAGACCTGTCTGCCTGATATTCTTCCCACAGCCCTTTGCAAGGCTGGTTCCCCATCTTCCTTCAGAGTTCTGACAGATGCCATCTCTTGAAACAGCCCTTCCTGTCCGCTCCCCAGTATCCATGCAGTCTGGTATCCACCACCATTTGCCCCTGTGTTTTTGTTTTTGTTTTGTTTGTTTGTTTGTTTGTTTTGAGACAGGGTCTTGCTCTGTCACCCAGGCTGGAGTGCAGTGGTGTGATCTTGGCTCACTGCAACCACTGCCTCCCAGGTTCAAGCAAGTCTCATGCCTCAGCCTCCCAAGCAGCTGGGATTACAGGCGCATGCCACCACACCCAGCTAATTTTTTGTATTTTTAGTAGGAATGGGCTTTCACCATGTTTGCCAGGCTGGTATCAAACTCTTGGCCTCAGGTGATTCGCCCACCTCGGCCTCCCAAAGTGCTGGGATTACAGGCGTGAGCCACTGCGCCCGGCCCTTGCCTCTGTTTTCTTCTCAGCATTGCCCAGTAATGGGTAGGTGTTTATAGCTCTGTTCCTTTGCTGGCTGGTGGGGGGTGTAGGGTGGGGAGGGGGGTGAGTGTGTGTTTGTTTCATGTCCCCAAATTTCTATTTTAAGCACCTTCTAACTGGAGACAATTTGTCTCCATTCCCACTGTGACCCTAGAGCCCTGCTCAGTGCCCGTTGCAGAGTAGGTGCTCCATAATGCTCGAAAAAGAAAGGCATGTTAATTGAAACAAAGAGAAGGGAAGGTAGAACTCAGCCATAACCTATCCTCCTCTCAAAAAACTTTTAATCAGAACAGTAATTACATTAAAATGAAAATAGCATCTGCCAGCTGTTGATATGTTTTCATTACCTTTTTTACTCTTCGCAGTTCACCCTTTTGAAGGAGTGAGGAAACTCAGTCTGAATATTCTGCGAGTTAAGGTGGAGCTAGGGACCATACTGAAGACTGTGTTCTCGTTTGCCACCTCATTTTATTTTTATAGTGTTGTATCAAAGAGGCATGTTTGTCAAGAAAACAGGGAAGCCATGTCCCATTTCCCTCCTCCTCCCAGCCAGGGGGTGGGTAGTTTCTGCGCATCCTCACTGCACACTTACTGAAGTACTGCCCTATTCCAGATGTGTCCCGGGAAGCCCTTTGTGTGCCAGGGTGCTTGACACGTGCATGTGATCTGCCTAGGACAAAAGGGTTAAATCTCCTGTCCACTTGTCAGGCCCCTGCGGTCATGTGGAGAAGTCAGCAGGGAAGATTTCTCTCTGCCTTTGGATTCTTCTAATCCCTAGAGAGCGGCAGACAATCCCTTTTCACTCCGGCCCTCTTTCTTGCAGTTTTCTATAAGAAATTGATGGCAGGAGTGTGGGGAGAGGGTGAGGCTCTGAGGCAGCCCCGGGTGTGATGCCCTCAATGACACCTTCAGCCATTGCCCTCAGGGCACTGTCTACAGCCACCAGCCCAGACCCTGGGGGCTAATAGGCTGTGACTTTCATGTCCCCTCCAGGCCCAGCCCAAAGTGGGAGTCTGTGCTGATACTCAGGGCGATGGGAAAAGCAAAGAGGAAAGGACCCATTGATTCTTCTTTGTACCTCTCTTCTGTGGGTGTTCAGAACACAAGCCAGCCTCCCCACCTTCTGCACAGCCTGAACGTCCTGATGGAATCTGCTGGAAATATTCAAAGCACAGGGCCAGAACTGCCAAGAAGGAAGGCATAGGAATAAAATCACAGGGGACAACCCCAGGTCCCTGCACACACTCCGCTTGCCCTGACCTGGCTTCGTACCTCTGCCTCTCGGATCTGGCTGGGTGAAGCTCTGGCGTCTGTCTGGAGTCAGGTGTAGTGACCCAGGTACATTGGCTGCCTGGCCCTGTCCTCTGGCTTCCCTTGTCAGTTTGTTCCTGTGACACTACATTCCAGTTTTGACTCATCTCAGGTTCTGACAAGCCCCTACCCCAACCTCACCTTTGCACCTACTCCCCAATTTGGAGACAATCTGTCAGACAGAGGTGTATTCAAATCCCGCCTAGAGCTCCCTCCTCACTGTCAATCTTGGCATGTGATGCTTAACATCTCTAAGTCAATTGGAGGAAGAAAAATGCCGAACTCATAGGGTTGGGACAGGGATGAAAGGAGTAAATCCACAGCAGGGACTGCCATGTGGCAAGGGCCCAGGCAGCATTAACTCTGGTAATGATTACTCTTCTCAACATCCATCCATCCGAGCAAGGTTCTTCTCATGCTTGCATCCAGTCACATGATTCTAGCATCAAGCTGGTCACATCCCTGGGGCCACCATCCTCTCTATGACCCGTCACCACCCCACCCGCACCCACCACAAGCTATCGTGGCATATTTCCCATGCCCTAAATCAACATGGCTGGAGTTAATTTCTTCCACCCTGAACACATATTTGGGCTTTCCCCTAACCGATCAGGAAGTGGCTCACAGGGAGGACCCAAGAGGCAGAACCTCTCTTCCGCCCCCTTTCCTCCCCAGAGCCCTGGGCTCCTAAAAGAGCATGGCTGGGAAAAGTGGGGACGGAGGTCATGGCTGATGCCTGAAGACACCTGGGGCTGTTACCCTTCCAGAGGCCAGGGCTGGCTTCCTCTTCCTATTCTATCTGTTGGTCCTCAGCAAGCCCAGGAAGCAGCCTCATCAAGTGTCTTAGGAAGCATAGAACTCCTGAATTTCCTTCTCCTAAGCTTTTGTTTCTGAACATTACAGGGAGAAAATGACCATGCCCCTGGGTGTTCCTCCTGCTGCTTCTGCTTGATTTTATCAATAAGGATCTGGTCAGCTGAGACTGAGAAGAGGCAAGAAACTAGCACCTCTGCCATTTCCTTAGGGCCTGCAGTCCTAATGTACCTGGCACGGGAGGGGCTTCTGAGTCAGGGAAGTTTGTGGACAAAGTGACATGAGCTGAATTTTGCTAATTGATAGGATGAGTCTAGGGATCTTAAACCCAAATGCCTTTAGGGTCCAGGCAAGTCACAGATATAAGTGATGACGCTCAGTGTAAGACAGTAGGGAGTAGTGTGGGCTGTAGAAAAATGTAGCATATGCACCCCCCACCCCGCCCCCACAACAAGAGGACACAGATACTTCCCAACTCCAGCAATGACTATGGTTCACTGTTACCAGATCTTCTGACTGTTTAAAAGGAGCCAGAAATGAGGATATTTTATAACGACTAGTCTC
Source organism: Gorilla gorilla gorilla (assembly GCF_029281585.2). Classification (NCBI taxonomy): domain Eukaryota; kingdom Metazoa; phylum Chordata; class Mammalia; order Primates; family Hominidae; genus Gorilla; species Gorilla gorilla. Next base: position 93,641,191 of record NC_073240.2, read on the forward strand.
TTGAGTTTTAAACAGTAGCCTCTGATTTTAAAAAGGTCGAACATGCAAGCCCCTGAACACATGTTTAGGCTAGATATGACCCAGGGCTGGCAGTGTATAAACTCTGAAGTCAGCAAATGAAAAATAGAACAAGGGATTCCAGAGAGAGGGCACGATATTTAAAGACACAGGCTTGTGAACTGAGTCACGCATTCCAGAAACTGCCCCTTGGTAGGAGGTGGATGTGTGGAAAAGAAGATGAGGCTGAAGGGGCAGTTCAGAAAGGGTCTCTGTGCCATGCTAAGGAATCTGAACCTCCTTCTGAAAGCTGCAGGGGTCTAAGAGACTCTGAAGAGTTTAAAGGAGAGAGACGCATGTGGCACACTGCATTTCGGAAAGCTGTGTCTGTGTAGGGAGGGCTGGCAGATAAGCAGTCTCTGCACATGGGCAGATAAGACGGAGGCACAGGAGAGATTCATGGCAGAGGGATGAGGGCACTGGCACTCACCCTCAGGTGGGCGAGCTCAAATCTGGAGGCTGGGGGACACTTGAAGAGGGGGTGGGGGTGTGGTGAGGGAGAGTGGGGAGTGTGGACATCACCCTGGTTCTGAATGAACTAGGGGTGGCTGCCATTCCCTGAGAGGACACCGGGAGAGACAGGTGGAAGGGGTGGAGGTGGGTGGGAGGTGTGTGGAGGCGGCCAGGATGTGCTGTGACTGGAGCCGGGAGTGAGGTGTCCAGAGGCAGATCAGACACAGAGGGACAATGGAAGCAGGGTTCGGAAAACAGGCGCGTGCAAAGGGCACACTCACACCAACCCCAGCATCCTGAGGGGCTGGGAAAGAGAAGGTCAAAGAAAACCCGGAGAAAGTGTTGCCAGAGGATGAAGGAGGCGGGAGTCTATGGCCTAAGGGGTACTTCAGGGTCGTGCTCAGGTCACTGACAGAGCACAGAGAACGTGCCGTTGGACCCGCTCCAGGAGACATGGGGACATACTGCAAGGGTCTCCCTGCCAGGGTCCCGTCGGGGTTCAGTCCTGCACAGCCCCGTGGATTGTGGGCAGGCCTTGCCCACCTCCTGGCCATGTGATCTTCGGATGTGCCTCTTGTGCTGAAGAAGAGAAAATGCACATGTCCACTCCCCAGCAGGCCCTGCTCTGAACGGGCGCCCAACACTCCATCCATGAAAGCTGCAGGGGCAACAGCAGGTGCCTGTTCTACCACGCTAGCACACCCCACTTTCTCTCCTCCACTGATTCTTATTTCTCCCTAATGGACTGCACTCTTCAAAACCAACTTACCCAAGGACAGCTTTTCCAAGGGGACTTGTCAAACTCCACAGGCAGCAACTGGTTTGTTCCTTTCCAAAGGGCAGTAGCCATCACCTTCAACAATACTGCAACTAACATCCACCTCTGTCCAGTCCTTCTTATTTTAATCCTACAGCAGGAACCCCAACTGACAGAGGAGGACATCAAAACTGAGAGAGGTCTAGGGCTGCAAAACTAGAACCCATCAGGAACCAGAACTCCAGTCCCCTCTGCCGGTGGTCCCATCCATCCTCCTTCCATCTGACACCAAGGCTTCCTGAGTGGTAAACACCATGGCCGCTGGAGCAGAGGGAGTGGCCATTGCCTTAGAACCAGGCAGGTGGGGAAGCGGACACATCAAATACCCAGAAGAAAAGTGACTTCAAAGTCCTCCCCAAACTGAGTGCCCTCCAGAAATTCTCTCACGAAGAGGCTGCAGCTGACATTCACAGGGATGTTGTGTCTGAATGCGGGTACATCAGGAAGGGAACAAAAGAGAGGGAAGAAAGCCTGGTTGAAGGCAGGGGTCTTTCAAGTCCCCTCGAGGCAGGCTCAAGAGCAAAGCATGGCATGCTGGATGGGCGTTCTGCTTCTCTTTAAAGAGCATGGATTTATCCATACCATGTGACATGAATGAAATGAGGAGTTTTCAGGGCTGCCAACCTCTTGGTTAAGGTTCTGTGTAGTATATTTCTCCTACAATAAAAAAGGAAAAATGACATCCGAGGTTAACAATGTATCTGCGGTGCGAGGCCCAGTGACTGTCAATAATGGATGCTGAATAACTGAGCAATGGCGGATTGCATGAATTTTCATATAAAACTGCTCCTATGCATGGCTTTGAATGGCTGGGTCACATCTCATCCTTATAGTGTAATGTGAGTGGAGAGTCTAGCTTGAATATTTTCCCACTTAGCTAACTCGCCGTCTCACAACTATTTGCTGAGTAACCCTTGCTTCCTCTTAATTCTCTGGGACCTCCTCGACATATATTTAGGCAGGAGGTGAAGGGCAGGACGCAGGGGGCCACTTTCTGCAGGCATAGGAGGTTGGGCTTCATGCAGACCACAATCAAATCCTTGCTCTGCTGCTTTGCTTGCTGGGTGGCCCTGGGCAAATCACTTAACCTTTTTGAGCCTGGGTGTCCTATTTCCAAAACCAAGTCAGAAATAAGAAAGTTACTATGGGCCTGGCATGGTGGCTCACGCCTATAATCCCAGCGGTTTGGGAGGCTGAGCCCAGCAGATCACTTGAGCCCAGGAGATCAACATCAACCTGAGCAACATGGCAAAACCCAAACTCTACTAAAAATAACAAACAAAAAAAAAAATATGGGGCATGGTGGCACGCGCCTGTAGTCTCAGCTACTTGCGAGGCTGAGGTGGGAGAATCAGCTGAGCCCGGGAAGTCGAGGCTACGGTGAGCCATGATCACGCCACTGCACTCTAGTCTGGGCGACAGGAGTGAGACCCTACCTCAAAAAAAAAAAAAAAAGCCTTTGGTAGAGTGCCTGGCACATGGAGGGGCTCAAGGGAATGAAGTTCTTAATATTTTTAATTGATGTCTTGGAATCTGCATCCATGTCTAAGGAAGAGACAGGCAAGAGAATTTTTGTCCTGTCTGGGACAAGAATGGTCATTTGGGATGGTGGAGGCATCACTCTTACAGAGTGAACTTTGGTTGAGGGGGAGAGAAGCTGTTTAGTTTGAAAATATATATGTATATATTCAAACGGTGTTTAGTATTTGGAAATTTTACAAAACTTTCATTAGCTAAGAAAAACTGTAGAAAGTAATGCTGAACAAAATCTTGTTGGGTGTAAATACAGAGAAAAATCACAATTTTTAATTGTGGCACCTCTGCCAGGGGAACAGTAGGATCAAGGAGGAATTTTATGCCATTTTAAATGAAGTCGTAAAGTGTTGCGAGGGGATGACGTAAAATAAAGGATTTTCTGGGCCAGAAGGCTCTTAAGGATGCCCTGGGGACTCTAACCCATCCCTTCATTTGGGATCCTTTGTCATGTCTCTTAGCCGCAGCATGTTTCCTCCAGGGGGTGCCCAAGGGGACATTTGCCTCCCCACTCCCAGAGAGAAGGTCTCTCCGGGGCCACGTGTGAGCCAGGCAGAAGATGGGAACCAGACCCAGGGAGCCCCAGTTCACCTCTCCAGGAAGGAGGGAGTGGCCACCCTCATCCAACACAGATGCGGTTCCAGCCATCTGGGGGCTGAAGAATGTCATTGCAAGGTGGCCATATCAGAGCTCTCTTGGTACAGGGACAGGAACACAAACCAGGCAGGCTTAGAAGAAGCAGGGGGTGGAGTGAGGAAACAGAGACAACTAGTGTAGACGAACCTGAGAAAGTTTGCAAAGAGCTGGCGAGAGAGAAATCGCTGAAGGGAATATGGACTTCTCTGAATTCTCTTTTCTACAGGAGAGGGTCATCTTCGGTGATTTGGGCTCATCTCTCCATTGAGTGGTCCTCTCTAGAACACACTGGGTGTGCGGGAAATACACCCTCCCACAGCAACGCAGAGATGAGCAGGACCCGCATCCTGTGCCTGGCCATGGTCTGGGGAGGGTGTGCTGAATCCGAACGCATAGAGATAATGGTGGCTGAATATAGGGGGCACCCTTCTGCCGGTATGTCCAGGACGCCGAGGCAGGGTGAGAGGCCCAGGCTCATTGTATAGTAGGGAGCTCCAAAATTGGGATGGGGGAACCAGCAAAGCCTCTATAGCCATGAGCACCGTAGAGAAGTAGTCCTCTCTGCCCATAAATTTTCACTAGGTCCAGTTCAACCAACAGCGTACATATATGTATTGCCCTGGGTTTTAATTGCTTTGGTTTCTGGGATTTTGAGTGTTAAGGATTTCAGAATGCAGCATTATCTTAGAAGTCTGTTTTTTGTTGTTGCTTTGTTTGTTTGTTTGAGATAGAGTCTTGCTCTGTCGCCAGGCTGGAGTGCAGTGGCGTGATCTCAGCTCACTGCAACCTCCGCCTCCTGAGTTCAAGCGATTCTCCTGCCTCAGCCTCCGGAGTAGCTAGGATTACAGACGGGCACCACCACGCCCAGCTAATTTTTTGTATCTTTATTAGAGACGGGGTTTCACCATGTTGGCCAGGATGGTCTCGATCTATTGACTTCGTGATCTGCCTGCCTTGGCCTCCCAAAGTGCTGGGATTACAGGTATGAGCCACTGCACCCAGCCAGAAGTCTGTATTTTAAAGGCTGTCTCCTTTATAAGATGGGTGCAGATCAGAGGACGAGTCCTGCTTCAGTTGGTAGTCCCTGTTTATGAATCCTTTCTGGCTGGCGTTTCTGTTCACTTGAATGATAAGTTATATTGTCCCCCCACCCCCGGTTATAGGTGACCCACAGTTTCATTATGAGAAAGAGGAAGGATCAGGAACGATTGCAGTGAGAAATGCTTGGCATCCAGGTGACTTGTTTACTTGCATTTTGATGTGCAGATGCCTCTAAGTACCTTTATGTAAAGACTAGGGAAATTGGCTGGAACATAATGAAAGCCCAAAGTTATCAGGGATGTTTTCTGAAGTTGAGCAAAGGAGAGAGCCAAGAGTGAGCTGGTACCTTTTTGTACACCAATAAAAGCTGATTAACAAGCAAAAGTTTGCTGGAATCAAAGCAAAAAGATAAATCCAATCAAGCTAATATTTAAATTGAAGGCAGAAGGGATGGCAAGAAAAGAACTGAGCAGTCAATAAGGAGAGCTCAGGAGTCATCATAAAAAGAGAGACACCCAAAATTCTCCCCATTGGCCCCTGCAACACCCTCAGACGCCCAATACCAGAGATGGCAACTGTCATGGAAACAACACTATCAAGGCTGAAACCAGCATAGGTCTCCAGAGCTGCTGTGCCCAGCGGTGTCTCAGTATCTATGAGGTTCAAGAGCTTCAGTACAAGGCTAAGACTTGCTCTATAGGAAAAGTATCTCAAAGGCTGTTGAGCACCTCAGTAAAGCTATTCCGCCCGTCTTGGTGAGCAAGAAGCTGTGTGTATGAAATTCGGGGACAGTAACAAACTGGAAGAAGGCATGAATTTAAATCTAACTGGGAACACATCTAAATTGGGTGCAAAGACCTTACTAGAAGTGCTGCTTGCTGTCTGTGATGTTGAAGCTGCTGCAAGGAGCCACCTGTACTGTCACAATGGGTCCTGGCTGGCAATCCAAAAGTATCTAGCCAATGCCAGCTTTCAGCAAGGTCCATGGTAGTTTTCACACTGGTAATGGGCCAGCAGTGCAGGAGTTCATGGTTCTCCCTGCTGGAACCGTAACCTCAGGAAAGCCGTGCTTTACCAGAAGGATGTCATCAGGCAGAAATATGGCAAAGATTCCTCCTAGTGAGGACAAGGGGTGTTTTGCTTTTCACATCGTAGAGCAGGAATTAGCAAATATTGGCTCACAGGTGAAATCCAGCCAGCTCCTTGTTATTACATAGCTTGTCCTCCAGCCAAAAATAGAAAAATTCAAAAGAAGAAGAACATCAGTATCAAATGATTTACAATAAATCAAACACCGTTCTAACTCTTTGCATTCATTAGCTCATGTGATCTTTACAACGAACCCATGAAGTACATACTATTACTCTATAGATGGAAAACAGATGGAAGCTTCTAGATAGGTTAATTAATACTCAAAGATCATACAGATAATGATTTGTTCAGCTATAACTACAGACCCAGGGAGTGTTAGCTCCAAGCTTACTCTCTTAACGTGCTTCCTTGTATGAAAAGTTCCCCGGTGCTTTAAAGGTAGAAGGTAAGTTCCTAAAGAGAGATTCAGGTATCACATTCTGGTGTATTCACAAGAGGGAAGATAACAGTGTCTCAGAGAACCAAGGAAAGGCTTTGTAGAAGAACGAGGCTACCTTTCCGTCATGATGGCTGGAATACTAACTTTGAATCCTAATTAAGCAAAATCATGTGCCCTCCCCCGCAAAATTACATTATTCTCATTACCAGGCCTAATGAAGTTTTTTATGACAAAAACATGGTCTCAATTATGATTATAGCTTAAATTTTGTCAATAAATAATTGGTAGAAACTTATTTTCTCTCTTGTTACTTAAGTACCTGCATAGTACCACATATTTTTCCTCTTGTCCCATACAGCCTAAAATATTTACATTTGGCCTCTTTGGAAAAAGTTTGCTGACTCATATCCTAGAGAATACTGAACCCTGGAGCTGCTATGGAATGTGATTAGAAAGCCTGGCTGTATTATAAGTAGTGAATGGCATGGACAATAGCCTCTAGTTCTTACAGTTCAGGAAATATGACCTTGACGTTCAAGCCTCCAGATGTCCTCAGCAGTTATATCACTTCTAACCAGCTGGTAGGCAGGTACAAGTCCTTCATCAAGGACTACTCAGTGGTGTCTACTGAAGATGCCTTGGACCAGGATGACCGAGAAACTTGGCAGAAGCTCTCTGCTAGTGCAGGTTATATCCATGTGACAGGGAATCATCTCCCTGTGCCCAGCTGGAAAGGAACTACCAAGACTACAGACAAGGACTCGGGCAACTGCCTCCTACTCAAGGTGAATCAGACAGACCCCATGATGGAATCTCTTCAGGAGTGCAAAGTGGCCCAGGCCGAAGGATAGGGCGCTATTTCCCACTGTGTTGGGGTGACTGAAGATTCTTGCATTGCCAAACTCATGGTGAGGATCTGTACTAGGTCAACCAAGGCTGGGGCCCCTTGCCCATCTAAGCACTTGGCCAAGTACAGCCACCTCCTCAGGTGGAAAAGAAGATGGGTAGCACCTTTGGTTGTTCTGCAGACAACAAATTCAAAAAGCTCCTAGCCAAGTAAGTTCTGGGGCAGGCGAGTGCCTGAGCCAGTCAAGCACTTGTCAGCTGGTTTGACCTCTACTGCTATTCTAATCATCTGTGCTCAAGACTCTAGACACTACCACTTTGGAGGGGTCTTTCCTTGCTCATCTCTGTGATGTTCTGCCTCCTTAGAACCGCCGTATCAACTTCTGCATCAAATGCCACATCTTCTGATACGTGCTGTGTGTCAGATGAGACCTTGAAAACATATGCTAAGTGACAGAAGCCAGACACAAAAGAACAAATAGTGTGTGGTTCTACTTACACAAAATAGCTAAAATAGGCAAATTCGTAAAGATAGGAAGTAGATAGTAGTTACGGGGAAAAGATGTAAAGAGGGAGAGTTTTTGCCCAATGAGTGCAGAGTTTCTCTTTAGATGATGCAAAAGTTCTGGAGACAGATGATGCTTGCACATTATGAATGTATTTAACACCACTGAACTGTACACTTAAAAATGGTTAAGATGGGCCAGGTGCAGTGGCTCCTGTAATCCCAGGTACTCAGGAGGCTGAGACAGGAGAATCACTTAAACCTGGGAAGTGGAGGGTGCAGTGAGCTGAGATCACGCCCCTATACTCCAGCCTGGGCTATGGAGCAAGACTCCATCTTAAAAAAAAATGGTTAAGATGTTGTCTTAGTCCATTTTGTGTTGCTATGACAGAGTATCACAGGCTAGGCAACTTAGACAGAACAAATTTATTTCTCATAGTTCTGGAGGCTGAGAAGTCCAAGAGCAAGGCACCAGCAGGGCAGGGCCCAGTCTCTTTGCTTGCAAGATGGCACGTTGAGCGCTGCCTCCTCCAAAGGGGAGGACCACTGTGTCCTCACATGACAGAATGGCAGAAAAAAGTGAACCCACTCCCAAAAGTCCTCTTTATAGTGGCATTAACCCATTCATTTGGGCAGAGCCCTTAGACCTAAACACCTGCCATTAGGCCCCACCTCCTAACACTGTTGCATTGGAGGTTAATTTTCCTATTCGACCATAAATTTTGAAGGGAACGAAACATTCAAGCATAGCAGATGGTAAATTTCATGTTATACGTATTTTACCACGATTTTAAAAATTGGGATTCAGGGGAAGAATTCTTAAAAGCCTTCAACCACTGTTGACAGCCCTGGTTGTAGTCATGTGACCGACCCCAAGTCATCCTGTTCCTCACTTTTCTCCCACCCATGTGTCCTTGGAGTTTGTTCCTGGGCTGTCAACAGGCATAAACCTCAGTGGCTTTAATGTGCAAATTGAAAAAAAGCATTCATTAGTCTCCCAAAAATGTGAAGGAAGAACCATCTGCAAATTCATGAATTGTGCTTTAGTTTCATCTTCTATTCTCAAGACTAATCACCTGTTTAAGTTGGGTCTAGACTCTTAATTAAAATTGTCAGCTCCTGAAAGTTCATTCTGAGCCTGACTCTCCCATGAGAAACTGTAAACGTGGGAAATTCTAACACAGCTAGGAGATTCCAACATACTGGACCTTACCTTACCTATAAATAACTGGGCTTGGTGTATATATCAAAACATCATGATGTACCCCATAAATATACACAGTTACGAATTTTCAATTAAAAAATTATTAAAAATGAAATAAACAATTGGGCTTGGATGAAGAGGCTAAGCAAAAATGCAGTTTTCAGGTTTTGCTACTTGCTTTTCACTAGAATAGATCCAGCTGTGTGTGGTGTGATTTTGTTTTACATTTTTTTAACATACCATTTTTATTTACTATCATAGTTTACTGTGTACATTCTACTAGGAGAGAATATAATGTCCACAGTGTGAAAAAAAGTTTGACATTCTTTTTTTTTTTTTTTTTTTGAGACGGAGTCTTGCTCTGTCACCCAGGCTGGAGTGCAGTGGCGATCTCAGCTCACTGCAACCTCTGCCTCCTGGGTTCCAGTGATTCTCCTGCCTCAGCCTCTTGAGTAGCTGGGACTACAGGCGCACGCCATCACACCTGGCTATTTTTTGTATTTTTAGTACAGATGGGGTTTCACCATGTTGGCCAGGCTGGTCTCAAACTCCTGACCTCAGGTGATCCACCCGCCTCAGCCTCCCAAAGTAAAAATTGACATTCTAAAATGTAGACCTTTAAAGTCGTCAACCTCTACCCTTACAATGGTTGAGAATATTGTAGCAGGGTCAAATGGACAGTTGTTATTACTAGTATTATACCTTATTTTATAGAGTTCTTTATAGTGTGCAAAGAGTATCCCCATATGTTTTCTCATTTGGATGATCTAAGCATCTCTGTTTCTACAATTTCAGCACTCTGTGAATTATCTTTAGCAAATATTTCTTACCCGATCATCTTCTATCAATCAACCAGGCAGGTATCAGCAGTTCCCCATCGCAAGGAATATAAGCTTATTTTAATAACATTTGAGGCAAAACCTAATTAGAAAAAACAAATCCCTCATCAATTCCTGTGATTTATTCTAGAGCCAAACATCTGCAGCCCAGTTTCTTTGAATGATGGTCTTCCCTGTCGTATGAACAACTGAGAGGTGAAGCAGTGTCTTGTACAAGTGTAAATAATGTGCGGGAACACGGCACATAAACTGCAGGGATGACTTTAGAAGAAAACCCCCACTTAACTCTTGAAGCCTGATTTGCTTCACTGAGTCCCAATGGGGCAAAGCACTGTGCAAGGCTAAGAAAGTGAACAAGACAGGCTTCTATTCTGTTTTACTGTAGGTTCTGTTATTATTTAGGTATGTCAAGGCCAACAGATGAAGCAATGACTGCCACGAAGGAGATAGTTTGTTATACTCACATCACGGGGCTCTACACAAGGAGATACTGGGGTTGGTCTGGAGGCAGGAGGAGGGGGAAACTGGTAAGAGCCTTTATTGTGGTTTGCACAGGAAAGAATGGGCACGGTGGGGCCAGAGTGGGTCTAGGATTGGCTAGTTTGAGTAACTTCAGCAGGCTCTGCAGGGTGGAAGCTATCGCTAGTTGCATGGTACCTAGCCAAGGGTAGTTAGGGTAGGGGAATACCTGGCCCTACAACAGGACAGGGGAATACTGGCCCCCAATAAATGAGACAGTAGGGGTGTGGATTCAAGATTGCAATTTGACAGGAGCATTCCCAGGAAAAGTCGTTTGCTGTCTCTAGAAATCAGCTAACCCTGAGAGGGGCAGTTTCTCCAGGGTCAGAAAAGCCCCAGATGTCAAAGCATTGGAATACAGAAAATAAAAGACATGGTTAACACGCCCCCTCGAGGACTTACAGTTTATTGTGGCCCACAGGAGGAAGCCGAACCTGGCACACAAATCCCCAGGCCTTGGTCTCTTTGATTGTATGAGGAGGAGTTCGGATTGTGTAAATGACAAGATTTTGTAAAGCCTCCCATCTGTGATTCCATGAAGTAATTAAATATGAGAAGAAGGTGGCAAATGCTATAATAGAATTGAGTGCTTTGGGAAAAAAGGAAATGGCAGCTGAGAATTGAAAATTGGGATGGTTTGCAAGGGAGGCACCGATGCTGGGTTAGGGGGTTTGCATGGAAAGATGATGTGGATGGGCGGGCTGGTGGAACCGGGGGTGAGGCATGGGGGACTCCTCTTCTGAGAGGCACTAGGCAGAAAACAAGAGTTCACCAGCAAAGAAATATCTCCACCAAAATATCGAGTGCCGAGGTTGAGAACCCCTGAGTTTGAGTAAGAACTGGCATGGAAAAGTGCATGGATTTGTATGATCCCAAATCAGCAAGATTTGATGTTCTCCAGGACCTGGCTGGAAGCAGGAAAAGAGAAAGGCTGGAGCCAGCTATTTCAAGGCATTTGGTCTCCTCCAAGGCTGGCTCTCAGGGACTGGGGGTGGGGCTGTGAGGAGGGGAGGTATTGGGCAAAGTGTACAAAGTTTCAGACAGAAGAAATAAGTTCTAGAGGTCTGTACAGCATAACTACAGTTAATAATACTGTATTGTGTACTTGAAATTGCTAAGAAAGTAGATCTTATATGTTCTTAACACAAAAAAATGGTAAGTGTGGGCCGGGCGTGATGGCTCACGCTTGTAATCCCAGCACTTTGGGAAGCCAAGGCAAGCAGATCATCTGAGGTCAGGGGGTCAGGAGCTGATCAACCTGGCCAACATGGTGAAACCCCATCTCTACTAAAAATACAAAAATTAGCCGGGCGTGATGGCAGGCGCCTGTAACTCCAACTACTCGGGATGCTGAGGCAGGAGAATTGCTTGAACCCAGGAGGCGGAGGTTGTAGTGAGCCGAGATCAGGCCACTGCACTGTCCAGCCTGGGTGACAGAGCAAGACTCCATCTCAAAGAGAAAAAGTAAGTGTATGAGGTGATGGATATGTTAGTTAGCTTCATTTAATTATTTCACAATGTATACAGATATCAAAACATCATGTTACGCATAGTATATATACACAATTTGTTTGTCTATTATGTCTTAATAAAGCTGGTGGGAGGTTGGGCACTTGGCAAAAAAAAAAAAAAAAAAGAAAAGATTAATGCATCCCTACTGTCTCCTAAGCTATACTCCATGAGCATGGGGACTATATATATCTAGCTTGGCCAAAGCCTGAAATATAATATTACTCAAAATATTTTTGTTGACTGAACAAGAAAAAAATAACTTAGATATATTGCTATCCTCATCCAGAGCCACCTTAGATTTCATGAAATAAACTGGGTTTGGGTTTGTTGAGGTTTGCTTTTAGTACAAGCCAAATTTTGGATTTTTATAAAGTTAAATCTGTCGACTTTTTTTTTTTGTAATTTCTTCTTTTTCTTCTAAATTTAAAAAGTCCCTCCCATACACTCCTCAGCCCTCATCAAAGATTTGATGAATATCCTCTTCCCTGTTCTTACCAGTTTCTTGTGGGTTTCTTTCTTTAAATATTCAACTGTTTTGGCCAGGCTGGCTGGGTGCAGTAGCTCCTCCCTGTAATCCCAGCACTTTGGGAGGCCGAGGTGGGCAGATCACCTGAAGCTGAGAGTTTGAGATTAGCCTGGTCAACATGGCAAAACCCTGTCTCTACTAAAAATACAAAAATTACCTGGGCGTAATGGCAGGTGCCTGTAATCCCAGCTATTTGGAGGCTGAGGCACGAGAATCACTTGAACCCAGGAGGCGGAGTTTGCAGTGATGCACAATCATGCCACTGCACTCCAGCCTGGGCAACGAAGGGAGACTCGGTCTCAAAAAACAAACAAACAAAAAATTAACTGTTTCATTCTGTCTTTCTCATACGGTGATGCAGGTACTCCTGGTACTCGTCGTGATAATGTAAGATTATTTTAGGAATTCTATTGATAAATATTCTTGTGTTAATGGTAGTGTAGGGTTTTTTTAAATAACTTTGTAATCAAGACATGAAACCTGATTTCACAGAGGATATTGCTTAGGGTAAGGGTAAGTTTTTAAAGATGGGTCTGTTTTAAAATTTAAGTGGATAATAGTGTGTGCAGTTGATAAATATGAAAAACTGGTGATAGGGATCTGAAAATTACTAAAGTTTGGGAAACATTTGTTAAATCCATGATGTTTTTTCTGTGTAGAGTAAGGTAACACTCAACTGTTTTTCTCCCAACTCACCACCAGATCATCAACCAACTATTCCAAACTATTTATAGAATTACTCTGCTTGACTTAATGTCTGGCCTAGCAGGTCTCCCCTCTCCCCAAGGAGGGCTGATTTTGAGGGTTAGGGTCCAGCTGGTGGCATGTGAGCAGACAGTGACCCACGGGCCATAGCACATCTAGCAATGCCCTTGGGACCCAACCCAGGTGAATGTGGGTTACAGGACAGGAGCTGACCCGACATTCCCGGACCCCAACATGGAAGTACAAGAACACTGTTATCCCAAGGAGATATTTCCAAGGGGAAATGGGGAGGGACAAAAATAAATATTAGGCATCAAATTAAAATGAGAAGACCCAATGTTACTCTTTGTAATTGAGAACTAGATTTGTAGTGATGAAATCTGGAACCTTAAGGGAGAACTAAAGTGAGACACTGGGTAGGTCATAATACCCTTTCTGTTGTCTAATTATCTGCCTATGAAATGGGTAAATATAGCCTGTTGCCAAATAATGTTGAAAAGACAATTTATCTGGAAAAGACATGTACATATAAGCATGCACACACTACAATGTGATATATACAAGTATGCGAATCCTAAGGAAATCAGATACAAAATCCAGACTTAAAACCAGTGTGTGGATAGGCAATAACTCCCCCGACAGTGTTCTCATTTAATGACAAGGTTCCTTTCAATACACAGCTTCCCCAGTGATTTTAATTATTTATTTGGAGTCTGCCAACACCTTGACTGAAAGGCTAAATGGAACTTTAAAAACTGAGAAAAGCACCCAGTACCTCCCCACACCGCATACCCCATCATTTTTTAATTAATAAAAATAATGAATCTCACATACAACTTTTCTAAAACATGCAGGGCAAAAAGTTGGGGGTACTCGAGGCACATGTATTTATCCATCCACCAACCTAATGTGTCAGTGAAGCGGGATGAAACCGTGTGGCCAGACAGAATGGGATTTGGCAGAACCGAATAGAGCGTAGGGCTGGAAAGGGCCTTAGAGTGCTTTTACTTCAAAAGCCTATCCTACAGAGGAAGAAACAAGGGATCTCATGACTCACATACACCCTTCTCACTTCCCAGTAGAGTGACACCACTTAATACTATTTCTTTTGCCACCAAAGAGCAAACTGTGATCACATTTGAATGGAGGCACTGTTGAGTTAACCTTGCTGCCTCTGTTGAATTTCTGGTGTCTCAAAGTTGGAGAGAATGCAATGGACAACAGCTCACTACATGTGAGTGAAAGCAAGAGAAGACAGCCAGCAGGTGCTGAGTCATGCTAGAGCAGATGCTGAGTCATGTTGAATTATGCTATCCTGTGGGATTCACCAGGGGAGACTAATCCCCAGGGAGTTTATTTGCTGTCTTAAATGAGGGTCTCAAGTGAGAACCTGGGTACTTGCTAATTGGAACAATATTCAAGTGGGGAGAGGGGCAGGGGAGGATCCAGGAGGTCCACACCCTATAAAATGTTTGGGCTGTGTCTGGGGCCAGGACTTTGCCCATTCTGCAGAGTCCAGAATGAGGTCTCTTCCACCCTCTGTAGTTTTCCAGGTGGGCTATGGGATCTCCTGGCAATTGAAGAGGGCTTTGCAAAGATGAGCTGGGTTTATAAATAATGCATTTCCTTTGTCTTGCAGGAATTCGGGAGGCAGAGGTACAATCAGATCAGCTGTGAACAGCTTACATAGCAAATCTAATAGGTTTGTAAATTAGATTTTTTGTTCATTTGTTTTTGCTGTAAGGCAGCTATTAATCTGCTTCTCTTCTTTGCTGGATGGTGCCCTTCTTACTTAGCAAATAGATCTGTTTCGTTTCACTTTGGCTTTGCATTTCCCTAATCACTTTTGTGGGGAGCTGTCAATGGAAGATCACATGAAATGGCCCAAGGTCTAGAGGCTGCAGAGATGGAAAATGCAGATGGGTAAGAGTCACTTTCTGGAAAACAGCCCACCCACTTTGTAATGCCTGGGACACCAATGAGCTTACTCAAACTTGCATGTTTGCTGAGCAATGGAGACCCTGAAGGGAACCAGCATTTTCACTCAATTTCATTGTGGTAAATGGCTCGTCCAGGAGGTTAAGATGGAAAATAAAGCATTCAGGAACTTTGCTGAGGCCTCTTAAAATATTTAGGGAGTCAACACAGTAATGTTAACCCTGATTATTGAATGTACGCTCCAAATTCTGAAAGAGTGTTTCTACTTCACGTAATGGTGCAGAACAGTCATTGCCAGGGGACAGCTTGATACAGGACAGTGCGCAAACCCAGGCTTGCCCCTGGCTGTGGCTGCACCATGCTTCTGAGTCCCCATTCTCCATCAATGACAAGTGCCCCATAGCTATGGCCTGTAGTCTTATAAGCTTGAGCTTAAGGAGCAGTGGAAGGAAGTGCCAAGTTATATGATGTAAACAAAGGCTACTACTCAAAATCAGGGCCTTGTTTTTCTTTCTAAATATCCTATTTTGGTCATTGTGGGAATAAGAGGTCCATATGATGCAGAGGATCGTCTATTATTTGCCCTTCCATATTTTTTTAGATCTCTTTTCTGTATGAGACCTGTGAAGTACATCTGTCCCTGACCCTGCATGACTGACTCGAGAAACTGTTCCCTCTGTCCCTGGCATCATTGCTTCTAGCTCCCTAATGACCTCTTAGCCACCTTGGAGCTATGAATGAAGCCCGTGTTATGCCAGGTGAAATGTGAATATGGCAGAAAGAAAGAAGGCCATGTGCTCCTAAGTCTTTCTCTGTTCTATTATGAAATGATGCCCCGTTCCGGAGAAAGAAGATCCTGCCCCTGAAGCCCAAGTCCTCGTGGTAGCTTGAGGGGCCACAGTCTCATATGAATCAAGTATGAGAAGTGGAAAACAACAGTCCTGGGAGCCAGACAGCCCTGGCCTCAGCCCCAGTGTTTGTTAGCCAGGACCTTAGGCAAGTGATTTTACCCCTCTGAGCCTTGGCTTCCCCCATTTAATTAGAATAATACTGCAGTGTCTTCTTTGAGGAGTGTTTAAGGATTAGAACCACCAAATGTAAGAATCTATCTAGCCCAACACCTGATATGTTAAAGGTACTTATTTGATGCTTGTTACTACCACTGTGGATGTATCTGTGGCATGAAAAGAAGGTCACTGGGAGTGAAGTTCAGGAGTCGGGAGGTGAAGCAACTTAAGCCTGAAATGTACCTCTAGTGTCATTTTGGAAATGGGGGAGGGGACTGGAAACAGGAGGACACATTCATTGAAGAGGAATATCTCAACTCACCAATCCAACGTGTTTGTGCAGCACACAGCGTGTAAAACCTGTGAACCAAGGTGGACCCTGGAGTTTTCTAATCCATCCCCTTTATTTTACAGATAAGAAGGCAGAGTCTGGAAATCTGAAGTGACTTTTCCAAGTTCCCCAGGTAGACTGCAACTGAGCCAGGGTTAAAATCCCTTAAGACCATGATGGGCTATGCAGGATGCCATCCAAATTCACCCTGGAAAGTGGAGAGAGAAATGGAAATTTGCCATTACCCACACCAGCGTTGATCTCTCTCCCTTTCCAACCTTTGCCATCTTGTGTCCAGGAGAAGTCTGGAAACGTTTCCTGGAGGTTTCCGAGCAGGTCCCCTCTCCAGGCATCCACGGTAGAATTCCTCTGCAGCTCCTTCTTTCCTGAGCCTAGTGCCATCCAGCGTGCCCCAGTCTCTGAGAAGCATCACCCTAGACTGAACCCACCTTAAGCCATGAGACACCAGAGCCCAGTCACTGATTTCTGATGAGTACATCAGCTAGCCTCTTAGTGCGATAACTCCTCATCACCAACATTAAAGCATTTCTGTTGTGCGTGCCTACTGAGGGAGGCTTCAACAAAGCTGGGGTGAAGCCGCTAATTCTGTGTCCCTGAGGTCAGTGCCCCTGCCTGTGTTCTGCATAGAAGTTGGTAGTATCAAAAGGATGCAGCAATGCCAGCTCCTGCTAGAGCCTCATGAGGTGGCAGCCAGCGGGGCATACCAGAAACATCCATGCTCCTTTGAAAATTCCAGAACCTCACGAGATGGATATCTGTCTCTTCTACACCTTGTTTCTATAAATGGGCAATCTGTGGCTCAGAGAAGTAAAGCAATCGACCCACAGTCACACAGCTTATGAAATCTTTCCACTGTACCCTCTGCATCTTGCATGAAAACAGTAAAAATTCCAAAGGGTTAGGTCTTGTGTACCCTCTCGGAAGCTCCCTTAAGCCTGCATGCTAGGAAGAGTTCCTCTGCCTTACTCAAAACTCGTCAATTCTCTATCCTCTGCGAAGTTACAGATATTTGAATTCAAGAGAAGTGATATCAGCCAGAAGGAGTCAGAAATATTGAGGAATGGAGGTGGGTGCATGAAGGGAATGTGTGAGACAACATGCACCCCTAAACGAAATCCTTCTCTACCTGAAAAAGTCAAACTAGGGCCAAGCATAGTGGCTCATGCCTGTAATCTCAGCACTTTGGGAGACCAAGGCAGGCAAATCTCCTGAGGTCAGGAGTTCAAGACCAGCCTGGACAACGGGCGAAACCCCATCTCTACTAAAATACAAAAATTAGCCGGGTGTGGTGGCATTCGCCTGTAATCCCAGCTACTCAGGAGGGAGGCAGGAGAATTGTTTGAGCCTGGGTGGTGGAGGTTGCAGTGAGCTGAGATCACGCCACTGCACCCCAGCCTGGGTGACAGAGCCCGCCTCTGTCTCCAAAAAAAAAAAAGAAAAAAGTCAAAGTGGAGCGTCAGGTTTAGAACTCACTAACAGGATTTCATCTTTTTTAACTTGGCTGTTTCAAGATAAATGGAGAGGACACAGATGTTTGGTTTGAACTCTTTAAAGCTTCAGAATGTGTCATCACAAATCCACTTATTCTAACTGGGAGAATCTGCTGTCAGCACAGACAAAAAGAACTTTGGATGTGACCCACATATATCTGTGTGCATCCAGCAGCAAGGCGGCTAACTCTTACACTGCCTTTAAAGATGGAATTGTAACCTAGTTTATAGAAACCTACTAGCATAGATTTCAAGCCTCTGAATTCAAGCCAGTCCTATAATACCTGGTGTTCCTGAGTCAGATGGAAAGGGGGTGTTTACCCAGAATCGTGATCCACCCAGGGAATATAAAGCCAGCCAGTTCTTTCATTCACTCGAGGCTCCCCCAGGATCGATTTCAACCTAAATTCAACAATACTTATTTATTGAGCACCCGCTATGTTAGACCATTAGGGAATATAAAATGAATGTGGGAGATCCCTTGCGTACAGCCTCCTATGAGGGACAGACACAGCACAGATGACTGTGTAACAAGGTCCATGTTTCAAGGAGCATATCTCGGAATTACCCTCAAGAGAGTGATGGGGCTGCCAGGGAGGAGGGTGAAGCCACAGGCTACAATTACATTGTCCTGGTATGAGTTCTTGTTTTCTCTTTTAAGTTTGTAAGCCCATCATTTGATACTTTGTTGCTCATATTACCTGCTCCTTGTAGAGTTTCTTATCAATAGCTTGAATAAGAAATATTACTCTTCTGACAGTGACTGCCAGGTTTTAGCAGGAAAAAAAAATCACTAGGGGCAGGGGAAGAAAAATAAGTTTATCACCCTACTTCCTGTCTCCAAGAATGTATGTAGGTTATACCTGAGGGACAGAGTTTGTGGATTACTGGAAGATAAATAGACTTCCTTCTCTTCTCAGGTAATAACTGCAATTTTGCTCTTCTGGAGAAGTTTACATTCAAGCCCGTGCAAAAACAAAACTATTAGACTTGTCGTTGGCTTGCTAACACATCATGTCTACCCTCTTTCTTTTTTTTTCCCTTCCAGAGCTGAAGTTGTAATAAACGGCTCCTCATCACCAGCTGTTGTTGACAGAAGTAATGAAAGCATCAAGCACAACATCCAGCCAGCCTCGTCCAAATGGAGACATAACCAGACGCTCTCTCTGAGGATCAGGTACTGGTAATTACCTACAGGACAAGAGGTAGACTTGGTCTTGAGCATACACGGGCAAATTGCCGCTCTTCGTCATCTAAAGAAGTCAGGATAGAAATAAAATGTTTACCTCCCGCTGAGGCAGGTTTCATCTGTAAGTGATCAATCGGAAATAAAAACCCGAGACAAGCCTAGCAGCCCAGCCTGTGTATGTGGCGACTGGGGCCAGGCAGTGGCAGGAACACCTGCTGAGGTTCTGGGCTTAGAAGCAGCAAACCTTGAGTCTCGGGTCAGCAGCAGAGGGAATCTGGGCAGTGGAGGCCACAGGTGGCTGCTTCTTCCCAGGGATAAAGAGTCCTTACTTGTTGGGGTCTGCCTGGGATTCACATCCCCTTTCAGTGACAGTCCTCCAGTTTGTTCTTGGAGAGCTGCTCCCTCCCTCAGCCCTTGCGGCTTGCATAGGCTGCTCCTCCCTAACAACAAGAAAATGAAAACCTAGAGCCATAGGGGCATCCGGAGAACCCAGGAACTGACATGACACCCGACCAGAAAGCAGAGGTCTGTTTAGCCAGAGAGCAGCTCTCGTCCTGATCTGTGCAGAGTGATGTTTTCAGAGCACTGCAGGCATCATCGGGTAGTGGCAATGGGGAACCGTAGAGAAGGAATTACAACTTCGGCATTTTGGACACTTAGCTTAGATATAGCCATGATTGACCCAGCAAATATTTGTAAGTATAATCCAACTATTCAGTTCCAGGCATCGTGCTGGGGCCCCGGGAGTGCTAGCATGAATCAGACATGCTAGCTGGGGACATGAATATAAGCAAAGACAAGACAGCGTGGTATGACATACACTTTAGGTGGTGCTGCATCTTACACATAGATGGAAATAAACAGGCCATACTGAGCAAAGAGTCATTCATTTTGTAAGAGGACTAAGAAGACTGGCCAGGAAAGGCTGGCCAGGAGCAGTGGGTTTTGAAGGATAATTAGGAGTTCACCAAGCTGCTTCCCACATGCACAGAGTCTGTGATCTGGTGCTTGTGGACAGTGCTGCAGGAGCAGGAAGCAGGAGGCAAGGAATAGGGGGGTAAGGTTGGGACGATAGGCAGGACCAGACGGGGAATGATTGATGACCGTCCCAGGCCATACCATGGGGAGAGAGGAGAGCAGCCATCAGCAATGTCACCACGCAGAGCAGGGAGTTGCCCCCTCCACAAGGCTCACTGTCAAAATGGAAATGCCTCTGCACCCTAGTTCTTGAAGCTTAGTTTTGGGACCTGTGCAGGGCTGGGGAATTGAAAGGCATGAGCTCTGGGGACCTAGCAGCTGAGAAACCATCTGAAGTAGCTGACTCCCTGCCACCCTGCACTCCTTATTTACCGCCTCTTCAGAGGCCTACTGGTGGCCCTCCATCCCCCTCACGAAGCCCTAACAACCACCCCCTTTGATCAGGGACACCGTGGAGTCAGCAACCCCAACTGCATTAGTTCCCTAGGGCTGCTGTAACAAATTACCAACAACGTGGCGGCGGCCTAAAACAACAGAAATTTATTCTTGCACCGCTCTGGATGCCACAATTCTGAGCACCCCCTTGCAGGCTCCAAGGGAGAACCCATCCTCTCACTGCTTCCAGCCTCTGGTGGCCGCAGAACTCCAACCCCTGCCTCCATCTTCACGTGGCCCTCTCCTCTGTGCTTCTGTCTTCTTCTCTTCTGTCTCCTATAAGGACACCTGTCATTGTATTTAGGGCCCACCCGGGTAATCCAGGATCTAATCTCCAGATCCTTAAGTTAATTACATCCGCAAAGATGCTCTTTTGAAATGTGGTCACATTCACAGGTTCCAGGGGTTAGGAGGTGGACATATATTTTAGAGGGGGTCACCATTCTCCCCACTACACCACCGTGAATGAAATCCTCCTGCCAGTATGAGCTACCCATGGTCCCCAATGTCCCTTTCTCCAACCATTGGATAGAGAAATAGCTCCCCCACCCCTTGTGAAGACGAGACTGTGTCCTTCTTAAAGACCCTGCAAACACAGTCCCTTCAGCAGCAACAATGTACCTTTACCCAGAGGGAAAAAGAATTTCCTCCAGCTTCAATTAATCACCAAGATTATTCATAATAAAAGATTCTGCAAGTGATTTGGAATGATGTTTAATAATTGATGGTAATTTCTCATAATTAGTTAGAAATTAATTCACTCACAGAGGTGTTTATTTATGGGCTTTCTAGGGGCTCTCTTTGTTTTTAAATGCTTTGGGGTAAGTAATTGCAAAGGTTTCAGCAATTTCCCAACTATATTAGTTTGTCAAGTCATATAATCCTTGGTAAAGCACAGTAAATAAAAACAGTGCCTCTGTTTTCCATCAACAGATACGAATTATTCTACAAGGGTGGTTTCCCCTACATGATAGCAAAAGAGGCAGGTCATCAATAAGTAAAGACAATGGATGAGAAGCGTCGAGCTTACCAAGTGTTCTAGCTGCCCCCTGGCTGCCCCGGAGGCTCTTGAACCTGGACACACGTTAAAGTCACCCGGGGAGCTTTTGAGAGCAATGCTGAGACCTGGGCCACTCTCAGAATCAAGATTTCTCACATGTCAGCCTGGAAATTTGAAATACTTAAAGGTTCCCCAAGTGACTGAATGTGCAGCCTACTGGAACGTACCATAGGTTGTGAACATCTCAAATCCAGCAGGCTTTCAGGCCTCAGTGTTACTATCTGCGAGATGGGACAGCCATCCTGCAGCGTCTAACATTTGCAAAGTGCATGAAAATTCTGCACCTCCAGGACTCTGAAAACAAAGAACAGCATCTTTGTATCTGTTCTAGATAGGAATTTGCAGCAGAATATGAAATTAATTTCAGCTTATCTAGGTACTCAATTTCTTTCTCTTTATGACTGGAATCATTTCTTAAAATCTCGGGTGATTTATACAGTTCTTTAAGTAAAACTCCCAGCTAGGATTTTCAGGTTCCTTGGCAGAAGGCTGTGTGTTTCAGGTAAAGCTTTTCTGGCAACGCTAAGAGGACACCCATCCCTTTCCTGACCCCACTTCATCCTTTCTTTGTGCTTTGCTAGATGATTCGATTCGAGAACTTTCTCTAAATCAAAGCTACCCCAGAGCCTAGAGAGCTGTGCTTCGTTCTGAAACAACGCAAAAGAGCCCTTCTCCGTGGAACTGGGAGGGGTCCATGTTTACAATCCCCCCATAAACACTAGAGAGCAACTAGAGGGGGCAGCAAGGGGACGTGCTCCAGCTTGCAGGATGGCAGGCCATCCTCTCAGTGTCTCAAAGGCAGAAAGTGTCCATACACGTCACAGTATCCGTCCCCCCAGAAAGCCCCTTTGCAATGTGCCCAGAGAAACCTTCCGTGGAAGAAAATGGGCCGGTAAGGAGTGAGAGGCGCCTGTCATCTGGCTTTCTGCTCCTAGACAACTTTATTATCCTTTTTTCAAAATCTAGGAAGTGTGGGAGTAGCAGAGAGACTTAGATTTTATACCTAGCCATTCATTTTCATCCCTGTCAGAGGATGGCCCTAAATCCCCCTAAGAGAGTGAGGGTAATGTAAGCTCACCAAATGTCTAGGTGTGCCCCAGACTGTGGGGCTTTCAGGGACATGGGGCTTTCAGTGCCCGAGCCAGACAGTCCTGGGGAAACTGGGGTGGTGGGCCACCCTTCCTTCTGGGCCCCGCTGTGAGGAGCTCACTCCAGCCCTAATGGAGTGATTCCACAGGGCAGTTTTCACCTAGCAAAGGAAGAGGGTGTAACCCTGGCAACCCCCATATTGGCCACCACCATAGTTGCTTCTGGGCCACTTCTGGCCATCCCTGCCTGGAACCTGTTCTCGAGGGCATCTGAACTCTCATCATACTCTGCGTGTTTGCTGGGCTGCAGCCACCGTGCAGGGAGACCCTGGATAGGAAAAGCTGGGCTGGCAAAGGGCAGCTGGCACCCTGGAGAATTTCCTCATGCATGTTTGGTTTTCACAGGAAGCAAATTTTAAAGTTCTTGGATGCTGAAAAGGACATTTCTGTCCTAAAGGGAACCCTGAAGCCTGGAGATATTATTCATTACATCTTCGATCGAGACAGCACCATGAATGTGTCCCAGAACCTCTACGAGCTCCTCCCCAGGACTTCGCCACTGAAGAACAAGCACTTTGGGACTTGTGCCATCGTGGGCAACTCGGGGGTCTTGCTGAACAGCGGCTGTGGGCAGGAGATTGATGCCCACAGCTTCGTCATCAGGTAACACGCCCCAGCAGGCACTCTGGGGCCAGAGCGGCGGGCAGGCTGTGTTTCAGTGGAGCATTGCCAGCTGTCCCAAGAGATTGAAACAAGAGGCCCTGGTGGAGTTAGCCCCTGCTCTCAACCATGAATGCTCATCAGAATCACTTGGGGAGCTTTGCCTCCAATGTCCAGAATGTACCTCAAAGCAATTAAATCAATGGAGGAGAGGGGAAGAGAGGCGTGGCAGGGGTGCAGGCAACCCAGGGAGCCCAGGTCATTCTGATTTACAGCCAAGGTTGAGAATCACTGATCCACAGCAAAGATGGGCAGATGCTGGCCTGCAGCCTAAAGTTTGGTTGGAACACAGCCATGCCACCCATTTTCATATCATTGATGGCTGTTGTCTCACTACAAGGAGAGTGGAGTCACTGGGCACGGTTAAGTCATTGGGTGAAATTGCAGCGTCACAACAGAGAGATCATATCACCTGCAAAGCCAAAAATGTCATTATCTGGTGCTTTATAGAAAAAGTTTGCTGATCCCCTGAGGTAGAGCCTGGTACAAAAGGCTGGTAAGAAAATCTCCTGGGCTGGCCAGTTGTTGCTTCAAGTTTGCAAAACTCTTGTAAGTATCTTGGGAGGGGGTGCCCTACTAGTGACTTTATTACCCTGTTCTCAAAATCTGGGAAGTGCGGGAGTAACAGAGAAACTTGAATTTTGTACCTGACTAAAATTTTCTCTAAAATATCAGCTCTCATTTTCCAGTTGCCTGGGACATTTGCACACAAGGTTGCCCATGGCCCTGCCACCTGACCCCCAACCCACTACAGTCATGGAAACAAGGCTTTGCTGTCTCCCAGTCAAAATTAGGGCATGCGGAGCCTCGAGTTTCATTCCAGCCGGCTCCCCAGCCCTGGCGGAACTGCAAACGTTCTCATATTTCTGTGGGGACCAACTCGAGGCAAAGACAGCCTTGTCCTGGGGCTTTGGGAAGCCGCCCTATTGTAGAGTTCCCTAAACCTTGGGACATGGGAAGAAACCGTGTCTTTACTCTTGCATCCTCTGGGATTGAAACGCTACCACAGCCTGGCAGCCAGAGTTTTGTCATCCTCTGCCAGGTCTGTCTGGGCCTGGCATATCCAACAGCTCAGTCCCTGTTTTTCAAAGCCCTTTAGCCTAAAGACTGGTGGAGGGAGGGTGAGGGGAGGGGAGAGGAAGAAGGAAGAGTGGCAGGTCTGTCTGATTGGAAGCCGGAGAAGGAGTGACGGGTGGGTGTTAAAGGTGAGTGTGTGGGGGCCAAGGCCTCCTCCCAAGGGGTCAGATCCTCTCCAGGAGTGCCCAGCAGTATCCGCGGGGGGGGGGGGGGGGGGTGGCTTTCTGACCTAATGCCACACATGTAAGCCATGCCTCTTCCATTGTCACAAGTCATGAGTCCCCACAGTGAGCTTTACACACCCCATGAAGTCCTGACCCAGGAATTTTTAGAGGCAGATTTTGGCCACAGTTTCCTTTTGGGACCCTTTCACATAGTCAGCAGCGCACAGTCCAAAGCTGTGCCTTGGCTCTGCTACCCATTTGTCACATGACTTGGAGTGTATCTCTCTGCCTTTCTGGGCCTCAGTTTTATCATCTGTAAAACGGGCTGGGTGGACTGGCTGGCCTTGAGGTTCTTTCATTATGAATACGGTCTGTGCTCTAGCCCAGTGCTTCTCAGACCTTACCATGGACAGGAGTCAGCTGGGCCTATTGACATGCAGAGTTTTGGGGTCTAGGGTGCGGCCGGCAACTCAGCATTTCTAACAAGCACCCCAGGGGACGCCACTGCTGGTGTGTGACTGCACGTGGAGAGGTGCAGCCAGGGTGTGCTCTGCCTCACTCCTGGGAGTCATGTCCACAACCATCCACACATACTTGGAAAATATGGATCAAAAATGCCAAGGAGCAAGTTACTTCAAAAAGTGCAGTTGTTCTTTGTCCCTTAGGCCTATGTCCATGGCTCTGAAACTCCCACGTGTCTCTGGGGTGGACCTGAGGGGTGTTTTAGGACAAGATTATGCAGCCCCACTGGGTACAGACTTAAGTTTGACATCAGGGATACAATACCCAGCAGTGGCACTAGCTCCTCCACCCCACTGGGACTATTCCTCTGGGTTCTTCCCATCTAGGAGTTTATTCCGTGCCCTGCACTTGGAAATATCCTACAGGCCAAAGCCCCACACTAACAGTAAAGAGAGCATGATGTTGCAAGCATTAAATGAGACGGCATATGTGAATACGCCTGGGATGGTTTCTCCCACACAACAGGGACGCTAAGTGTTAATTCCCCATGGACTCTGTCTCTACTCCACCCACCTCACCCCCGGGTGGTGAGCTCCTCCAGAGCAGAGTGGCTGTGTCCATCTCTGGGCCTCCCGTACAAGGCTGTGCCAGGCCAGAGGAGGGCCTCCATGTGGCTTTACTAGAATGGCAGACTCTGTGAAGCTCCTGATGGAGGTTTCTGTCTCTGCCAATCCAAGTCTTCAATCCATTCACCCTAGCTCCTCTGTGGGAGAAACACAAAGACACACAAGACCTCACCCCCTCTCAGAAAATTCTGTGTGGGGAACACAAGCTTGTAAGTCCTGGTGGGACACATGGCACGCAAAATGCAACGATCTTGCAAAACCTAGTGCCTCCTAGGGAGTCCAAGGCAGGCTTCCGGCAGAAGCGGCATTAGAGTGTGGCTTGCCTTTGACCAGTAAAAGTGGTGAGGAGGAGGAAACAGCATGAAGAGGGGTGTGGGAGCAAGAAGGCAGATGCATGGATCCGGCAGGGCACTGCTCGAGCAAGCATCAGCTGCACAAAGTGCTGCTGGGAATGTCTGAGGGGCTGGGCCCAGGAGAGCCCCATGATCCTGCAGTGCCAGGCTGAGGACACTGTGTCTATCTGGGATTGTGTGTGCAGAGTATAAGTTCCCAGATGTTTGGGGAACAGAACTTCATTGTGCATGCACACACACACACACACACACACACACACACACACGCACTTCTTCCATAGAGAGAATCTGATGAACAAATGCCCTTTCATGGATAAACCACATCATCATCACTGTTATCCCTTACCATTTTTTGGCCACTTAGAATGTACCAGGTGCTATTCTATGTACTTCATGTTTATTAACTTATTTAATTATCACAACTATTCTGTATGGAGTGCTCTGTTTTTATCTGGCTTTGCAGTGAGGAAATTGAGGCAGAGAGAGGCAAATGCCACACAGCTAGTGAGGGCTGGAGCCAGGCAGTGGACCAGGCAGTTGGCCTCCAGAGCCTGCCCAAGCTGCCTCTCTCACCCTGCAGAGTACTCTTCAATGTGTACCTGTGGGTGTGGTGGTTTCTGGAAGGGAGTGACTCCTCTCCTGCCCGGAGCCAAGCCCATTCAGAAGTCACTTTGGGAGGCCTGGCCTACTGTTGGACAAAAGAAAGCCTAGATAAGATTGAACCCGTTCCTAACGCCTCCTTCTCAACTAAATGAAGCAATTCACATCTGGTGGGGAAGGAAGACATCTAGACAGTCCACTTAGGGCAGAGCTCCCCCAACCCAGCATCCTCACTGAGGGACAGTCATTGGAAAAGCTTGGACTTCACAGCCCATCCCTGCCTGCCTCTTCTTGTGTCTCTGCAGGTAAGGTATGGAGCCCTTACTGTGAGCCGAGTCCTATACTGAATGAGGGCTGGGGCCTGCCTGCAAGGAGCTCACAGCCCCTGTTCCCATTACCCACAGCATCTTCCAGGAGGTGGCATCCCAGACTGGCCAACATTGCAGTTGGGAGTATATTTCATGCTTCACCCCTCGTGAGCTGCCAGGGTCAGGTGCCACATCCCCTTCATTCTCCTTGCCTCTTTCACAGCCCCTCCTGCCCCATGGTTGATCCCAATCCATCTGAACTGCATGGAGTCCACTTGGCCCTGCTCTCAGGACCCAGAGCTTGGCCTAGAATTGGCCCCAGACCCTCAGGAAGGCCTTGGAAGCCTGGCTCAGCCGGGTTTCAAGGCAATAAAAGTAACTGAGACCTGAGCAGCCCCACACTGGCTGATGTGCTGCAGTGACACCTCAGTCTCTGAGGCCTGTGGCAAGGGCTCCTGAAGGTGAATTGACCCAGGGCAATCCTATCCGCTTACAATGTTTAGCCACAGTCAAAGATAGCAAGGCCTAGGGGCAGGGATGGGAAGAGGCGATATTTTAGGGGGTTCAGTCTGAAATCACAAACAGGCTCTTTGAGTCAAATATACCTGATCTTGACTCCTGGTGGTTGCCTTTCTAGCTCTGGGCCTTTGAGCAAGTTGATTCTCACACACTGGGCCTCCATTTCCTCCTGTGTAACAGGAGGGTGATCAAAACTGGGTCACAATAAAATGAGCTGACCTATGTTAAAGGACCAGTCAGTGCCTGGCACACACCAGGGGCTCAAAAAATATTAGTTTTCTTTCTGATTAACCCACTTTTTCTCCCCAGTTGTTGAAAAAGGAAAGGCCTTGCTTAAAGGGAGGATAAATGGTACGTTCCTGGATTTCTTCGTTTGATGATGACCTGTGATCCCTTGTCTTCATGTCTCCAGCCTCTATTTTTACACTCTTAACTGGATTTCTCAGACTTATTTTCACTGGTCAAAGGGCTTTTCCACCATTAAATCGTCTGTGCCAGACAGCAGCCAGACCTCCCCTGCAGTGCCCTCTGCTGCCATCCCAGTCCCAGGCACAGGCAGGAAACCCAGGTGTGCACACCCAGGCCGGGTCTCCCACAAGGAAGTCATCAGGTTAAATAGCAGAGGCTGCTCACCCAGGCAGCCTGATTGTCAGCATGAGTTTGCAGTGGCCTCTTAGTTTGCCCTCCAGTACCCAACTCCATCCCCTCCAATCCATACTGCAACTTCATCTCATTGCTTTCTAATTGTGGCCAAAAATTCTAAACCGTCCCTGTCACGCTCCTGCTCCAGAACCCTCAGTGGCTCCCTATTGCCCTCAGAACCAAGTCCCTGGCACACAAGTCCTTTGATATCTCACTCTGCTTGCCTCCCCAAGCCCATCTCCTCCACACAATATGCTCCAGTCAGACCAAATCACTTGCCTTTCCCTAAACACCCATGCTGTTTCCCACCTCTCTGCCCTTGGATGCCTTTCTTGTGCCTACAGTGCTCTAGCATGGTATTCCTAACCTGCTTGGCTATAACACTACCTGAAGAGGAAGAGCTTGTGAAAAATAGGTATCGATGCTTAGGCTCACCTGCTGAATCAGAATCTCCAGCCAAGGAACCGGGGAATCTATATTTTTAACGAGCGCCTGGGGTGATTCTTCTGACTTGGCAAACTGGAGAAGCACTCTTTTCATGTACCTTGTCCACTAACAGACTTCTGCTTAGTGGTCACCACCTCAGGGAAGTCCACCTGACACTCCTCCTTCCCATAAGAGCGATGACAACAGTTAGCATTTATCAAGCTCTTATTATATCCAGTAGTGTTCTAAGTACTGGGCATGTGGCAATTCTTTTAATCCTTGGGAGGGATGCTGTTGTGATCTCTATCATTGCTAAAGTAATGGAAGGTCTCAGGAAGCACAGAGAGGTTGAGCAAGTTTCCCAGAGTCACACAGGTAGAAAGTGTCCAAGCCAGTTTAGAGCCTGGGAGTCTGCCTTCAGATCCCTCACTCTGTCACCTAATGGGCCAGGTCACTCTTGGCAACAGCATCATCAACTTGTGGGCTGAGGACTGGCTTACTTGCTTCTTTCCTCCTCTCCTAGATCCTGAACTCCAGAAGACAGGCATTTACATCCACAGGGTCTAGCAAAGTTCTAGGTACATGATATGAGCTCAGTAAACGTTTGTGGCAGAAAAAGGAGGAGAAAGGATGATGGGAGGGGCCTGTGAGTATGGAGAGATGCCCTGGGTCTTTGTTTGGGGATGAGAAAGAAGCAAGGAGAGGCAAAGGATGGGATCAAGTTAAACAGAAGAAGGGGTCTCAGCTTTCCCAAAAGGATCATGTTGCCTTTTTCTCCGGCAGGTGCAACCTGGCCCCAGTACAGGAGTATGCCCGGGATGTGGGGCTCAAGACAGACCTGGTAACCATGAACCCCTCGGTCATCCAGCGGGCCTTTGAGGACTTGGTCAACGCCACGTGGCGGGAGAAGCTGCTGCAACGGCTGCACAGCCTCAATGGCAGCATCCTGTGGATCCCTGCCTTCATGGCCCGGGGCGGCAAGGAGCGTGTTGAGTGGGTCAACGAGCTTATCCTGAAGCACCACGTCAACGTGCGCACTGCATACCCCTCGCTGCGCCTGCTGCACGCCGTTCGCGGGTGAGCGGCCTCCCTACAGGCCAGTAGGACCGTCACTAAGTGTGGGAGATTCTTGGTAGGCAGTATCCCTTTCCCAGGTGCATTTCCATCCCAGCTCCACCACTCATTTGCTGGATGGCCTCAGCAAGTCACCTGGCCTTTCGGAGCCTCCATTCCTTGAGAGATGAGGGGGTTTGGCAAGTGGGTTTCATCTGGCATGCCAATTTTGACCAAAGGGTAGTGCCTGCCTAGAGAGCTGAGTTGAGAATGATCTTGGGGGTGGGGCTGTCTTGAGGCTCAGTGGGAACAGATGCCATGAACATGGGAGGAGAGATGGCAGCTGGCAAGTCACATACCATCCCAGGTGTGTGATTTTCAAGAAAATCAGGATCAGATGCACTTGACTTCAAGTAATTCACCTTAATCTCTTTAAACTTTAGTTGCCTCTTCAGGGAAATATGAGTGGGAATGGTAACATTGGAGGATGTGAAGACTAAATGAGATAATGTATGTGAAATGCCTAGTAAAATTTCGGTAGAAACATTTAATGTTATCATCAATCATCGCTATCTTTATGTCTCAGTGCAATATTCTCTAACTCTACAGAGCACATCTTACTGATTGGGCTGAGATCTTCAAAGGAGTGTCTCTTAGGATATGTTTTTGTCCACAAGGTCTTCTCTCTAAGATGGAGGGGAACTTTACCTAGGCAGTATGAAAGAGATAGGGAGAGTTAAAGCAATGGAATCCACTCTCTTTAAGAAGAGTTTTGATGTAACTAATTAGGTAAGGATTTTCCTGGTTAGGCCTGGATCTCTAATTCCAGGAAAGAGATTCCAAGAATTAAGGAAAACAAATAGGAAATGTTGAGGAGGGTCTGAACTATTCCTATCAAGAAGTCCATGTCAACCTGGATGGCATTCTTAAACAGCCCCAGCCAAACAAGTAGTAGTTCCCAATCTCCTCCTTGTTTCCTCCCATTCATGTGACCTGGCCTAGATCTCCCTGGCACTTGGATCAGTAAATTGGCTAGGAATTTACTAGTGCCCATGATAGCAGCCACAAGAAAAATAGTTTAATATTCATCATTCATTCACTCTCTTCCAGTTATCTATTGCAGTAAAAATCATCTCATAACTTAGTGGCTTAAAAAAACAACAACATCCATTTTATATTGTTTACAATTTCTGTTGGCTAAGAATCTGAGAAGGGCTCACCTGGATGGTTCTTAGGTCAGGTGCAGTCACACTGGCTAGAAGTAAAACAGTGAGGGGCTGAAGCAGCTGGGGTTGACCATGCGTCTCTCTCTCTTTATGTTATATTAGGGTTTCTCCAAATGAGCTCTCTGCATGGGCTAGATTGGGCTTCCTCACAGCATAGTAGCCTTAGAGTGGTCACACGTGTACATGGTGGCCCAGGCTCTAGCACAAGTGGCCCAGAGACCAAGGCAGAAGCTGCATCACATTTTTAGACCACATAGTGTCACTTCTATTATCATCTACTAGCCACCTAGTCATTAAATTAGCTTAGAATCAAGGGGAGTAGACATAGATCCTGCCTCTCAATGGGAAAGTGCCAATCTGTGTACATGTTTTAAAACTCACACACATTCATTCCGCATATATTTATTGAGTGCTTACTATGTGCTAGGCTCTGTTCTAGACACTAAGATACAGTAGTGAATAAAATAAAGATCTCAGATCTCATTAACAATTCAGTTTTCTTATAGGGAAAGATAAATTACAGGTAAACAAATAAATAAGATACTTTTAAATGGTGCTATCAGGAAACTCTTCTCTAGAAAGAAGTTGGTTTGAGCTAAGTCTCAAGGGACAAAACAGCACCAGCCACATGTGCAGATCTGGGGTAGGAACCTTCCAGGTAGAGGGAACCTTAAGTGCAAAGGCCTTGAGGTAGGAGGGTGTGTTCAAGGTTCAACCAGGAGACAAATGTGGTTGAAACAGAGTGAGCAAGGAGAAAGGGGAAGGAGATGATGTTGGTGAGAGAGGCAGGGGCTAGAATGCACATGTGTTTGTGGGCCATGGTAAAGAGTTTGGGTTTGATTCTAAGTTTGAGGGGCAGTGAAGGAGGTGAGGGAGAAGACCTGAGTTGTGTCTTTAAAAGATCCCTCCAGCGAGAATGAAAGCTGGAATATTTGTTGGGAAGCTGCTGCAATAGCTCTGGCAGGAAATAATGATGGCTTAGACTAGGATTATGGCATGGGATATCTAAGAGTTGGTCAGATTTGCTATAAAATTTTGAGGTAAAGGCAGCAGGATTTGCCGGTGGATTCTATTTAAGGACCATAATGGGGGAGAGAAAGAGAAAAATCCAGGATGACTCTTAGAATTAGGGTTTGAGCAAACAAGCCCAAGCAAACAAGCACAATGTGGCAGTGCCATGGTCTGTGATAGCAGAGCTTAGAGAAGCCCATGCATGTTTGGGGGCATTGTGGAAGGGAATTCTTTCTTGAGCATATGAAGTGTGAGATGCCTGTTACAAATGTATATCCTACCACACTCCTGACCTCCCAGCTTGGGGTCAGGCCCTATACCCAATTGCCCATCCAACCGCATGGCAGATCACCAGGGACGTGAGGGAGCCCAGTGTACAGACTCCCTACTGACTGAGGGGCATCAGGATGCTCTTCACTGGGGACTTAGCATAACTCAGTGTGACCCTGGGAAGCCCTCTGAGCCACCCACAAGGGATTCTTGTCCTCATGGTGACTGTGGTCATCCACACCTGTGACCAACACTGGTCTCATTAAGATGCGTATCAACAGGGAAAACCCATTGCCCCCAAGAAAGCCCTAGAGAGACATTCGATAAGGAGCAGCCACATGTGTGTCTGATGGAGCCAGAATGATCCCCATATGGACACGGGGCTCAATGGGGCTACATACTTTATCCTAGAGGCTGGTCTGTCAGGACCATGTTTTCACTTCATCCCTGTCAGAGTAGGTCTGCAGTGGCAACCCTCATCTCGTGGACTGTTTAAATATTAAATATCGTTCCTTCCTAGAAGGAGGAAACTCTTGAGATGGTTCTGGAGTCCTTGGGGATAAGAGGAGAAACACTGCCCTTTGTTAAGGAGAGAAAATGTCCCTTGAATGGGGAATGGGCAACCACCTGGAAGAAACTGATGCAGCCAGATCTATTTCCAGCTATAATTGACTCACTTTCATCTGTCAAAACAGCATTAAGCACCAGTAATGAGCCCTTTAAACAAACAGGCTGTTCATCCTGAGACTGCAACATCTTCAGTTGCAGGACCACCCCGGGAGGAAATACTGCAGGAGATTAGCCTCTTCTTTTAGCAGGGGGAGAAGGGGAAAAGGAGGCTTGGAATGGAATTCTGCCAATGATCCTCTCCCTCTGTGGGGCCATTGGACTCTGCAGGGTGCTGGGTCTAATAGGACACCAATGAAAAGGTAGGGAGCATGTTCTTAGCCCTTGCCTTGGTGGGACCTTACCTGGTGTTCACTGCAAGTGGAGGAATGGGCTGGGGAGGGATGCAGTACAAAGTCACACAAGAAAAGACCAAGGGATTGTAGAGAGGAAGGCTGAGGAGGAATCCGGCCAAGAGGCACTGTGGCCTAGCATCAAAACCGTGGGCTTTGGCAGTAGCGACACCTCCAAAGGGTCCAGACCCCAGCTCCGTGACTGGCTTGGTTGTATCACCTGCCTTCCCCCAGAGCCCCGCAGAGGACACATGTAATTAATCAATCGTGCCTACTGTGATTGTGGCAGCTGCCACCTGCCACTTGGAGAGCTACAATGTGGGAAAGACATAAGACTTGTCCTATGGACTCAAGAGTTCCAGAGGCTGGAGCCACAAGGAGGAAAGTGCGATAGGCTGAATTTAAGACAGGACTCTGTAGTAGTCAGAGCAGTGGACTAAGTTAAACCAGTCACTCATGAGTTCTTCACCTTGAAATCCCAATAATGGACTGCAGTTTGCAAAATAATCTTGTTTCCTTATGTTAAGATGTGTTACCCAATAAACCCCCTGTTTATAGGGTATGTGGGGGGGTGTGAATAAACTTTTATTGTGATAAAATATACATAACATAAAATTTACCATTTTAATGATTATTTTTCTTTTTCAACTTTTATTTTAGATTCAGGGGGTACCTCTGCAAGTTTGTTACCTGGGTATATTGCATGATGCTGAGGTTTGTGATACAAATGATCCCACCACCCAGGCACTAAGCTTAGTACCCAACAGTTTTTCAACCCTTTCCCCATTCCCTTCTTCTCCAGTGTCTACTGTTGCCATCTTTATGTCCATGAATACCCAATGTTTAGCTCCCACTTATAAGTGAGAACATGTGGCATTTGGTTTTCTATTCCTGTGTTAATTCACTTAGGATTACGGCCTCTAGTTATTAGATCATCAGGGACAGTTACTTGTGAATGGGTATTGTTAATACACCATGCGTCCATGATGTATTCCATGGTGTATATGTACCACATTTTCTTTATCCAGTCCACCACTGCTGGGCACCTAATTTGATTCCATGTCCTTGCTATTGTGAATAGTGCTGCTATGAACATGCCAGTGCATGTGTCTTTTGGTAGAATGATTTGTTTTCTTTTGGACACTTATCCAGTAATGGGATTGCCGGGTGGAATAGTAGTTCTACTTT
The DNA here is from genome assembly GCF_029281585.2 of Gorilla gorilla gorilla. Lineage (NCBI taxonomy): Eukaryota > Metazoa > Chordata > Mammalia > Primates > Hominidae > Gorilla > Gorilla gorilla. The sequence continues at coordinate 93,675,056 of NC_073240.2, forward strand.
CCTTGCAAAATCTCCAAACAGCTTTTCACAGTGGCTGAACTAATTTACAATCCCAACAATATATAAGCATGCTCTTTTCTCCACATCCTCACCAACATCTGTTGTTTTTTGACTTTTTAATAATAGCCATTCTGACTGGTATAAGATGGTATCTCATTGTGGTTTTGATTTGCATTTCTCTGATGATTCATGATGAGCAGCATTTTTTCATGTATTTGTTGGCCACTTATTTGTCTTCTTTTGAGAAGTGGCTGTTCATGTCTTTTGCCGATTTTTTAATGGGGTTGTCTTTTGCTTGTTGAGTTGTTTAAGTTCCCTATAGATTCTGGATATTAGACCTTTGTCGGATGCATAGTTTGTGAATATTTTCTCCCGTTCTGTAGGTTGTCTGCATTTTAAGCATTGTTAATTGTACATTTCACTTAGAAGAAATTCACTCTTAGAAGAAAACTTAGGAGAAGGTTTTCATCACCTTGTGTTTGGCAATGGTCTTTTAAGTATGACACCAAAAGCACAGGCAGTGAAAGAAAAAATAGATCAATTGGACTACCTAGAAATGTAAAACATTTGTGCATCAAAGGACAGTCTATCAAGGCAACTCATATAATTAGAGAAAAGATTTACAAATACTATACCTGATAAGGGATTAACATCCAGGATATGTGAAGAACTCTTACAGCTCAACAACAAAAAACCCAAATAACTCAATTCAAAAATGGGCAAAAGACTTGGAATAGACATTTCTCCAAAGAAAATATACAAATGGCCAATAAGTACATGGCAAGATGCTCCCCTGATCATGAGGGAAATACAAATTAAATACATGAATGTATTAGTCTGTTTTCACACTGCTATAAAGAAATACCTGAGATTGGGTAATTTATAAAGAAAAGAGGTTTAATTGGCTGACAGTTCTGCAGGCTCGCCAGGAATCATAGCGGCTTCAGCTTCTGAGGAGACCTTAGGAAGCTTCCAGTTCTGACAGAAGGCAAAGGGAGAGTGAGGCGTCTCACATGGCAGGAGCAAGAGAGAGAGGGAGGTGCTGCACACTTTTCAACAACCGGATCTTATGAGAACTCACTCATTATCATGAGGACAGTATCCACTGCATGGTGCTAACCCATTCACAAGAAACTGTCCCTGATGATCTAATCACCTCCCACCAGGTCCCACCTCCAACATTAGGGGTTACAAAATTCAACATGAGATTTGGTGGGGACACAGATCCAAACCATATCAATGAGATATCACTTCATACCCTCTAGCATGGCTATTAGTAAACACACATACACACACACAGAAAATAACAAGTGTTGGTGAGGATGTGGAGAAATAGGAACCCTTCTGCTTTGCTGGTGGGAATTTCAAATAAGAATTCACTTTTAGGGCAGTGACCAGGGATCAGTATCGTCATTTCACATCTGGACATAAGTCAGCTACCTTGACACAGCATTTCATGGGCAACTTGGACTTGATGGACAGTTTAGGGAATTGAAGGGGACAAACGTTAACTTGTTACCTTCATTTTGTTACCTTCATTTTACAAAAGAGGAACTTAATGCTCAGACAAGTTAGGTCATTTGTATGAGGCCACCCAGCATCTAAGTGGCACAACCAGGAACCGAACTGCATTCTCTCGCTCTAATGTGGTGCACCAGGTGCAGCAGAAATTTGCACTCATTTAGGGACAGGGATGGCAATGAGCTGAATGGGCCAGGAGCTGCCACACTGGAGAAGAGGTGTTAGAAGACCACGGCAGGTGGCAACGCATCAAGGCTACACGTGCACACACTGCAGTTGTTCAGAGCCTGGGGCAGCACCTTATCAGGGAGAACAAGCTGAAAGGTCAGAGCTCCTCAGCATCCCATCAAACACCAGCCAGCACCTGGGCATGACACAGTTGTGCTGAAACCCCAGTTGAGGCTCTCCATGCCACTTGCCCTTGAGTGTGCCTTTGGTTTCGCTCTTCTCAATTTGTTTGGCTGCCCCTTCACAACAAAGGCATTTTTCAGAAGGAAAGCAGACATCCTTGGGTGGTGACTCAGAAAGGCTCAGAAATACAGTCACACATTCTGCATGCCGCTCTCGATGGCTTGCCACAGGACATGCAGGAAAACAGCTGAGGGGCACATACTACCATAGTGAACGCTTACATGCCGCACGCCATACCAAGTAGCATTATCTCATGTCATGAGAGGACTACTGCCATTATCCCCATTTTAAAGATAGGAAAACTGAGCCTCAAGGAGTAACTTGCACAAGATCTCACGGCTGATTAGGGACAGATCCAGGTCTCCTCCCTGCTCCTGATCACCATCAATTTGCCCCTATTACACATAACTAGGAAATAGTGATGGCACCCTAGAGAATCATGTCAGGAAGGCCAAGGCCAGGATGGGTTTGAGTTTATGAAAATATTAAGAAAAACAGAAAAGTCTTTTTATGTTTCAAGTAAGAACCAAAGGGCTAGGAGCAGATGGCATAGGGGCTACAAAGGGCAAATGTGTAATGAACTCCTCAACCCCTATATCTGTCTTTTCAGCAAAGATGAGTCTTTTACTTGGATAGGGGAATGGGGCCTTTGGGTTCTTTACTGACAGTCCCACTTTACTGCTCTAAAGCAGTGGTTCTTTACATTCATGGTCCCCAGACCAGCAGCATCAGCATCACTGGGAACTTGTTAGAGACACACATTCTCAGGCCCACCCCAGACCTGGTGAATCAGAAACTCTAGGAGTGGGGCCCACCAATCTGTGTCTCAGGAGTGCTCCAAGTAATTTGGTTGCACAGCATACGTTTGAGAACCACTGCTATCCACAGAGTCAAAACCAATGAACCTCCCAGGGGCAAACTTGCAGTCAGACCACTGAGCAGCTGGCCATGATCTTCTCCAAATCATGCAGAATTAGAGAAGGGAATCAGGGACAGGCAATCTCTGTCCCAATTTTCTAAACAGGAGGAAAGGATGGACAATGGTGAGCTTAATGTCAACACCAAGCTAGAGTTTGAAATAGGTTACCAATCCCATGGCTGATGAATGCTTAAAGATGGAGAAGTAGAACTGGAAGATACCTGGGCACACTGTTCTGATGTTCCTTTGTGAGGCAGGCAGCAGACAGGTAGACCAGGGATTAGTATAGTCATTTCACGTCTGGACATAAGTCAGCTACCTTGACAAAGCAACTTGACGGACAGTTTAGGGAATCGAAGGGGACAAATGTTAACTCCTCAGAACAACCTGATAAGATAGATATTATTTTCCTCTCCTTTCTACTCATAAGGAAACTAAGGCTCAGAAATGCAAAGTAAATTGCCCAGTTGGAATTTACAGAACATCAACATATGAGTCTGGGGGAAAGGGGAAATTCAACCTGTAACAGCTGGGTTAGATGGCCTCCCTTCCCACGCTGAGATTCTCTCATTCAACACATCTGAGTCTCTGCCCGCACGGTGTACTTATGAAATTTCTGCCTATCTGAGGCAGTGAGCAGAGAAAGGGGAGCCTGTTTCTGAAACCCAAGCAGAAGGCCTGCCCTTCTGTAAATTGCAGATGAGGAGAGGAAGGAAGCTGGGATTCAAATCCACGTATATAGGCATCAGTGATCTCTACTATCTCCACTGTGACCTCCTTGTATCCTTGACAGATAGTTTAACCACTATCTGCTGACCATTGACACCCAAAGGATGCTAATTAGATTAATGTGGACCACAGAGAGACCTCTGTGGACCACAGAGAGACCTCTCTGAACCAGCCATGGGGCTTGGTCTCTGTCCCCATTTTTACCAATAACTTAAATGACAGCATCAGTGGTCTGCTTAGCACATTCACTGGTGATGTGACTTTTGGGGGATTCTCCATATTTGGGGTCTCAGAATTAGAACCAACTCAACCAAAGAGGAAAAAGTTTGACATGGACAAATGCAAGATTCTGTACTTAGGTTCAAATCATGTATACAAGTGCAGAGAGATGAACAGCACCAACCATCAGTGGGTGTGTGGTTGCTCAAAAGGATAACATGGTCTTGGGTCACAGCAATGAATGGATAGCATCTCTGAGAGTCAGGGAGGTTGGTGATGGCCTTGCTTTTCTCTGCCTGGCCAGATCCCACTTAGAGAATCACATTTTTCTTTAGGTGCCAGGCCAGAGAGGGGCCACAGTGGCAGAGAAATTTGGAAGCTGAGAGGTTTTGAGAGAGAAGGTTCCAAGGAACAAGAGAGTTTTATTTACTCAGCAAATACTCTTTAGGCACCAGTAGGCTCCAGGCCTGTGCTGGGGGAATAAAAAAGTCAATAGAACAAGGCTCCTGCCCTCCATTGGCTCATAGATTTGCTCTGTGAGGCTCCAGGTGTAGAACTAGGGTTGGGGGAGGAAGCCAGATTCCTTCCGGACACTGGGAAGAATATTCCAACAAATAAGATCATCTGAAATGGGTTTGGCTGCCTCTTAGGAGGTGGTGAATTCAGCATCTTTGGAGATATTCAGGCAGCAGCGAACCCCCCATTACTGGGATGGTGGAGAGGAAATCCCTGTCATACAGAGTTGGCAGATTCGCTCGCTAATCAGGGCTACCATAACAACGTCTCACAGACTGGGTGGCTTAACCGACAGAATGTATTATCTTGCAGTTCTGGGGGCTGGAAGTTCAAAACTCAGGGGTCAGCGTGGTTGGTCCCATCTGAGGGCTGTGAGGGAAGGATCTGCACCAGGCCTCTCACCTTGGCTTGCAGATCGCCATCTTCTTGTTCCCATGGCCTTCTACCTGTATGCCTGTTTCCAAATCCCCCCTCTTTGCAAGGACATCAGTCATATTGGATTAAGGCCCACCCTAGTGACCTAATTTTAACTTGATTACTTCTGTGAATACCCTCCCTCCAAATACAGTCACATTCCAAGGTACTGGGGGTTAAAACATCAACATATGAGTTTGGGGGAAATGAGAAATTCAACCCATAACAGCTGGGTTAGATGGCCTCCCTTCCCACTCTGAGATTCTCTCATTCAACACATCTGCGTCTCTGCCCCCACAGTGGACTTACAAAATTTCTGCCCATCTGAGGCAGTGAGTAGGGAGAGGGGAGCATGTTTCTGAAACCCAAGCAGAAGGCCTGCCCTTCCGCTCTCACCAGCAGCTGGCAGGGCCCAGCCTCTGGTGCCAACAAGGCGAGCATCAGCTGCCCCAACCTGAGCAGCTCACCCAGGGGCCCCTGGCTCTGCTGGCCTGTGGGGTGGCACGGAGCCCTGGCTGGCTGTTGGCTAGGAAGGTGAGCAATGGAGTGGAAGGACACCGAGGCAATTGAGTATGGCCTCAGGCAGCTGGTGGTGAATGGCTCTAATTTAATTACAACATCAAAGGAGGCTGTGACCCACAGAGACGGTGGCCCCTCAGGCAGGAAAGCAGCCCTGGGTGCAGACAAGGCCTGTGAATTGGTGCTTAATTAGGCACCAGGAGCCTAATTAAGGCTTTAGGATGCCACTGATTCAGCTTGCCTCTGGCCAGGGCCAGAGGGGCCAGGTCAGCAAAGCCAGCCCTGCTGCAGAGACTTGAGGGCCCAAGGTGAGAGAAGAGTAAGCAGGTGCAAAAAGATAGGGAGAGACCAGCACAGGTTGCTGGTGGCTCCTCCCAGACAGGACCATGGCAATCCAGAGAGTGTGTCCCTAGGGCTGGTCCCTTCCCTGTGCTGGTCCCAGTCTCCTCCGGTTGACAGAGGGTGAGGTGAACTAGGTTCACCTTTTTGGAAGCGTGCTCCATGAAAGAGAAAAGGAGGGGCGTCTGTGATATTAAGGCATAGGTGGCTCCCGGCATCTGTGTGTAATGGATTCTCTCTCTCTCCAATTTTTTTTTTAAATAGCAATGCATATAGTGAAAAGACATCCAAATTGGATTAAAGGATTTAAAGTAAAAAGCAAACTCCGCTCCGCACCCCCTGTCCTCCTCCACAGAAGCAACCTGTTAAACCTGCTTTCTGTGTGTGGATCCTTCCAAAAATAACCCCTTTTTACACATACAGAACGTGTTTTAAGTACTGCATCTTGTTAAATTCTGGAAAGTATTCCTTATTGACACACACCACCTCATTCTCCTTCACAGCTGCCTGGCAGTCCACTGTGTGTCTGGACCATAATTTATGTAAGCAGAAGCCATTGGCGGGCATTGAGGGTGTTTCCAATTTTTTGCCAGTATAATCAATGCTACATCGATCACCCTTGTGCTGATATCTGCAAACATATGCACATCTATAGGTTTGCTTTTCAGCAGTCTTTGCCAATTTGCATTGTTAATTTTTATAGTTACTGCCAATTACCCTCCCTAGAGGTAGGTATCGATTCACATCCTCACCTACAATTATTGAAAATACCTGTTTTCTCTTAACCTCACCAATGGGTGTATTATCAACATTAGTTATATTTACCAATCCAATGAAAAGTGGTATCTGATTGTTGTTTGAAATTGGATTCCTTTGATTATGAATAAGATTGAATATAATTTTGTTTCTTTGGAGTGGCATCAATTGAAACTCCAGAATCCAGCCAGAAGGCTTAAGCCCCCAAGAAAGGGTCTTGCTGGACCTCCTGCTGGGCCACAGGGGACAGAGATGATACCTGGGCATGAGCAGTAGTCTCACCACTCCCAGCGGGGCCCGCCATGTAGCAGGAAAAACCCCCAGTGCCATACCTTTCTCCTTTCTTTTGGTAACTTGCTGTCTAGGATGGTGTGAGCCTGCCTTTCCCATGTGCAGTCCTGGCAGCTGCCTAAAAGGGCTTGCAGTGAAGCTGGGGTCATTTATCTCTCCTGATAATGTCCCCAGAATGAACCTCTAGCCTCTGCTTGCTGCTTTTCATTCACTGCTCTATTAAAGATTTGTGAGGTGCCCACTTTATATATGTGCCGTGCTAGGATCTGAAGTTATACAGAAGCAGGAAGTCAGTACATTTGCTTATAGAATTTAAAACTGTAGGGAAGGAAAAGACAAGTAAACAAGTAATTCCAGTGTAGCGTGATAGGTGCTGTGATAGGGGAAGAACAACATACCGGACACAAAACCATCCAGGGAGGTCCAGGAGGCTTCCTGCAGGAAGTGGCTTCAAAGCCAAGACCATAAGAAGGGATTGCTAGCCAGGACCACATAGAACGTGTCGTGGAAGAAACCAAGATGTTCCTCGTGGCAGTGTGGCTGTGCACACTGGGTACTGGGAGAGATGTGCAGGCCCAGATCCCAAGGGCCTCACAAGCCCGATGGAGGCTATCAGGTTTTATCCTGTGGACTGCAGGAGTCACTGGAGAGTTTTCAGTGGCATGTCCATATTTGAGGCTAGCCTGGCTTACTTGAGCAAGAGTGTTGGCTTAGGCAGGCAGGGAGGCCTGGGGATCTGGAATTAGACTCAGCATCCCCATGGCTTGATCAGCCTTTCCCAACAGCCCCAAATTCTAAGACGAAGTCCTCAGCTCTCCAATACTGCAGAGATGGCGTCTCGTTCTGAGATATCCTGCAGCACACCAGAGGCCTCAACAGTGTTCCCAAGGAAAGGACAGCCGTGGGCTGTAGGGCCCCTGGATCACGGCTGAGGCTGCCAATGCAGAGGACAGGAGAGCAGGAGCCCGAAAGTTCTGTTCCCAGCTTTGCTGCTGATCGTTCAGAAAGCATCACTGAGTCTCCCTTGATGACCACCTGTGAGGCATTCCTGCTCCTGAGGGACATCATCAGCTTTATCCCAGAGTGCTTTTAGCTTCTTGGAGGAAGCCCTTTTGGTCCCCTTTTCCAACAGTGACAGCCACTATTCTTTCCACATAGCCAGCCCAGGAACCCAGGGAAAAAGACAAATGTGCTTTGGAGATGATTTTGGCAATCCTCATTGATTGCTGTCCGTGCTCATAAAATACGGTGCTTAATTGTCATGGCATTTGGGGTAGCCAATTTGAAAAATAATTACTGCCTTCTTTGAGATTACTTTGGCTTCTAATTAAAATCTCAAGACTGGGATATTAAAGGTGCATTGTCAATACAACGTCCCGGATGCACCCAGCTAACCTCATTTGGGAAGACAAAATTAATTAGTTTGTGTTTTAACACCCAGCTGTTATCCTAAGGAAAGGAATAGTCTACAAGTCGGCCATGCACACAGCCTCTAAATTGGCCAGAGCAACGGAGGAGAGATAAAGGAAATCGAGAGTGATTTGTTCCTGTATAACTCAGTCAGCTTCTATTACAAGCTGCTCGTTAAGTGGCGCTCCCGTGTCCCTGTCAGACATCGCTCAGGAGTTCTTGTTTACCCGTGGAGGCAGAATCGGAAATAAGTGGGTCCCTCTGTGCCACTGAGCTCTGGATTCATTCCAGAGCCTCATTTGCTGTTAACACCTTTTCCAGTTAGCAATTCTGGGTGAAAAGCCTGGCCCCAGATCTGAGAGGTTGGGCGTTTCTATTCCTGTCCCAGCTGGCCGCAGTTACAAAGCTGCGTGCACTGCTGGCTTCCTCCTTTCTTCTTACCTACATCTTCCCATTTTTCAATTCCATTTGAGTCAAATGTTTGCTGAGTGCAACAGAAGTCAGGATAATCAATCCTAGGCTATGCTACAGTAACACACCCTGAGACTCCAGCACTTTAGCACAACAGAAGTTTATTTCTCACTCTCGCAAACTGTGATGTGAGCTGGCAGGGGCTCTCTTCCAATCAGTGATTTGGGGATCTAGGATTCTTCCATCTTAGGCTGACATCTTCTGACCAGGAGACTTTGAAGTTCTCCAAGGCAGGGGAAGAAAAAGTGGGAGAGCCTGCTCTTGAACACCAACCAAGAAAGGACACATTGTTTTTGTCGCAGGCTATTGGGCCAGAACTAGTCACTTGACCCCAGCCCAGTTACCAGAGATGCCAGGAGATGTTTGTTGAGTGCTGCTGTCTCTGCAACAGTGCTTTGGACCCAGTATGCACTGAGCAAGATGCCTTTGAATCCTACTACAAAGGGGTGTAAGGTGTGGTCCCTGCGCTTGGGGAGACCACAGTACAGTTTCATGTTCCCCTTCTGGAAAGCATCCCTTCCGTCTCTAAAATGACCATTCACTTCTTCCACAGTCATAGTTCTTGAGGCCCTCAGCACAGAGGCAGCAGGACCAACGACCTTCCCAGGAGCCCACAGATCAGCGGGAAAGGCAGGTGTGCACAATGCATAAGACTGTAGCCAGGGAAGGACACTGGTGCACGGGTGACCACAGCTGCCCAGAGACAGGGCAAAAGTGCAAAGGAGTGTTGATCTGAGCCTTGATAGGAGGAGGTGCCATGAAATAGCATAGTAATGAATTTTCAGCCTGGGCTGCTAAGCACAATAAGAGAAGTAGAAACAAAGCTGATGGTAATCATCTGGAGGTGGTTAACAGTCTGACTGGGGAGATGACAGTAGAACAAAGGCAATATTTCCAGGAAGATAGGATGCACGTGCTTAGTTTCTGGAGGTGGGAAAGAGAGTTCACCACAGGGATCAGTGGGGAAAGGCATCTAGGTGAGCACCCAGCACGTGTGGAGGCCCAGCACATGCCTGAGTAACCTCAGAAGCACCTATGGGCCACTTGGACGTTTCATCGCTGATTCAATTCCTCTCTCCCCCTTTCTGGTCATAACATTGATGGCCTGAAAAGAAATTCATTTCTGAAAGCCTTCCCCTACTAAGACCTTGCTATCAGAAAATAAACCATTGTTTATCTGGCCTGTGTTAGGGCTTGAGTTCACTTAGGAAGTAAACATCGGGGGGATGTTTCATGCGGGGACACCGTGGTGGCTCGACGATCCCTGGGTAACGTCAGCCCACAGCTGCAGCCAGCTCATTCCCAGCCTGGGGAGTTGCCATGGGGTGAAAAATGCTCAAGAACCAGGAGCCTCAGACGCCTGTGTTTTATCCAAACTCTGTCTAACCAGCTGTTTGAGAAGCTTATCTCTTCTCAAGCAAGTCACACTGGACTCCCGCATTTTCCTTTCTAAAATGACAGAAGAGGACAAGTTCAGTCTAGGAGGCCCCTGCGTTCACCACACAGACATGGCCTGTGGGATCACCCAGTAAGGCCTCACATGGTGTTGTTTTGTTTTGTTTCTGAGATGGAGTCTCGCTCTTGTCACCCAGACTGGAGGGCAATGGCGCAGTCTTATTTCACTGCAACCTCCGCCTCCCAGGTCAAGCGATTCTCCTGCCTCAGCATCCTGAGTAGCTGGGATTACAGGTGCATGCCACCACGTCCAACTAATTTTTGTATTTTTAGTAGAGACGGGGTTTCACCATGTTGGCCAGGCCAACTCCTGACCTCAGGTGATCCGCCCGCCTCAGCCTCTCAAAGTAAAATTTTCATTAGTTGCCAACATTTAGAAATTTGGAGAATTTGCATAAAAATCCTGATTTCTAATACTCACAAAAAAAAATCTGAAGATCTGGGACCACCATACTCAACAACAGTAAGACTGGCTACCCGTCACGATGCCCCAGTCCTCACCATTCCCTATTGCCTTCACAACACTGAGGCTGGGTGTTCATTTTTCTTAACACATGTCCCAAATCCCAGCTTGCTCAGTCACATGCCCTGCAAGGCTGCTGAGCTAACTGAGCTCCCCAGTCCCAATCACCTTTAAAACTCTATGACTATATTCCTGACACTTCTTCTTTTTCTCTAAATATATCTCATTCTTGGGTCCTTTTGGCAGAACCACCCACCAGTCATCACAGGAGTTCTTAGGCGTAGCTGCACATTTGAATTACTGGAGGAGGCTGTGAGAATCCCAGTGTCTAGGCCACACATGGTAGTGAGATCCAGGCAGCTTTTAAAGTTCCAGATGATTCCAGTATGTGGCGTAGGTTGAGAACTTCTGCATTAGAACTGAAAATGCAATGGGCTAGTTTAGGAGGGGGTGAGCTCCCTGTTATGGGATGTAGTTAAGCCAAGGTGCACGAATACTTTGCAGGGATGTGTGAGAGGATCTCAGTATCAGCTGCTGCTCTTCTGAGATTCTTCTCCTCTTTACAGTCCCCCTGCCTTTGCCCCTCAAAGCCTCCCAAGCTTAGCTCCGTTGAGCGTAGATGCTGCCGAGGTGGTCTAGGCAAGGGCTCCTTATCCAACAAACCCCAAGCTCAGCATCAAACATCCCTGAGCCAGCACCGTCCCTCCTGCCTCCTACATATTAGCTGATGACTAAGCAAATGGCCGTGTGGGGTAGTCCCAGGACAATCACATTAGACCAACCACATTCCTAGCCACCCACCTATCTGTTGGGTCTGCTTCATGAAGGTGAAAGAACAAGGACTTGGGGTCAGAAGGCCTGAAAGGAGGACCTGGCTCTTCCCCTTGCCATCTGAGTGTGTTGCTCAATCCTCCTGCCCTGTGTGGAGCCTGGGTCTGAAGTGTGGGCCTGAGTCGAGGACACCCTGTAAAGTAGTAGGTGAGGGTAAGATGCTGAGAGAGGGCCAGATCTCAGCTGGGTGATACAGAGGGAAGGGAGGAGCTGTGCAGTGTGGCTAGGAAGGTTTGGAGAGAGAGAAAGGGGCATGAAATGGGCCTTTCAAACGAGACATTTAGCCCAGAGCTCAGAGCAAAGTGGAGACATGGGCCAGTTATCTAATAACCCTGATCACAACGCAGCCTCCTAAAAATTCCAAGGCATCTTGGGAGTTCTTGAGAGTGGCACCAGTTCTGTACGTGGCCAGTGGGACACCCCACCCATAGTCTGCCCCTCACGTTCCCAGAACTTCTTGGAGACTGGTACCACCCCGCCCCAGCCCTCTACCCCTGCCATAGAAAATTGGCTGTGTTCCCCTGGAATCACAAATATAAGAGGAAAAAGCCCCAAAAATACATATCTCTTCTGGGAAGCATCCTTTCCCATTCTGAAATAACCATCTACTTCTTCAGCCGTCATGAGCCGTAGCACAGAGACAGCAGGAGAGATAACCTTCCAGGACCCCAGAGCTCAGTGTGTAAGGCAGGCATGGACACTGCAGCCCCTGGCGCACAGGTCTCCATGGGTGCCCAGAGGGACATACTTAGCACAGCTCAGAGATGGGCAAAAGCTCAAAGGAATCTCGATCTGAGCCTTGGTAGCAGGAGGCACAAGGAAATAGTGCAGTGCCATGGTAGCTGTGGGCCAGACCTTCTGGGGAGGGTGCAAGTGTTGATGGGAGCTGAAGCTGGAGGGTGGCACGGGCCAGGTCTTGCAGAGTTTCTGAACTATGGAACTTGGATTGTATGTGGAGCAGGAAGAGATTTCGGAGAAATGCCTGGGGGGCTACTAGGTGGAGGACAGATCATGGTGATGGGCTGCCACTGCAGAGACTTCTGAGAGAGAGCACAGGGAAGAAATGACGAAGATCTCAGTGTCCACAAACACTTGCTCCTGTTATTTTTCAATTGCAATGTGTTTGCAGTTACCAGCCAGAGCCATTGCCCTGTTCTGTGTCTGCCTTTGTCCCTCCCTTGGGTTTCCCGTTGAAAAATTCAGCTGCAAGGAAGTTTCTTGGCCCAGACAGGATGAAATCAGAGAAAGTGCGAGGAAAGGGATCTTCGAAGGACAAGCTTATGAAACAACCGCGGTTGTCTAGGGGCCACCCAGGAGGCTCCTGTCGTGCCCGGGAGAATCGTGTTCACTCTGATTCTGGCCACCTAGGACCACAGCCTTCATCAGCAATGTCGAAGGGGAGATTCAAGTCACCCCAGCCCCATAGTTGGGATGGGGGGTGTGAGAATGAGGATTCTCAAAATGCATTTTATTTCATCAATTGTTACATGATTAGGTGACTCACTGAACTTACATAGGTTATTGATAATCTATAACCTCATCTGATTCACAGGCTAACACCTCCTACAAACACACAAACAAAAAGGATTTAAGGTCGACACTGTGGGATGTTTTATGGGTTTCCTTTTATGAGCTGCAAAAGGAACAATTTTGCAAAAATAAAGAAGTATTTGGGCTTCTAGAAAACCTGTCCCTCCCGCCCCAACCTTTCAGCTAAAAGCACTAAATCATATTAAACAGTTTCATCTTTCAGCAATATGTAAATGTTTTCTCTGACATATCTTTACTTCTGGCCTGAATTTAATGGGTGTGTTTGATTATACAGTCGCATGCATCTCTGTGGAGATGTCAACAGAAACCATGCTGGCCTTTGCTTTAGTTAGGGAGGGAAAACCATGGAGTTTGCTTGAGGACAGAAAGATGTGAATTGTATCTGGTCTAGAGACACAATGTAAGAAATTTGTGGTAAGGAAAATGTCTTCCCACCAAGCCATAAGCATTGCCTTTTAAGGGATTCAGCCTAGGGTAAGTGGAAGCTTTTACTAGAAATAAAGACATTAGACCACACATCGGCATGCGTTCTGAGTCCCAGAGGGAGAATAACTGTGATGGAAAGTAAGATGATGACAAATAGAATGGATGTTTTCCCACTTTGGGAGAAAGTTCTAGATTTTCTTGGAATGTTGAGACCTGGAGGATATCTTGGAGATCACCTAGACTGTGCCTCATCATTGCATAAATGTGAAACATTAGGTTCAGCAGAGAGATGTGACTTGCTCAAAGGCACACAGATAGTTGGTGACCAAACTGTCACTAAAACTCAGGTCTTGAGTTACTTCCTCCCTCTGAGCATGTTTCTTAGTCTGTGGAATGCGCATAGTCTCTTCCTCACTGCATTCTTGGCTAAGGTGCACCCTGCACCCTTCTCTCTTCACTTCTCTTTGTTTCCTCTCATAACCCTTTAACAGAGGACTTGAGGCAGGAAGCGGGGACTCTGTTTCAGAGGTGGATACACCAAGATGTAGTGAGCAGTCTTTAGAAGAAAGAGAGTGGGCAGAACCCAGCCTTGCATGGCAAACCAGTGTCCAGGGCCCCCAGGGTAGTCACCCATGGTCAGAGATGGGTATCAGAGAGGGGGTCCTGCAGCAGGGACAGCAAGGAAATCTGAAGACGCTCAGGAGGCAAGGATGGAATCAGGAATGCAGATCCACAAGGGGACGCCCTGTGGGACTCTTGGAAAGGCAGCAGGCGCCACACAAGAGCCAGTGTTTTCTCATAGGTCAGCAAACTGCTGCTCAAGGGCCAAGTCTGGCCACAGCCATGTGTGTTGTCCGCGGCCCTTTCATGCTACAGCTACACAATGGTCAAGTAGTATTGGGATTGTTGTGGCCCAAAAGCCAAAAATATTGATCATCTAGCCCCTTACAGAAAAAGGTTGCCAACTCCTGCTTGAGCTGTCCACGGGCCTGAGTTCAAGTCAAGTGCTGCCTCTTTCTACCCAGGTAACCTTGGGCAAGCCACTTTTCACCTCAGAGCCCCATTTCTGCATCTGTACCCACAACAGGTTTGTTTTGAGAATTTCATAAACTCGTGTCTGTGACCGCATCCAGGCTAAGGAGCAGTTCAGTTGCTTCATGGGCTTGTCAGTCCTCTGCGGAGGGAACCAGGGATGTGTAGCTTGATCGGTCCCTGGAGTGGCAGAAGGCAGGCTGCCGGGCAGGATAAAACTTTTGTCTTCCTAGAAAGGATGACTCACAGACCCATGTTTCTTTTTTTTTTTTTTTTTCCTACTTGTTCTTTTTTCCAGATACTGGCTGACCAACAAAGTCCACATCAAAAGACCCACCACCGGCCTCTTGATGTATACCCTGGCCACACGTTTCTGCAACCAAATCTACCTCTATGGCTTCTGGCCCTTTCCGCTGGATCAGAACCAGAACCCAGTCAAGTACCACTATTATGACAGCCTCAAGTATGGCTACACCTCCCAGGCCAGCCCGCATACCATGCCCTTGGAGTTTAAGGCCCTCAAGAGCCTACATGAGCAGGGGGCTTTGAAACTGACTGTCGGCCAGTGCGATGGGGCCACGTAGGGTGGGCACCCCATGGGACTCAGTGGCTCACATTTCCTGCCAGCTACACCACAGGCAGATGGGAGTCGGGGTGGCACAAACAATAGAACAAGCAGGCTAGTGGTTTTCTTTGTTAAAGTGTAAAACAGTGACCAGAATATATATATCTATACCTGCATATATATATGGACCTGAGTATTTATAACTGTGTGGTGTTCATCTAGCATTAGGCAGATAGGCCACAGGAAGAAGGTGTGGAGAACCCACCTGAACCAGATTGAGACTCAATCCATCTTTGGGGGTGGAAGGACTTGACATGAAAAGAAGCCAGTCCCATGACTTTGGATGACAAACTGCCTCCTGGCTTGGAGGGATCTTTGGGCTCATGGATGAACGGAGAGCCACCTGTTGTCAGCTGCCCCAAGCCTCTGGGATATGTGGATTCGGGGAGAGCTGAGGCCCAGAGGGGACACTTGACCCAGTCTAAAGTGGGTGCCATTCATGGAGGAGAGGGAGGTTGGAGAGTTCAACCGGGTAAAGGAGCACAAGGAAACCAAGCAGCAGAGGCCCCATCAGCACAGAGGGCCTCGTTCCACGAACGTAGAGTTTGACTGCCTAAGGGACAGCACGATTGACTCACACGTTTCAGACAGGCCTCCACGGCTATGGAGAGAAGGCTGGAGGAGACACAATGGATGGTTCATGTTCTGGCTTAGCAAGAGCCACCAAGAACTTTGGGTGAAGCAAGCAGATGACAATGAAGAGGAGTAATGTTCCGAATCATGTTTTTGAAAAATCAAGACCTCCTGTTAAGGGCCCACTTGACCCTAGAATAAGGCAGGAGAGTGTCTAAAATCTAGCTGCTTTGGGTGTTTTTTAAAGCAATGTGAGTCCACTGAGGAGGAAGAGACCCTGGGATTTCACCCTCTGGGTTAGTCTCTGTCTCACCCTGTTAGAATGTCACGAGGGACTGTACTGTCTCCTCTGTCACCAGGGAAGCCACAATGAGAGCTTGAAAGGGTGCTGTCAAGATAAATGTCATCCTTCTTAAAATACATATGATTGCCTTTTTGGGTGCCTCACAGAGCCCCAGAGTGTGAGACCTAAAAGAATGTTCAGCATCTAGCTCCATGTCCCTGCAACCACTCTCTGTTTGCCTTCTGCATTCTGCACTCTGCGGGGCCTTTGCAGCCAGACTGCTGTGTCAATGTTACTTTCTTGTCACTTTCCTACCCTGATGGTCACGCTAGCCCACACCAAGCTCCGACATTGAGGTTTTCAACTCTGCAGGGAGAGGTTCCAATGTCCACCCCACCCCCAGGCACCCGCCTCTTCCCACAGAAGCAATTTTAGAATTTTGCAAAATTCTTTTCCCCTTATTGAGATTAATATTTAAGATTTAAAAAAAAAATACCCAAAGCCAAATGCAGTTCCAAATAGTGGACATAATCTCCCAGGGAAATCTGGGCTCGATGCCTACAACTTAGGGGCTGGAATCACAGGTCTCACATAGAGAAATAGCCAACTTGAATTTGTTAGTCGTATTACTTCACCTGATGAATAACAGTGTTTTAAAACATATTTGAAAGGTAAGTAAAAAACTACCATCTTGAAGGTGAAGGGAGTTAAGAAAAGTAATCAAGACCTGCTCCTAAGCATATGAGACCAGATGTAATTAATCAATGGCAATGCAGAACAGGACCTTGGCTCTAAATTAATGGTTGACCGGAAGGGATTGGAGGTGGCAGAACCATTAACCCTACACAAGAACACTCCAGCCCAAAACCGTGAGGAAGGTGATATATCTCTGCATTTTCCCTTGTTGTTGCTTGAAGTCTGTGATTGGGGATTTGCGTTATAAAATGAATATTTTAAAAAGCAACAGCCCTAATAGCCTCTGTGGGAACTGAGTGGTTTTGGACTCCTCACAGGCGGTGGAAATAATTAATACCATATTTTATACATCTCCAGAGCCTTTCATCTTGAGGATCTCAAAGACCGTAGAAGACATTTAATTTCTAAAGCTTGAAGTGCCCCGAGGAGCAGGTAGAATTTCCAGCAGGGCCTCGGTGGATTAACCAAGGCCTTGGATTCCAGAATGTTTCATGGTAAGCACTGTGGAGAACCTACACGTCAGGTTCTGGAGTTGGCCCTGAGCTCTATCCACCAAGCCAGCACCCCACCATCCCTTTGCAGGGGGAGTCAAAGGGCCAGAACTCCTTGGGGGACCAGAACATGGTTTTCCTTCTGCCTATCTTAGTCATGGCTCCTAAAATTGAAGCTGATGTGAGCTAGAGTGCAAGGAGTCCTTCCACCCTGCCTTCAGGTTCTCTCTGGAGAAAGGTTAGAGACCCCAGGACAATCAACATGTGCACCATTCCCCTCCTCGGCTTGAGTCCTGCACTGCCAAAATGGCCTGGCCATGTGATGGCGGAGCTCCAGGGGCCTTGGCTTTCCCTGGCTCATTGTCCTTCTCCATCTGGGCATGCACAGTCGGGGGCCAATTGTCCTTCCCTGCCCATTCAGAGTTCAATTTGAGCCTCCACTGCAGTTCCTGGTGTGGGCCAGCTGGTGTTGGGTGGCCCCAGGGAGTCACACAGCCTGTACCCGGCCCCCAGATCCTCTGCTGTAACTGCAGGGTCACAGGCATCCCGGGAGAATGGGCCTCCAGCCTCAGCCAGCCCTCACTGCTGATAGGCACCCCTCTGTCACCTCCTGCCACCTGTCAGATACCCAGCCTGCCCGCCATCAGCCACCCGAGTGGTTCCGACCTCCATTCACCTCAAGCCCCAACAGGCCCGTGTCATTCCACTTCATGGAAGAGACGGAGCCTTCTGAAATGAGATCTACCCTGAAAATCTCTTCTCCTTCCCCTTTCTGAGAAACGTCATCCCCACCAGTTACGTTTCCTGTACACCCTCACCCTCTCTCATCCACCTCTGTTGCCTCTGCACATCAGCACACACTGACTGCACCTGGGCTGGCTCCTGCCACCTCTTCCCTACCTCCTCCACCAGCTGCAAGAAGGGCCTCCAGCACCCACGACTGCCCTTCCTCTTGATGCCCTTCGGCTTCCCCCCAGCCTGGCAGCAGCGTCCCAGCGCCTCCACATTGCCCCTCTCACCTCCCAGCTCTCCACGCCACTAGGCTCTGCAGCGACCCCTCCTAGATGCTCCCTGGCCCCTCGGCACCCAGAATGCCACATTCTTGTGTTTTTTTCCTCCTCCTTTCCCAATCCCTCTCAACCATGTATTTATTTATATATGTATGTATTTATTTATTTATTATTTATTGAAACCCCTACTTTGATTGACAAAGGAATCAAGTAGATCTGACCAGTATTCCCCTCTCTTCTCCTTGTCCCACCACATGGACATGCCTTACACTGGCGTCCTCTCCTGAGTCCCTCCCCACTCTCCATCAGCAACCTCACACCTGCCTTCAGACCCGGCTGCAACTTCCTAAGCTGCCCCTGCCCCAACTCCTCTCTGCAACTCAGCCCTCTCCTGAGCTCTAGGCTGGGATTACACCCGCTGGAGGGACACTCACCCCATCTGCTCCCACGGCAGCACCATCAACTCAACAAGTCAGAAGCCAAGTGGTCATCTGTGTCCCCTTCCCCCACAATCCCTCCTTTTTCTACTAAAAGACCCGTGATCCCATCAGCCACCCAGTCTGAGATGCTGACGTTATCTTCGACTATTCTTCCATGTCCTGCCTTGCTAATTCTTCCCGCTAGCACTAACCTCACCTCTTTGTCGCTTGGACTATTTCAGCAACAGTCTCATCTCCCAGATTACCTCTGTGCACACTGACACATGGTCCCGTCCATCCTGAACATGCACAGTGATTTTCCTCTCCCGTTGCACACAAACCTTTAAAAGTTCCCCGGCCCGTGAACAAATGTACAATTCTCTATTCTGACATTACAGACCACCGGATAAGGCCCCACTCTTCGTTTACACCCTCCCCTGGTCAGCCTAGGAGAGTTGATTTTCCTGGAAAGGGTGCCTGCGTTTTACTGTCTCTGTGCCTTTGGTCTTGCTATCCCCATCCCCTGGAATGCTCCCTTTTCTTCCCTTCAAAGCCCATGCAGAAACCACGTCCTTCATGAAGCCCTCCCTGATGTACCAACCACTGGGATCTCTCCCTCTGCTGAACCACCGTAGCACTTTATTTGTACCTTTCTCATGGCACTTACCATATTCTGCCTTGTATTATAGTTATTTGTGCACTTGTCCTTTGACTGTTCTTAGACTGTAAGCTCGCCAAGGGCAGGGACTGTGTTTTATTCATCTGTATCCATCACAGCACTAGGCGTGGTGCATAGCACACAGCAGTTGCTCAATAAATGTTTGTTGGATTAAATCCTTAATACCTGTAGAGGGCTTTATACTTAAGGAAGTCATTTTGCATCTATAATATCACAAGAACCTCTGAAAAATCATGTGGGTTGGACCAAAGCAGAAATCATTATCCCCGTTGTATAGGTCATAAAACTGAGGCCAAAAACCTGCATGAAGCCTCACGGCTTCCTGGTAGAATGTTCATCCAGGTCTTCTCATCCTCACTTCAGGGCTTTTTCTGTTCATCTTTGTGGTTGGGTCACTGTAAACTGAAAACTAGCCCTATGCAGAGGCCTAGACACAGAGACCCAGCAAACCTCAGCATGAACCCCATCAACACAGGCAAAATCTCACTCCTTTCTGGGAAGGACGAAAGCCATTTGGGTTTTACGAGGCCTGGGAGGTGGAGTTATAGGACCCCATCAATCATTCCCACTGCTGTTGTTGAGGGTAGGAAACCATCCTTCCAGATGGCAGGGAGACTAACAACTCCAGGGGGCTGCTTTTTGATAAATCTCTTCATGCCTAATTAAGGCTCCCTCTCCAGAATGAATGGAAGAGGATGTTTACTGATGCCAGTCAGATGGGACTCCAGACATGTGTACTGCCTCATGAATGTCCTTAATGGTATCCCCAATGACACTGACAGCCTGCCCCAGCCTCTGTCTCTCACCAACACTGCCGAATGTCATCTCTTCTCATCTTTATCTCTATTCTTTGCTTCCTGTCTTCAGGGCTCTTCCCTTGGCATTCACCAGGAGCAGAGTCAGCCCAGAGAGCTGAGTGGCATCCCTTCTTCTTGGGTCCCTGAGCCCTGACCTGGAGCAATGCTGTGAGACAGCAGCAAAGGAGGGGAGTGTGGAGTGGGGAGCACTGTATGCCACTCCTCATGGAAGCAGAAAACAAACAGGCTTTTGTTCTGGTGGCAGGTCATCCACAACAATGGGATGTTTCCATGGTTACCATCTAGAAGCAATGTCTTAGTTGTTTGGGGCTTTATGATGGGGGTAATGTAATTTCTGTTCTTAGCAATCCAGGTGACAGGGCAGTTTGCATATATAGTCCACTGAGCCATCCAGCCCCAGATCATAGTTTCTCTAGAATCATCCTAGTTGTCTGCAGCCAAAGCCCAATAGAACCACCCAACAAAGAGCACTAAAGGTCTCTTGTGGCCTTTCTCAGTCTTCCTCACCATTTCCTCAGCCACCTTTCCCTAGAACCTGGGGGATGGGAAATGGGACTACTATGGGCTTCCAAGAACCATGCCAACAAAGACCTCAAGTTCTCCAGTCATGACAACATTTTTAAATATTTAAAAGCATTCTCCAAAATTGACCCAGAACCAGCTATGAGCGGCCATCCCTTAAGGAATTAACAGAAAATGAGGACCCAATGGCCAAAAAGTGGGAGGACTGCCATGCAACCCACATGGACCCTAGAGTGATGGGTCCAGGCAGTCATGGGGGGAGTGCAGCCCTCCATTCAGCATACTGAGGCAAGTCACATGGGGTTGGTGCAGGAAAACGCCCTTTCAATATGTTTCCAAGTGTCTTTATTTTCTAAAATGAGACTGTAATGGTGGAGCTGCTGGACAAAGTCAATGAAGGGATGACTGGCCCGTCAGAATCATGAATGCTTAAGAGAAGTTGTGTGTTCCAGGGAAGACCACTCTGAGGCAAGCTGTTTTACGGCATTCTCATTCCAGTGGCCTAGGTGGGCAAGAATATAACTCACTGTAATAACAACAGTGGGACAGGTTGCTTGGCTGTATCTTGTGTTCACAAATGCCCCATCTCTGGTCAGGAGCTCTGGAAGGAGTACCAGATGATCTGAAAGCCTGCCACTCAAGAACCTGGAGGGCATGAATGAGACTTGGCTCTGGTATTTTTCCATCTGTAAAATGGAGAAGACACCTACCAACCTCCTTTATGGAGTTATTGCAAAAATGCAAATACAGAACAAGGTAGATAGAGAAATTGGGTAGAGGGAGTGGGGATGCTCAGTGGTATAAAGCAAGTGAAACGTATGCAGCTGTGAGTTTTCAGGATTCTGCTTGACCAACATCAGATCACATCATTGCCCTCCTTAAACTGTCAGTGGCTTTCCTTCATCCTTGCAAGAAAATTCCAAGCATCTTACCATGGCTTACAAGACCTTGAGCCCTCCTCCCTCTGGCTCCCTGTTATTCTAGTGTCAGGGCCTTTGCACTTGTTGCGCCCTCTGCCTGGAAATCTGCTTCCCAGCTCCTTGCCTTCCCTCTCTGTCTCATCTTTCATGCTTCAAATTGAATGTCACCTCCTGGGGAGCCCGCTCCTTGTCTCCCTCAGCTAATTACTTTCTATTACACGACACATTATCCTGCTAGGTGGTCTTCATAAACTAAATTATCTCATTTATTTTGTAGTTCTCAACCCCAAGGACCCTCCTAAAAGATCCCAGTGCTCAGGCCACACTCCACACAAGTTTAATCAACATCTCTGGAAGCTGATCATGGACATCTTCCTGGCTCACAGTCAGAGCTGAGAAAAAATGACATATCTGCTCACTAGTTTATGGTCTGCCTCCCCTTCTAGGATGTTCCAGGGGGACTTGTTTTCCACAGGGGTCACCTATGCCCTGGAAGGTGGAAGTGGCCCTCCTCCAAAGTAATTATTGATGACTCTGCCTGGGGTGCTGGCAACAGGCTTGCAATGTGACCATATCCCTGGTGCTCTCAGCAGGTACAGGCCAGCTTTGAATTTCCCAAGGATGACACTTTACCCCCTGCAGCTCGAGATAAATGTCCAGCATTTTTACCCATTAGCTGAGCTAGTGGGTGGAATTTTTCCAGTCCCCATTTGACCCACTCAGAGAATTTCATGAGCCTTGCCTTACCCAGGAGGCTCTTTCCTGGCTTGTGCAGGCTTTAGAACTCCACACCCTAGCCCCACCCCAAAGACCTTTATGAGCTCAGCTGGACATTGGAACCACCGGAGGAGCTTTAAAACCTCCTGAAACCTAGGTCTGGCCTTCAGGGAATCTGATTCCTTGGTCTGGGGTATGGCCTGGGCATCTCCTGAAGCTCACCAGGTCACACAGAGGTGTAGCCCCAGCTGGGAACCACTGACCCAGGCTCAGTTCCTGAATTTCTGTGACCTCTTCCATGGCAGCCCCTCTCAGGCCCCTGGTGTGAGGTCTTTCTTTTGCTTCTGGCTTCTGAGAGTTTCCTTTCCTGATTCCAGGCTGGGCTCTGTTTTGTCTGGTGGGTGTTTTTTGCCACTGCCGTTGTGTTAGTGGCATCCAGGTCTCTGGATTACTGCATGCTTGCAGTGGGAGGAAAGGCCTGTCTACCATGTTCTCTGCCTCCCCTTCATGCTCTGTGAGGAGAGGGGCCTTGTCTGGCATGTTCACCGAGGCATTCCTGACCACTAGAACTGTGCTTGGCACAGAGTAGGCACTTAATAAACTCCTGCTGCATGAACAAAAGAACAAGTGTGGATGCTTCAAAGGAAGACTTGCACCTGGCTGACCCCCAGAGTGGGGAAGGGGTCCCACCTAATAGGAAGAACACCAAGACTTCCCCAAGAGGAGAAGGAATGGCTCCCCCTTTCTCGGCGAGGCCATGTGTCTGGACCCTGTGTGAGATGCTTTCTATACTAGCCCTTGTTGGGGTGTTGCACCCATTTTACAGATCAAACAACCAAGTTTATGAGAAATTAAAGACTCATTTAAGATGCCAAAGCTCACGAGTGGATAGTTTGATGCTGAAGCCAACACTGTTAACACCATCTCAGCTCAAAAGCCCTGAAGGCCACTTAATTCTACCAACATTCAACCATCTTGTCATAAGGTGAGCCTGCACTCAGGAGTGACAGGAAGACGGAACTCACCTTCCTATAGCCCAGACTCCTCACAGGCTACTGCTCCACCCTGGCTCTTCCCACTGGCAAAGCAGATACAGACCCAGAGCACACCTGTATAGCAATGTCAATTGTTCAAATGCTTCCTTGCCAGGTGGTCAAGAGCCACAGCTCTGAGCCCTCCCTGTGCCCCGTGCTCCAGCACTGTGGCCAAGGTCCATTCTGATTGGTCAGGGGCCCTCTGTGTTGGTAAATACTTTGCATATCACCCCTGCTCCCAGGTTCTCCAGGCAAGAAACTAGGGGCCAGGTGGCCGATTTGGGCGTTTGGACCACTGGGCAGGACACCAGAGCCTCACTGCACTGGTGTTTCTGTGGCAGCTACTTTGGGTGACTGGCTTTCCTCTCTTGTTTTCCACAGACACATGCTCGACCCAAAGCAGATATTCTGTGTAGCTGATGTGTGTACAGATTGCAAATTCAATTGCGGAAGCATAGAGAGGCACCAGAAGAGGCATCTTATGAGAGTCAGCCAGAACTGGTAATGAGCAAACCATCACCTTGAATAGCCTCTGAGAGGTACACAGTGAAGGGCCAGAGGATGACTGAAACAGAAAGAGGGTTTGAGGACCAGAAAAGAGCAGGAAATGTTCACTGAGCACTAACTAGATGCTTTACATGGGCTAGATCATTTAATTCTCATAGCTACCCATTTGAGGTTGACATTATTATTATTCTCACTCTGCAGAGGAGGAAACTGAACCAAGAGGTTGGTAAACTTCCCCAAGGCCAAAAAACTAGGAAATGTTTGAGCAGGAATTTAAACTCAAGCCCTCAGGTTCCAGAGTGGTGCAGGAAGCCTCTAAGCTTGACCTTGATCTGCTGCCACTGAAGCTGATGAAGGTCATAAAATGGGGATAAATAACATCAGCTTCAGAGGGGGTGATGGAGGAAGGAGCAGTTTAGTCAAAGTGCTCAGTGCAGTGGCTGACACACGGCAGACACTCAGCTAATGGAAGGTAGCTAGCTACTCGACTCAGGGTGTTGCAGAAAGACAAAGCCATGCCAACATTAAATGAGGTGCTGACATTAATTTAGGGGTGTGGTCTGTTCTATCACTATGATCCTAACTGCAGCTTTCAGGTACAGGGAGACAGAGAAATGTACCTATTTTGCTCAGGCCTAGAAACTGAGGCCTGAGATCAAGCCAAACCCACAGCATTAGATTTCGTAGGTGAGTGATCCAGCCAGTTCCCACAGTTGCTGTCCCCACACCTGGCTCAGCCGCCAGCGCCTCTCCGACCCCAGCTGTCACCCGGGTCCACCCAGTGGAAATGCTCCTAGTGCAGAACCAGCGACAGGCTCAGGCTACATAGCCCTGGGCCCATGGCTGCTGCGGCTGCCTTTCGAATTTGCCAGGGAAGCTGAGCATCCTTCTTTGCACATACCGGGCCACTTGGCTCAGTGTCTAAGGATGAGATGGGAGGCAGCCAGGCTGCTGGGAAAATGTGGAATCACTCTCTGGCAGAGGCCAGCCTGGAAGCGAGAAGTGAAATCAACAAAGCAGAGGACAGAGCAAACGAATGAAGAGCAGGAGTGCAAAATGGGCTGCAAAAGTGCAGGGCATTGTCCTTGAATGCTACAAGACGCTACCAGCTCACCTAATCAGCTCCCTTGCTCCAACAGCTTGCCTTGAAATTAAGTGTTTGCATCAGGCTGGGTTACTGCAGGGAAGGGGTATCAGGCCCTCCTTTGCAGCATCAGGGAAAATAGGGGACCTCAGATGGCCCAGGCCCTACCCCTGCCTCCTCAGCTTCCTGACTGAGCAGAGTGGATCCAGCCACTCAATGATCAGTAAAGTGGAAATTAAAAGCTTGCCGGGCTGGGTTGATCTTGTGATTAAACTAGATATACAGCCTTAAGTTCTTCATCCACTCAGAGCATTAGATGCTTGGCAACTCATTGCTTCTCCTCTGGGGCTGCTTTCTCAGGCCAAGGGGGCAAGGACTAGTTGGTGGTAAGTTCTACTTAGTTTGTACCTAGCTCAGCCTAACTTCTTCACTGTTGAAGCAAGCAGGCATGGCCTGGCATGCAGTAGTTGCCCAATAATGAATGAATCCCTGTTGAATGAATGAATGAATCCCTGTTGAATGAATGGATGAATGCTTTCCAGTTTACTGAAATCTTTCATCTTTGGCTACTCAACAAGTAGGCTCCCCAGGCCTCAATTTCTAGGCCTGAACAAAATAGGTACATTTCTCTGTCTCCCTCTACCTGAGCGCCACAGTTAGGAGCACAGGGATAGAACAGACAGCACCCTCAATCTAATGTCAGCACCTCATTGAATCTTGGAATGGCTTTGTGTTCCTGCAGCACTCTAAATGAGTCAAGTAACCAGCCATCATACCTTCCACTTGTTGAGTGTCTGCTGTGTGCCAGCTATGGCATCAAGCACTTTGATTAGGCCGCTCAGTCCTCCACCACCCCCTGTGAGGCTGGTGTTATTTATCTCTATTTTATGGACAAGGCCCATGGCTTGTCACATAGCTAGTAAGTGGCAGAACAGGGATCAAACTCAGGTTGAAACTTGCTTCTAGGAATCTCTGCCTCCCTAATCTGTATAGCAATTGAAGCCTATTCATTCGTTCATTCATTCATCTCTATCTTAGTCAGTTTAGGCTACTGTAACAAATATAACATTGACTTGGTGGCTTAAACAACAAACGTTTATTTCTCACAGTTCTGGAGGCTGGAAAGTCCAACATCAAAGTACCAGCAGGTTCAGTTCTTGGTGAGAGCTTGTTTCTTGGCTTGCAGATGGCTGTCTTCTTGCTATATTCTCCCATGGCAGAAAGCAGAGACAGAGGCAAGCTCTGGTGTCTCGTGTCTCTTCTTATAAGGTCACCAATCTCATTCAAGAACGCCCCACCCTCATGACATAATTATCTCCGTACCTCCTAATACCTCCTAATACTATCACCTGGGCGCTAGGATTTCAACCTATGAATTTCGAGGGGATTTCTTCACCCATTCATTTAAGAAACATCAGGGAGTGTCCACTAGATGTCCTGGCATATGAACACCCTGTGTTTGCTCCTATGGGGACTCGCCATGCAGTAGTAGGAGGGGGAGAGAGAGCAGACACATAGGAGAGCACTGTAAGAGCTGTTGTAGAACAATGAGCATACTGCTGTGTAGAGAGAGGGAGCACAGAGAGAAAGGAGCCCGGAACTCTACTTGCAGGAGTTTACACCAGAGAGGGCACTTCAGGGGAAGCTTCACAGAGGAGAGGGTAGCCTTTGAATACTTGCTGCTGGTTCCCCAACTCACCCATTTCAATGCCTTCCTCCTTAACTTATCCATTCTCTCCAGGACCATCTTTACTGCCAAATGGAAGCAGAACTTTGAAATAAGCCTTAGGAACGTAGTTCATGTGCCCATGAAGGGAGCTCTCCTTTCCTCTACAGACACATGGACTGCAGGGGAAGAGTGAAGGCTGGGACACTCTGACCCTCATACCCCCACATCCAAAGCTTGGCACCCTTCTAGCTCCAGGGCTGTGAGGTTTAGTACACATGCATAGTACACAACCTACACTGATGCGCCACCCAATAGATCTCAACAAGAATAGGTCAAGAAGAGGTCACCATGTGTGTGCCAAAGAGTATGTGCTTCCATTCATTCATCCAGCTTCACAGACACCACTGAGAGCCAGCAATGAACTATGCCTGCTGTGGACATTGTAGGACACACAGTCCCTGCCTCAGGAAGCTCAAGTCTAAGGGGGGAACAATTATGCATAGCCAATGGCAGAATGAAATAAAGAGGAAATGCCAATCCAACCAACTGGGGGGGGGGGTGTTCAGAGGATTCACAGAGAAGGTGATAGATAAGCTGGACCTTGAAGAATGAGTGGGATTTTGATAGTGGGTTGTTGACTTTCTGGTCTACCCTTCTGGGAAAGCTCCACCCTCTTCAGTGGCAGCAAGGAACAGAAGAAGCATTCAAGACGCTAGCTATCACACTGCTGCCAACCCTGGCCAATTTACAAAAGCCATCAGGGGAATAAGCCCTGCCACCATTGCCCAGCCTCCCTACTAGGTCGTGATGATGCCCCAGGTGAGGCCACCTCGATTCACGAGGCCCTTGATTTGTGGATAATGGTCTCAGCGATGCCAGAGGAGGGAGAGGCAGGTGCCCACACAGTCAACGTTGAGACCTGCAGCCTCACCTTGTTTTTGTCCAACCCAAGTCCACCCCTTCATGCCTTCATTCTCGTTCCTCTGCACCCTCCCCCAAGGTATAGTGAGACCTCAATGCTCCACTTCTAATCATAGTTTTCATGGTTTGTTTATGGATTCTCTGATTGTAATACCAGTCACCAGGCCAGCCATTGAGGGAATGCTATAGTTTCCTAGGCTTACTGTCAATTGCATAAGCAATTGAGATGCAGATCAGTTTTCTCCTGGTGTTTCTGGGGGAGGATGGATGTTTCCAACCACCCTCCTGTGGGAGTCAAACTGGAAAGAAATGGGGAGCTGAGGATGAAAGTGGTGGCTGCTCCACAGATCACTGAGCTGGGCAAGTGAGGCCCAGTACTGTCTCTAACCACAGCCACCAGCATGGGGTGGGGGCTGCCTGGCATGTTCTCAGCTGCACCCTCTGTTCAACTTTCAACGTCCACCTGTGCTTTGGGTCTCCTCACACGCGGCCTTGCTAAGTGGCTCTCCCCTCTTCATCACGTCACTTTCTCCTAGTCCTTATAGAATGAGACCCACTCTCTTGATTTACTTAACACTTTTAATTCTACCAACATAACAGAACTATGCCCACACACATATAAAAATAACACTATTCCTTTACAAGCCGCTTAAATCATTTCTAAACAAATACATGTTCATTACTTATCCTAATATACATGCTTCCTCCAAAATAATAGCTTTTCTCATCAAATCTACCCAACAGTAGATTTGGGTAAAACTAAATTTGCCTACAGAAAAAGTAGGCATTAGAGGGAGCTGGATGCCCTTAAGTCATGACTGGCAGCCTGGCATGGGAATCCAAGGTCACTAATAAAAGACACACAAAAGTCAGAGCCCAACCCAGCAACCGCAAGCTCCTCTGACTATGTCCAAGATGGCCCTCTCATCTTCCCGGGCGCGAAGTCTGCTCCCTCTCATTTCCTCAGCCATGGGCTTCACTGTGCCCAGGCTTCAGATATAGCAGCTTCATTTGCCTGTCCATCTTGGGCTCACCCTGCCATAACCTCCCCTAGCTCATGTCTGCTTGTGATTCTTCTCTCTGACCCCACACACCGAGTAGACCCCAGAGTGGCTGACCCCTGGCTCTTCCTGGGGAGCCTCCAAAGAAATCATTCCTGGGGCAGTCCAGTTGGGTAAAGACAGGAATTTCCTGGGCCCCAACCCCTAGGCACTCCATTCCAGCTGGTGTTAGTGCCGAAGGAAGTGCATTCAAGACTCCAAGTAAAATAAAAGCTCAGATATGAGGAACCATCTTGATAGTATGTAACACTGAAATTGCTTCTCTCAACCCCAATCTGAGTAGCCATCAACTGATAATGGAAGAGACACATCCCTGTTACTTGATGAAGTCTCTCTTCATATTTGCTCCCTTATCTTGATTGATTTTGTGTAGAAAATAAGATAAAGACTCAGAGTTTAAAATAAGGCTTTGTCCTTTACCTAAAACCTGCATGGAAGAAGAAGGCAAAGGGAACATTCGCAAGCAGGAGCTGATTGACAATCACATTGCTGGATGTATCAAAATTATGGGCTTTCTATTATGCCAGGGTACAGCCTAAGACCCTCTCTGAGAAGTGCCTTGTGGTCTGGACAGGAGGAGGGGCTTCATGCTTCTCTGCAGATAAGGGGAAGACAAATTGTATAATTTAGCAAACTCCAAAAAGGCTAGTTGAATGGGATTTGGATAACATTCATTTAAAAGGGGTCAGGATGTTTGTCCAGCAAAACATTAAAAAGCTATCATTTTGTTGAGATTATAGATTTCTTCCTCTCCCCGCAGGTCATATGGGTGCACATCTATTATGGAGTAAATCTCTTTATTTCAATCATCTCTTCTCCAGCTACAGTCTCATGTGCATCAGCACTAGGAAGATGATTTTTCCATTTGGGTTACATTTTTCTTTGTTAAATTTATTCTTCTTGAGATCATTCCACTGTTAAGAATCCCTTGTCCAGCAGCAGGGAAAGATAAATATTTCTTTAATTATCTTATTTATAAATAAGATTATAAATAAGATAAAGATAATATAGATAATATCTACAGATATTTTGAAATCTCACTTCTTACTGAAATGCCTATGATTTCCCATCCTCTCTTCCTCGAGTTCTACTGGCTAAACCTGAGCCAAGTCTTCCCAATTCTTAGAGCAACCTCAGTTGTTCCAATTAGAGTCCCCGGAGTCTATCTTTCATATATTCAAATGTTTCTCTTTCTTACTAAGAAAATATAAGACTACTCATTCTCACCTTCTTTTTGCATTTTTTTGCATTTTATTCTGCAGATATGTTCGTAAAATTCGGTCAGGAAAACAGAAACTTCTCCAAGCATTTCAAATAAAGAAGGATTTAATGCAGATAATTTGAGGCTTACCACACTGTTGGATGAACTAAGAGAATGAAAGTCAGAAAAAACTACCACTAATTTCAGGAAATTAGAACATACAGGAACCTCAGGAAGCTGCCATCAGAACCTGTGTCTCTCACCACCCCAAAGAGGGTAAACTGTAGCAGGAAGTCCCGTAAGCCACTGGCGAAACCTCCGGCAGGTCTACTGTTTCCTGACACCCAGGTGATTCTGTCGTGTTGCAGGAATAAGAATGACCTCTGTTGTTGTTCTGCTTTTCAAATCATGCATGGGTGCCTCCCATTGGTGGAGTCCCAATCAGAGTCCTGCTGGTATGGGATACCAGGAAATGCAACAGTTCCCAGAATTCCAACCACACAAATATGGCAAAGAGCTTTGAAGGGAGTGGCAATGAATGTTAGTTTCCTAAATCCAGTACATTGGAGGTCCACAATTCTCTAAGCACTATGTTAACAGCCATATATATATATATAATTTGCTTTTTTTTAAAAATTATACTTTAAGTTCTGGGATACATGTGCAGAACGTGCAGGTTTGTTGCATAGGTAGACACGTGCCATGGTGGTTTGCTGCACGCATCAACCCATCATCTACATTAGGTATTTCTCCTAATGCTATCTCTCCCCTAGCCCCCCACCCCCTTACAGGCCCTGGTGTGTGATGTTCCCCTCTCTGTGTCCATGTGTTCTCATTGTTCAACTCCCACTTATGAGTGAGAACATGTGTGCTTGGTTTTCTGTTCATGTGTTAGTTTGCTGAGAATGTTGGTTTCCAGCTTCATCCATGTCCCTGAAAAGGACGTAGACTCATCCTTTTTTATGGCTGCATAGTATTCCATGGTGTATATGTGTCACATTTTCTTTATCCAGTCTATCATTGATGGGCATTTGGGTTGGCTCCAAGTCTTTCCTATTGTGAACAGTGAGCAGCTTTATATATATCACCCACATTTTTCACATGAGGCAATAGAGCTCAGACTTCTTAGGTAATTTATCCAGGGACACACAACCAACCAGGGATCACGAGTCAGATTTCTGAGCCCATGCTCTTTCCACAACACTGCCCTGCTTCATACAATAATCTAGGAAATTTCTACAACCTATCATGTCCTTCTGCAGTGCACTGCCAAGGACAAGTTTCTCCCAATCCAGGGGCCTCACTTTAGGTGTTCTTATTTCTCAGCATTTCCATGCAGCTATGTCTCCCACTCTCTAGATGTTGTTTCCCAGATCGTCCTGATGCTGGCACTGCATGTCTCCCCCACCAACTTCAACTGAGCCCTAGTTGTCTGGTGCTGTCTGTGAGCATGACATTTTTTGCCTACTCTCAACTTGACATTGTTAATCTTCAAGCTAGAGCACAGAGGAGGAGTCCTGGCAAGCCTCTGCTCTAACTTCCCAGGTGCCTCTTCAGAAGTTCTGCAGATCGCCTTTGAAAGTCGGCTAGTCGCCAGTCCAGTCTTTCAGGAAATACTATGGGGTTTCCCAGGATTATGATCAACTGCACAGGCCACTGAGGTGCAGATCAGCTTTCTCCTTGTCTTTCTCGGGGACAATAGAAGTCTCTCGCCATTGCCTCATGGAGTAAAACTAGACAGAGAAGAGAGGCTGAGAAGAAAAGCAGTAGTAGCTTCATAGATAACCAAGCCAGGTAAACATGACCCAGTATTTTTTTATTCTGGCCTGGAAAGAGAAGGACTTTTCTTTGACACGAAGAGCAGAGTCTAAGCACCTCATGATGTCTTCAGCCAGAATTCCACCAAAGTTCTTACAATCTCCAGGAGACTTGGTTTTCCATTCCAAACAAAGGAATAATTCTTACTCACCCTGTCCATGGGAATTAAGGATGTGTGATGAAGTCCTAAGTCAGAGCTCACTCCCAACTACAGGAAGAGATGAATGACAGGAAGAAATGCAGCACTCTAAACAGTAAGGTGCTCCACAATTTGCCTCTCTGTTAAAAAGAAATGTGAGGGTTTGGAGGGGGTACGAACAGGAGTATCCACCCAGGGTCTGCCACCACTATTTGGAGGTCATGGAAGAGGACAACAGAGAAGGCCATTCTACAAAGTGATGACTTTTCAAAAGTGTTTAGTAAGTTGGCATGACAGTCATTAAGACTCGTGAAAGATGAAGCCAGGTGATCACTTCTTGGCCTTTTGGCTAAGATCAAGTGTGAAAGATGAAGCCAGGTGAAATCAAACATAATGACACATAACGACATAGTAGTGTTTTATCAGTGCTTATGACCTCACACCCAACAGCATAGATGCCAACAGAGCTCATCTCTGGGTTCACTCCTCCATGGGACTCTCTAGCCATGCTTCTGGCTGTACCGGGTCTTGACTTTGAACTCAGCCTATTTTAAAATAGCATGCACAATGTGAGGGTCTAGAAGCTGGGGCACAAAGAGGTGCCCTGCTTGCTTTTGACTCAGGCACTGCCCTTACCAGTTCTGAGAGAGAATTTTGAGAACAACGTGATTTCTATTCTGGAATTGCTATGAGGTTTCCCAGGGAAACACTCAGTCATAGGCTAGACTCAAAAATGGATGTTCTAAAGGCAGGAAACATTTAGACAGCAAGGAGAACTGTTCTGGATTTATAATTCTGGCCCTTGATTCCTATGCATGACACTAGGCATTGCCACCAGGGCTTAACTCAAAAGGCCTTGGCTCTATACCAGAGGATTAAATAATGTCAAATGTTCTCCTGTGTATATAGGGGGTAGGTCCAAGATGCCTAACATATATCCAGAGTAGACTTAACATCAGTGTACGTTAACTGAGTCTCAATAATCTTCTCAACATTATACCAGGGTTCAGAAGCCAAATCCCAAGCGCAAAGCATTGTGTTTGTCCTCCCTTTGGAAAGTAAAACAATAACACACTTCTACTGGGGACACAATGAAGCCCGTGAGAGCCTATCCCGGGCTACAATCTCCACATACTGTCCCTGTGTCCCAGTACACTCCCCTGACCTCTCCATTTATTCTGCCGTATTCTCCATGCAAAATATTAGCTACATTGCAATGTGTTTCTGGAATGGGGTCTCTTATGACTCTTTATAAGGAGGACAAACTTGGCTTTCATCGAGCTTTAAATAAATCACAGCATCTAAATTGGAAAGGAAGAAGTCAAATTATCCTTGTTCATAGATGACATAGCATCATATTTAGAAAAATTTAAAGACTCCACCAAAAAACTGTTAGAGTGGATAAACAAGTTCAGTAAAGTGATTTTTCAAGTTACAAAATCAGCATACAAAAATAAGTAGCATTTCTATACCCTAACAGTGAACAACCTGAAAAATAAATCAAGAAAGCAATCCCATTTACAATAGCTACAAAAATAGTATAATAAAATACTTAGGAATAAATTTAACAAAAGAGGTAAAAGATCTCTATAATGAAAAGTATAAAACATGATAAAAAAAAAAAGGTGGAAGAGGGCACCACAAGAATTGAAAGATATTCCATGCTCATGGATTGCAAGAATATTGTTAAAAAGTTCATACTTCTAAAGTGATCTACACATTCAGTACAGTCTCTACTAAGATACCAATGACATTCGTCACAGAAATAGAAAAAACAATCCTAATATTCATATGGAACCACAAAAGACCTGAATAGCCAAAGCATCCTGAGCAAAAAGAACAAAGCTGGAAACACTACTTGACTTTAAAATTTACTACAAACTACAGTAACCAAAACAGCATGGTACTAACACAAAAACAAGCGTATAGACCAATGGAGTAAAACACAGAATTCAGAAATAAATCCACACATTTACAGCCAATCCATTTCTTACAAAGGTGCCAAGACTATACACTAGGGAAAAGACAGTCTCTTCAATAAATGGGGCTGAGAAAACTGGATATCCACATGCAAAAGAATGAAACTAGATCCCTATTTCTCACCATATACAAAAATCAAATCAAAATGGATTAAAAACTTAAATATAAGACCTGAAAGTATGAAGCTACCAGAAGAAAAGATTGGGGAAACACTTCAGGACATTGCCCAGGACAAAATATTTTTGTGTGGATAAGACCTTGAAAGCACAGGCAACCAAAACAAATGGGATTATATCAAGCTAAGAAGTTTCTGACCTGGTGCGGTGGCTCACATCTGAAATTTCAGCACTTTGGAAGTCTGAGGCGAGAGGATCATCTGAGCCCAGGATTTCAAGACCAGCCCAGGCAACATAGTGAGACTCCCATCTCTACCAAAAAATAGAAAAAATTAGCTGGGTATGGTGGCATGTGCCTGTAGTCCTAGTTACTTGGGAGGCTGAGGTGAGAGAAGAGCTTGAGCCGGGGAAGTCGAGGCTGCTGCAGTGAGCCATGATCGTGCCACTGCACTCCAGCCTGGGCAACAGAGCAAAGCTCTGTCTCAAAAAATAAAAATAAAATTAAAAAGTAAATAAATTTTTAAAAAGCTTCTGCACAGCAAAGGAAACAATAAACAGGGTGAAGAGATAGCCTGCAGAATGGGAGAAAATATTTGCAAACTATCCATCCAACAAGAATATATAATTTATATATACCAGAATATATGAGGAATGCACACAACTCAACAGTTAAAAATAATAATAATTCTATTAAAACATGTGGTATATGTACACAGTGGAATGTTAGCCGAATACAGATTTTTCAAAATAAGACATCCATGTGGCTGACGAGCATATGAAAAAATGTTTAGCCAGGCATGGTGGTGAACACCTATATTCCTAGCCACTGGGAGGCTGAGGCAGGAAGATCACTTGAGCCCAGGAGTTCAAGGTTACAAGTGAGCTGTAACTGCACCACTACACTCCAGCCTGGGCAACAGAGTGAGACCCTCTCTCAAAAAGAAAAAGAAGAAAGAAAAATGCTCAATATCACTAAATAATGGAAATGCAAATCAAAACCATAATGAGATATTGTCTCACCCCAATTAACACAGCTATTATCAAAAAGACAAAAAAACAACAAAAGCTGGTGAGGATGCAGAGAAAGGGGAATGCTAGTACACTGTTGGTGGGAATGTAAATTAGTACATCCATTATGGAAAACGGTATGGAGGTTCCTCAAAAAACCAAAAATAGACCTACCATATGATCCAGCAATCCCACTGCTGGGTACATATCAAAAAGAAAGGAAATTAGTATGTCATAGAGATAGCTGCACACCCATGTTTATTGCAGCACTATTCACAATAGCTAAGATATGGCATCAACCTAAGTGTCTATCAACATATGAATGGATAAAGAAAATGTGGTATGTATACACAATGAAATGTCATTCAGCTATAAAAAAGAATGAAATCTTGTCATTTGCAGCAACATGGATGGAACTGAAGGTCATGTGTTAAAGTAAAATAAGCCAGGCACAGAAAGATAAATATCGCTTGTTCTTACTCATATGTGGGAACTAAAAAAGTGGAGGTAGAGTGTAAAATGATGGTTACCTGAGGCTGGGAAGGGTGGAGAGGAGGGAGGAATGAAGAGAGGTTGATTAAAGGGTATGAAAATGCAGTTAGATAGAAGAAACCAGTTCTAGTGTTCAATAGCACAGTAGGGTGACTACAGTTAATAATAATTTATTATATATTTCAAAACAGCTAGGAGAGAAGATTTGGAATGTTCCCAACACAAAGAAATAACAAATGTTTGAGGTGATAGACATCCTAATTACTTGATTTGATCATTACGCATTACATGTATGTAGCAAAATATCACATGTACCCTATAAATATGTACAATTATGTCTTGATTCAAAAAAATACTCATACACACACACACACACACACACATATGAAACAAGGCAGGTTCTACCACTGTTCTTGGATTGGCTAAATCGTAGTAACTATACAGATATTAAACATCTAAAAAAATAAATTTTTTTTAAATTAAAGAAACTCTTAAACATTAAGCAACATGATGCCTTTTCTGAGTTGAAAAAGTCCATGATAAGGCCACGGTAGACTATTCCTTCACATTCTAAGGCTTATGGTACCAGAGTAACAGTACAACAGTTTTAGGTGTTGAGGGGATATTTGATGGATAAATTTTTGTTCTGGATGGTGAGAAAGAAAACTACCTTTCTACTTTCAACACTCCTCTTCGATGAAGCTTCCTCCAACTGACCATGATCTGTCATCTATAAAAATGCTTCAAAGCTAAGAAATATGCTTATCACCCTCCCTAATGAGGAGGAATAGAGGGTGAATAAAAAAACGCTTTTTATTTTTGCTTCATGAATAGCAGTGGTACAGAACTGTTCCAAGTTCCAAGTAAAAACAATTTAAAATGATAAGATATATGTAGGATTCCAGTCATAGTCATCCAACAAAAAAGCCCATTTCCTAAGAATTGTGGGAATAGGACTGTATAAAGATGGGGATGGAAAGCATCCATTTAACTCTACTTCCTCCAGAACCCCCATTAAAATGATAAAAAGGAATACAAATCCACTGGCACATAAAGAATTGGAGAGAAAACAAGAAGAGACATTTGGAAGAAAAAAAGCAGATGGATAAGTGGGAACTGACTTGGCTACGTTTAAGCTGGCTTCAGGAAAGGTGGCACCAGGTGCCCATGAATGTGAGGATGAAGATGAGACTGAAAACAGAAAAACTGATTAAAAGACTTTAAAGGAGCAATTAGGCCTTCAGGTTGCCTCTCCCCTCTGGGAAACTGGAAGGTGGCTTCTCAAACACCCAACACTGGAAAGGCTAGAGCCAAAAAACTGTGAACACCAGGGACAGGTATAGAACAAGGGCACCAACTAAAAACAGGGGCTGAATGACTATGTCCATACTGAATGCTGATAGAGCCCCCACCACCAACCCAGATTCTATCCTTCTTTCCCATCTCAGCTTCCAGAATATTGGTTTCCAGGACTCACCTTCTTGGTAGGCAATTAGAAAAGATTTTTTTTAAGGCTTCTGAGCAGTTCAAGAGGAAAAACCATTAAGATACTGATACCAGAAGCCAGCCAGATCACTGTATACTGAAGCTCATGGAAAAAAAAGAAAGAAAGAAAGAAAAAAAAAAGCTTGTGCCAAAGGCAGCAGTGGTTAATAAGCATTCCATTTGCAACTCCACATTTTCCAACTCACTTCCAGTTAGGTGGAGTTAGGTGGAGCCTAACTGTGACTTGATATGACCAATTGACTATAGGCAGAAGTGGCATGGACTGAAACATATAAGAACCAGTATACAATTGTCTGGCTGTCCCTGCTGAGGTACCCAAAGAGACTGCATGGTCCGGATGAAGCAACTATAAAATGATGGAATCTCCATGAACCTGGTCCCCTGAGTGTGGAGTAGAGTTCTATAGAAAACATCACTAGATATGCTGTGTGAGAAACTAAACTTTCTTTTTCTAAACCACTGAGAACTGGTTGTTGTTTATTTCAAAACATAAGTCTAGTCTCTCCTAGCTAACACAAAACCACACACACAGAATTTTTAATCACCATTTTGGTGCATAATGTTAAATGAGTACTCAAGGATCACCAGAGTTCTGAGAAAAGTCTCTAATATAAAAAATAGAGGCTAGAGCATGAAGTGTTGTTGAATTTTGTCAAAGGCCTTTTCTGCATCTATTGAGATAATCATATGGTTTTTGTCATTGGTTCTGTTTATATGCTGGATTACGTTTATTGATTTGCGTATGTTAAACCAGCCTTGCATCCCAGGGATGAAGCCCACTTGATCGTGGTGGATAAGCTTCTTGATGTGCTGCTGGATTCGGTTTGCCAGTATTTTATTGAGGATTTTTGCATCGATGTCCATCAGGGATATTGGTCTAAAATTAAAAACTCTCAATAAATTAGGTATTGATGGGACGTATCTCAAAATAATAAGAGCTATCTATGACAAACCCACAGTCAATATCATACTGAATGGGTAAAAACTGGAAGCATCCCCTTTGAAAACTGGCACAAGACAGGGATGCCCTCTCTCACCACTCCTATTCAACACAGTGTTGGAAGTTCTGGCCAGGGCAATCAGGCAGGAGAAGGAAATAAAGGGTATTCAATTAAGAAAAGAGGAAGTCAAATTGTCCCTGTTTGCAGATGACATGATTGTATATCTAGAAAACCCCATCGTCTCAGCCCAAAATCTCCTTAAGCAGATAAGCAACTTCAGCAAAGTCTCAGGATACAAAATCAATGTGCAAAAATTGCAAGCATTCTTATACACCAATAACAGACAGAGAGCCAAATCATGAATGAACTCCCATTCACAATTGCTTCAAAGATAATAAAATACCTAGGATTCCAGCTTAGGAGGGACATGAAGGACCTCTTCAAGGAGAACTACAAACCACTGCTCAGTGAAATAAAAGAGGATACAAACAAATGGAAGAACATTCCATGCTCATGGGTAGCAAGAATCAATATCGTGAAAATGGCCATACTGCCCAAGGTAATTTATAGATTCAATGCCATCCCCATCAAGCTACCAATGACTTTCTTCACAGAATTGGAAAAAACTAATTTAAAGTTCAGATGGAACCAAAAAAGAGCCCGCATCGCCAAGGCAATCCTAAGCCAAAAGAACAAAGCTGGAGGCATCACACTACCTGACTTCAAACTATACTACAAGGCTACAGTAACCAAAACAGCATGGTACTGGTACCAAAACAGAGATATAGACCAATGGAACAGAACAGAGCCCTCAGAAATAATGCCGCATATCTACAACCATCTGATCTTTGACAAACCTGACAAAAACAAGAAATGGGGAAATGATTCCCTATTTAATAAATGGTGCTGGGAAAACTGGCTAGCCATATGTTGAAAGCTGAAACTGGATCCCTTCCTTACACCTTATACAAAAATTAATTCAAGATGCATTAAAGACTTAAATGTTAGACCTAAAACCATAAAAACCCTAGAAGAAAACCTAGGCAACACTATTCAGGACATAGGCATGGGCAAGGGACTTCATATCTAAAACACCAGAAGCAATGGCAACAAAAGCCAAAATTGACAAATGGGATCTAATTAAACTAAAGAGCTTCTGCACAGCAAAAGAAACTACCATCAGAGTGAACAGGCAAACTACAGAATGGGAGAAAATTTTTGCAATCTACTCGTCTGACAAAGGGCTAATATCCAGAATCTACAATGAACTCAAACAAATCTACAAGAAAAAAACAAACAGCCCCATCAAAAAGTGGGCGAAGGATATGAACAGACACTTCTCAAAAGAAGACATTTATGCAGCCAAAAGACACATGAAAAAATGCTCATCATCACTGGCCGTCAGAGAAATGCAAATCAAAACCACAATGAGATAACATCTCACACCAGTTAGAATGCCGGTCATTAAAAAGTCAGGAAACAACAGGTGCTGGAGAGGATGTGGAGAAACAGGAACACTTTTACACTGTTGGTGGGACTGTAAACTAGTTCAACCCTTGTGGAAGTCAGTGTGGCGATTCCTCAGGGATCTTGAACTAGAAATACCATTTGACCCAGCAATCCCATTACTGGGTATGTACCCAAAGGATTATAAATCATGTTGCTATAAAGACACATGAACACGTATGTTTATTGTGGCACTATTCACAATAGCAAAGACTTGGAACCAAGCCAAATGTCCAACAATGATAGACTGGATTAAGAAAATGTGGCACATATATACCATGGAATACAATGCAGCCATAAAAAATGATGAGTTCATGTCCTTTGTAGGGACATGGATGAAGCTGGAAACCATCATTCTCAGCAAACTATCACCAAGGACAAAAAAAACAAACACCGCATGTTCTCACTCATAGGTGGGACTTGAACAATGAGAACACATGGACACAGGAAGGGGAACATCACACTCTGGGGACTGTTGTGGGGTGGGGGGAGGGGGGAGGGATAGCATTAGGAGATATACCTAATGTTAAATGATGAGTTGATAGGTGCAGCACACCAACATGGCACATGTATACATATGTAACTAACCTGCACGTTGTGCACACGTACCCTAAAACTTAAAGTATAATAAAAAAAAAATAGAGGCTAGAACAAGTTGAAGATGGCAGCTTGGAAGAACAAAGATTAATCAAGAGAAGATGAAGCATTGAGATTAATCATTTCAATGAAGTAAAATAAAGTATTTCACTCAAAAGATATGACCAAAAATGCTATAAAAAAGAAAACTGCATTCACAGAACAAAAAAGAGCTCTTATAATTAAAAATATAAGAGCAAAAAATAAAATTCCATAGAAGCACTTGAAAAAAATTGAAGGATTCTCTCAGAAAACAGGGCAAAAAGACTAACATCAATATAGGAGGTCTATCATCCAAATAATTGTAGTTCCAAAGTAAGTGGAGAAAACTTAAAGGAGAAAAATAAGTATCAAATAAATAACTAAAAAAAATTATTAACAACAGAAATAAATTTTTAATTTTTAAAAAATAACTCACAAAATGTCCAGCAAAATGGATGAAAATAGACTGATATACCTTTTATCTGGGAATATACCTTTTATCTGGAGAAGTTTTCTGAAGACAACCAAAAATGCTAGATAAAATATTTAAAATACCTTACAAACATAAAAACACTAATGGAAGTATAATGAATGTCCCATCTAAAACCTAAATGAAAGCAGAAATCTAGGGAGGTAAATTGAGCACTGAGGTCTGTTTTGATGAAAGGCATTGCCAAACTGAGTGAAATTAAGTTTTCCTTTTGTGAGATAACAAACATCACACTACCAGGATAAGAGAGGACTAGGAAGAAATCCATTCCATAAAGCTTCCATTTATACCCAGGGGTCTGCAAGGACAGGTGCTCTGGCACTCAACAAAGCAGCGGATAAAAATCTAGAAGTCCTCTTGGAACAATCATGACCAAAAGCTGGCATTTATGTAAATTTTCAGCCCAGATGTTCATCACACAGATAGTCCAAAATAAACTTCCAGCCCTAAATGTAGTTGAAAGTGATCCTGGGCTAATAAGGCCCCTTGCAAAAGCCAAAGTGAACATTCTCCAGAGGAAGACACTTTCATCCTAGCCCAAAAAAGACTTCTCACAAATAAGTTTTCCAGAAAATGAGCAGCACACAGTCAAAAATAACCAAGCAGTGCTCACTTTGTCAGCATATGTATTGAAATGAAACAATACAGAAAAAAACAGCATGTTCCTTGTATTAATAAGTTAACATACAGTTACTCTGTCAGCCATCAGTTCTCCTCCTAGGTATTTAATCAAGAGAAATGAAAATATATGTTCTCACAATGACTTGTACATGAACATTCTCAGCAGCGTTATTCCTAATGGCCCCAAACTGGAAACGATCCACATCATTATCAACAGAAGGATGAATAATCAAATTGCAAAATAGTAATAGAATAAAATATTACTCAGCAATAAAAAGGAACAAACTATTAATAGATGAATGAATTTAGATTGTTTTCCATCCTTCAAATCTTTGCTGCTTTCATGCCTGATTGTGAGAGAGTGGAAAAGGAAAGGAAGACTCCATTTTTCTCTCTCCTAGTTCCACCTTCTCCTCCTATGCCTCTAGCCATGGCAGATGCCTCCTCTAACTGGCCTCTTAACAATTCCAGTTGTTGGCTTCTGGGAACTCTGAAGACCCTTCAGAGATGCTCTTTGCTAGGGTCTCATTATCTTTCCAGTTGAACTTCTTGGGCAAAGTCCCTTTTAAGGCATCTCCAGGCCAAGTCTCCCCCTCACGACCATTCAACTCAGAGGAAATTCACAACATGGCCTCCCAGCAGCCCCAGTTCTCCCAGCCCTGGTGCCTCAGCCTGAAAAACTGTCTGTAGATCTGAGATGTGTCAGACTCCAGGCCAGACTGTGCCCTCAATTCCATGGATGCCTCTCTAGCTTTCCAGGTGGACCTTCCAATGGCTTCTCTCACTTGTTTTACCTCCCGTCCCCTACAGTGCATAGATTAGGGCTATGTTTTAATAGCAAATCATACCACATACTGGCAACTCTCTCTCCAAATATCCTCTCTTTCCAGTAGCCAATTTTGATGGTTTTACACTGAGATGGGTGACAGTCTAAGGGTCAGGACACTGGTTTTAGGTCATCCCCATTGGCAAGTCCTGAATAGATGCTTAGCAAGCTTTGAAATGTGAGGGTACGTGCCTGCAGTGTTTTAGATTTTGGCCTTGGTCATCTTGCATAAAAGAGAAGCAGAGAGTCTCGTTTTAACATGCTGTTACAGTGACAGTTTATAAAGGTCAGGCAATCTCAGAAGCCAAATTTCTTACAGCACAATCTCTAGGTCCCAGAAAATAGATATTTGGTAACTTAAGAGCCATGATAATAGCTGATTAAAACTTAAGAGAACTGCAAGAAATGTGAGCCACATCTTGCAATCCGAAACTAGATGAAATTCCATTATCTGCCCCTTGCCTCTGGTTTACA
This sequence comes from Gorilla gorilla gorilla, assembly GCF_029281585.2. Classification (NCBI taxonomy): domain Eukaryota; kingdom Metazoa; phylum Chordata; class Mammalia; order Primates; family Hominidae; genus Gorilla; species Gorilla gorilla. The sequence goes on from NC_073240.2 coordinate 93,717,094, forward strand.
ACCACATTAAAATCAGAATTCCAGATTAGCAGCATTTGTGTTTTCATGACATTGAATAGTCTGTTGCTAGAACTCTTCCCTAGCCAGGAAGTAAAACTTCACAGCAATGGACAGATGTTTATAGGAGTTTTTTTTACAGAGGCTCTCCTAGTGTGATAGAGTGATGGGGAAGCTGAAATGCCCTTCTTCAGTCATTAAGAGGTTTCCAAATAGTGCCCAGGCTTCTTAAGGTCAATTGCTGAAGTAACTGAATCATAGTTTGAAAAATGGTGTTGCCAGAAGGGACCCTGGACACATTCTATTCTGTTCTGAATTGGATAAGTGGAGAGCACATTCGTTCTCAGACTACATATTCATGGCAAGCATTAATTCATTTCACCACCCTGCCTCTGAGCCTAGCCTCGGCAGTACCCACCAATGCAAGATGGCATGAGGGATAAAATCTATTTGCCATTACCAGTTCTACCTAGTTTCTTTATTTTATTGGTAATGAACATCATTAGATCATGTTCCTATCATATCATAGCAGTGTGCTCAAGGTCACGCTGCTGGTCAACAACAAAGACCAGACTCCCAGTTCAGTGCTCTTTCAACCACCCCACCCCGAATTAATGGGAGAAGGAGCCCTTGCCTCTTACTTACCTTTGGCCCATCCCTCCCATCAAGTCCTTTCAAAAACTGAAGCCTTATTCTAGTTGTATATGTGACCAGATGCCATTTTTACCAGAGTATCTCCTGAGCCACAATGCTCCTGCTCTTCCGTCCTGAGATCTTCCCCAAAAATATCAAATCAGCTTCAAATGCCTTTGCATGGACTACTTAACCCACAATTTCTAGAGCCTCCAGAGCCATAGCAAAAAGTCAAATATTATGCTTTCAAGTTAAAAGGCCAAACATATTCCTGGAAAAGTGAAAATGGAATACTTACAAATACCATATCATAGAGCACTAAACTTTTGGAGCTGATTACATTTAAGGTCTTGAGTCTAAAAGGAACCAGAGTTAACAAAAACCATCCGTTCAGATGCTCGGCATCTTTCTGAATCTTTTTCTGACTAATTTGCCTACCTCTGTCCAGAATGGAAAGTGCTTGTGGGTTGGAGGTGACCGGGAATGCAGATGTAAAGAAATAGCGCATTCTATTCCTGGATTGCATATTACTATTCCATATGGGGGGGCGAGCCAAAACATATGGTGTTCCATCTGCAGGATGAGGCTGGCTGGGTCCCATGAATGGCTTTTAATGCAAGTAGATTCAGCCTGATTTGGTCTGCCTCCAAAGGAGAAGAAAAGCCAGTGATTCAAATATTGTGTAAAACCATTGAAATTAATGGCACAAAACAAGACTCATTTGTATTCTGCCTAATTTAAAAGATGTCTGCTTGGTGCAAAGTAATGAATTAGTTACGGGGGTGTTTGGACTGAGTATTTGACAGTCTCCTTGAAGGAACAAAATGCCTTTTTTCCATCTTTCAAGCCACCCTCTGTTAAGTTATTTTGAGCCATTCCCCCCAGGAAATCCACTAAGCATTTCGACTTCTTTAACAAGCCAGACTTCAAGGGGTTCACAACACCAGAAACAGCTGATCCTGCTTTGACACCCCAAGTCTAGGACGAGAGGGAGAATTCAAGGAGATGCTCTTTTTAAAACTGCCTCATGTCGTTATCTTGTGAGTGGAAGACCAGTTCATGCCCTTCCAGTTAATCTCCAAGGGACACTTGACATCAGCAGGCCCAGTGGGCAGGAGACCTGGCCCTTCCCAAATGAAGAAAGAACTAGAGAATTTGGAGTTAATCCTGGAATGATTGTACTGTGCCTCCATGCCACATGTTGCACTGGAATATCACAAAGGGCACATGTGCAACCCCAGCTACTGCTCAGTCACTGAACTACACCCTACCCACTCCCAAGTTCCTGGTGATGGTGATGGTGATAGAGATGTTGCAAAGCGGTAAGCGCCTGCTCTGTGCCAAGCATCACACTACAAGTGACGCACCAGGTGGCCGAGTTCATTCTTACAGTCCCTTCATGAGATTGGCACTGTCCTCCCTATTTCACAGATGAAGAAGCTGGAGTTCAAAGAGTAAGCTGTCAAGGTCATGAAGACAGAAAGTGGCAGCCTGGGATGTAAACGCCAGTGTTCCTGCCCCACAGCCCACGCGGAGATTAAAGAGGAAAAGTTGGCGTGGCTGTCCCTCTGAACACCCATCTGAGCTGTGGCATCTCTGGATAAGATGGCCTCGCCTGCTGTTTGAAGTACTAGTGAGCCCAAAGTGGGGCTGCCAGGAAAAGCAACTACTCCCCAGGCATGACCCTTATTCAAAGAAGAGGGCAAGGCCCTGCATGGACCTTGACGTCATCATTCCCACCTGGATAGGACCAAGCTTCAAATAATGATCTTCACACTGGTTTTCTTAACATTTTATTACATAACTCCGATCAAGACAGCAGTGATTAAGTCCAAAATGTACCAAAATCCCATACTGCCCATTTTTCCATATGGAGTGAAGGCTTTGTGCTTCTTACGATCCATTCTTGGTTGTCTTAGTTACATGGTTTTCAAGACTATTTTGGCAACCTATTTTATTTTTCCCCAAATGAAATTAGCAAACAGAATTCCTTCATTTGAAGAAAGCATGGGGTGGGGAGGTGGCGGTGGGGGAGACTCATGGCTCTTCTTCTCCCCATAAGGAGAAACCCTGAAAAGTCTAAGAAATTTAAGGAATCCAACCACCATCGTTGGAAATCCGCTGTTTTAGAGCCATTTTTCACCTTCCATCTGTAAATGTCCTGCCAGACTCAGAGTCATGGATGCGTATTTCTTGCTTGGAAGCAGAACTGTGGAAAGCTACCAGGCTTATTGGTAACAAGAGCCATTTTTATAATTGCACACATTAAGCAAACTATACCAACCTAGATAATCACATATGCTGGAGGTCAAGGGGACCCAAGCCTGAATCACTTCCAAGAGAAAGAATTAGTGGAGCCCTTCAGACAGAAGTGGCCTTTCTTTTGTAGCAGGCCACAAGGCATGTGCACAGGGACTGTGCCTTGTTTGCTGCTTGATTGGAAGGAGGTCATGGAAGTTGTCACATCCGCTTGTTTTGCGCCTGCTGCCGCTTTCAAGATGGGGATGAAACATGTCAGGAAATTAAAAGAAGATGCTACTTAGTTTTCTATTATCTATTCTAAGTAAAACAATAACATATGGATTTCTTGAAAGGTAAATCAGGGGCATTTTTGAAGGTTCTTTCTGTTTGTTTGTTTTCCTTTGGTTTCTTCTCTGTCTTCATTTCGACACCCAGTGTGAGGCTTAGCACAATGTCTTTCTGGTTTCCTGATCTCAGAGCACACACATCAGAGCTCTTCACTGAGGAGCTATTTGTCAGTGGCTGGCCCAGCAGGTGCCACTGTGGGCAAGTTCCAGGATGCATAAGTAAAGAGCTATGTGAAGTCGACGATACCCTGCTGGGCTGAGTGTGGTCCCAGGGAGAGGGGCCTGCTTGCCCAGGCTGGGAGCCAGCTCTTGCTTCTAAAAGAAAATTGGCAACAGAGCCCATGTCCTGGAAAACTTACTCTATGCTCAGACATTGATCCCTGCCTCCTCACTCCCTTCCTTGGGAAAAGAGGCCAAACAATGTCCTCCTGCCACATGATTCCTCCCCACCCCCACTCTGCCCTTGCCCCCTATAAGCCTGTTTTCATCGCCCCCAACCCCAATATACACACTTCCAGATTCGGGACTGGCCCCTCCCCTCTTTCCCACATCCATTCTGCAAACAAGCCCAGCATTCTCCTGCCTGAAGAAAGGGCCTTTAAATCTTTTAACATGTGTGGCTGACATGAATCATAGTCCCCAGTTCTGTGTGTGGGTAATAAGACTTGCCTCCTCTTTCCATATCTCAAGTTTATTTCTATTTGGGGCCATCTCCACAGGGCTAGAAAAAGGTCTTCCTCGGTCAATGCAGGATTCTCTCGCCTCCCAGTGACTGCACCTAAACTCTGAGACTTACGTGGTGCCGGTGCAGGGGCACCATCTGGTCCTTGATGTCAGCTGTCAACCTAGACATTTACCAACAACCCCTTCGTTCCATTCCTTTATGCCCTGCAGGCTGCTCTCCCCTGCTTCTGTGCCGTGATGGAAGGTTCTTACTCTGCTCTCCTGGGGTTTGGGGTGGGGCTGGCTGTTGTCTCACCCAGCTTCCAGGTTCCACTCTTGATGCTTGCCTGGGATTCTTGCCCTTTCCTGAAACACAGTCACCAGTGGTGACTCAGGCAGAGGCTCAGGCAGGCTTCCCCGCTCATTGGTTTTGTTTTGTTGGATATGATTTTTTGCTGCTGTGGGATGCAGGATAATCATGGTGGTGTATGGGAGGCAAAGACAGGAATTATCAAGGGACAAAAACAGTTAACGCCTTTTAAAAACATGACACCAGTCTCCCAGTGACCACCTTGCAGCAGCCCAAGGTGGTGTGATCTGTTGTCCACCCTCTTTGGAAGGTGAGCCGAGCTTGAGAGGGCTGGAGACAGGGAAGCCCATGGTCATGGTGGGGACAGCACAGGATCCTTCCTTAGAAAGCAGCAGGTGACCTGGAGGAAGAGCAGGTACTTTTGGAAAGAATACCCTCCCCATGCAGGCAGGGCTGGCCTTCCCCAGAGCTCCCGGCCATTTCTGTGCTGAGCTCCTAAGGAGCTTGCCATCCTTACAGCTGCAAGCTCTTTTTACCATGTCCTCAGGAGGGGAGCCCCGAGAATTCTAAGGTCCTTCCAGTGACTCAGAGAGTTGAGTTTGCTGCTACTGATGATATAAAGACTTCCAAAATATTTTTTCAGTCATCACCTCTCAGGTATGAGCTTTTCAAAACCACAGAGGAGCACCATCTCCCCAGGACTCTGCCCACTAGGAGAGAGAGTGGTAAAGAAGTGGGAGTCATCGAGAGGTGAGGTTTGGAGTCAGGAGATCTGGGTTAAAATTCTAGCCATGATTCAACCTGGCAGTGCGATCTGGGCCTCACAGAAGCTCCCGTTGATCTATTTGTAAACTCACAGGTGCCCATAAGACCTGGATGGAAACATTCGTGTGGAATCCCCAGTGTAGTGCCTAGCACACAGTGAGAGAGAGTGACGTGGACAATTCAGCCTGTTCCATCACCACAGGTACCAGCTTCACCTCAGCCCAGTTCCTCAGCCCTTTCCAGGCAGGCAAGCCTAGGGAAGGGAGAGGCATGGGCTTCCACTGCCCCTGTCCCCGGGGAAGCCCTGTCTTTCTGGCCTGACCCAGCAGCGCTGATTTTATCCCAGGTTTGTGGAGTGAAGGGAAGGGGATGGGAAGTGTAGTGACCACCTGGGGCTGACTCTGGAACCCTCTCTTTCTCCCTACTCCACTTAGCCTATCAGTGGGCTTCTCAGCACGTGTGCTGGGTCACCCAGATGAGCATCAGAGACTGATGCCATTCCTGTGCCAGCCACTTCTCACTGAGCAATCTTACCACCCTTTGCCAAGTCACTGTCCACTAATGTCTCAGAGTGTCACCTTGGTCCCAGGCTATGGATAAGGAGAGCTACAATACAGGCATCTCTGGCACCGAACCCAGTATTTCTGATGCTCCAATACGTGAAGCCAAAGACCAGGGAATTTCTTTCCAGAGGCTCTGGGGGAGATGCTGTGGTTTTCCTTGGGGGCAGGCTCCCTCCCTTGCGGTGGGTAGAGGCCACTCTGGTGGTTCTCTTACAGGGCAAGGACTAAGCCCCCATGCAGGTGTCCTGAGGCAGGCATGCTGAGCCTGATGGGCAACTAGATGTGCATGCTGTATTGGGACGTGGACCTCGGGGTATAATCAAGGCAAAGGCGGTCACTCCCACAGGGTCAGGGACATCTCTCCAAAAAGGATTTTGAGGCTAGCTGATTTTTGCTGGCTCCAACCTGGCCCAGATAAGCCCACAGGGGCTCGGGGGCTCTAGAATAGGGGTGAGGTGTGTGGGAGTGGGGGTGAGGGCATGAGAACACAAAACTGACTCAGTTGTGGAGGGCGAGACCTCATAACTTGGACTCAGGCAAAAGACTGCTATGAGGATGATGGCAGGTGAGAAGCGCTGTGGGCCCACAGCAGAGATGGGCTTTGATGGAAAGGAAACCCCAGTGCCAGTTTTAAGGTCTCGTTTTCTTTTGTGTAATTTCTTCAAACCTTGGTGAGGTTTTGTAAACAGATCAATGTTTGTGCTGGTCCTTTAGAAAACTGGGGGAAGGAAACAACATTACAGCTAGGTAGGAGGAGTAGGTCCGAGGGCTCTGTACCACTGCAGGATGATGAGAGCTAACAATAATATACTACATAGGTTCAAATAGCTAGAAGGAGGATAGCGGATGTTCCCAACACAGACAAATGGTAAATGTTTGAGATGATGGATAAGCTGATCACCCTGATCTGATCACTCACTGTACATTATATGTACTGAAATATCATTATTTCAATACGTGGGGTACAATAACGACACCCCATGAATATGTACAGTTATTATTTTCCAATTAAAAAATAACATGAAATGAAACTTTTTAAACTAGAAATGAAAAAAGGGAAGAACCAGTGTTTAGCTCTGGGGTCAGAGCAGACTGCTGGATGAGATGGACTCCCCCTCAACTGAAGGCCCCTTTGGTGCTTGTGGGTATCTTCCAGATATGTGTGGAAGCTGGACACTGACTTGTCAAAAAAGTGTCTGATGCAAGTGGTCATTCATTCCCTCCTAGAGGAAAAAATAAGAATGCATATCACTCCATTGATCCACCACGTACCTTTGAGCACCCACTATGTACCAGGCCCTGTGAAAGGGGATCCAAATACAGGGTGAGAAAAACAGGCCTGGATGGTGCCTGGATGAAGCTTCTCATCAAGTGGAACAATAACCTAATCATTCTACAAGCACCGTATTATGGGTCTGGGGAGTCAGCAGAAGAGAAGAACAGAGGGCTAGGAGATACTATAACAAGTGATCTAACTGACAACTTTTATTATTTTATTAGAATATTATATTTTATTATATTTTTAACAGCAGATTATTGTATTAGTTGAACATCAAATGTTATTGGCATTCCATCAAGACAGCAGCTGACATCTCGTAAATGTGAAGTCCCAGACACTGTTTGGTTTTGCACAATGCTGAGGCATGCTTGCAGAACAGACTTCTGGCTATTCCTCTCAAATACAGCATGGGACCAAGAGTGGCCCAGAACAGAGGGCTGGGCAGAAGCAGTTAAGAATTACAGGCAGAATTGTGTCCCACCAAAACTCTAACCTAACCCTAACTCCTACCCCACAATATATCAGAATAGAACTGTATTTGGAGACTGAGCCTTAAAAGAGATGGTTAAGGTAAAAATGAAGTCATTAGAGTGGCCCCTAATCCAATCTGACTGGTGACATGGTAAGAAAGGAGGTCAGGAGGCCGGGTGCAGTGGGTCATGCCTGTAATCCCAGCACTTTGGGAGGCTGAGGCAGGCAGATCACAAGGTCAGGAGTTCGAGACCAGCCTGGCCAATATGGTGAAACCCTGTCTCTGCTAAAAAATACAAAAATTAGCCAGGTGTGGTGGCGGGCACCTGTAGTCCCAGCTACTCGGGAGGCTGAAGCAGGAGAATCACTTGAACCCGGGAGGCGGAGGTTGCAGTGAGCTGAAATTGTGCCACTGTACTCCAGCCTGGGCAACAGAGCGAGACTCCGTCTCAAAAAAAAGAAAGGAGATGAGGACATGGGCATGCCCGGGAAAGCCCATGTGGGACACAGGGAGAAGATGGCCTCCTACAAGCCAGGGAGAGAGGGGCCCCAGAAGGAACCAACCCTGCTGATACCGTGATCCCAGACTTGCAGTCTCCAGAACTGAGACACAATAAATTCCCACTGTTGCGGCTCTCAGACTGCAATGTTATTAAGGCAGCCCTAGCAGACAAATACAGTGGGGACCACCTTCCAGAAGGAGGTAAGGCCCCCACCCAGCAAAGCTCCCTCCTCCTCTGCCTCCTCTGCACCCTCCACTTCTCTGTGCACTGGCCAGAGGGTCAGGCCTCCCCTCCACCCGGAGCAGATGTGGGGCTCTGCCTCTAGAGGCCAAGGCCACTGACGTGCCCAAGGACTGACCGCAGCCCCTACCCTTTCCAAGAGTGGCTTTATCCTCCCTGATACCTGATCATCCCTTTCACCAGGCTGACCGTCACCAAAGGACTGAAAGCCGGGTCCACCCTCCCACAAACTCTGCGGGTGCCCATATTGCCTGCCTTCTCCTCTCTTCTTTTAATCACGGAGTGAATACAAAATAACCTTCTGAAAGCCACCAGCAGCAATTGTACATTCCAGCTGCTCTCCCAGAGCAAGGAGCACTGAGCTTGTAGTTTAAAGGAGATTATCTCTCAATTTAATGAGAGTCATGGTGAAAACAGCGTCCCCAGGAAAAGAGAGAAAATGCCACAATAAAAAGAAGAAAAGCATATCCATCCATCCAATCGGCCTCTCTAACACGACCTCATTATGCACCCACTTCTGACATTTGCCAGTGGTGTTAGATTTGAGCTATAAAAACGTCTTTTGAAAGGCAGATTGACATTTGCCATAACCATACCCCTCCCACCCCCTAAAATTTAAGCACTCACCATGACAACTGAGATTAGGAAAAGGAGAAGAGGGGCAATGACTCAACTCATGGTAGAGGACAGGCTGGTAATTGGGGAGGGGGAGAGGGTGACAGAACATTATGGCTCCATGCGAATGACCTCGTCTTCTGTGTCTCGGTGTGATTTCCTTTTTAGGGAACATTTAATAAGATACAGAAACCAGATTTGCTTGAGCTGAATGCTGGATCGCCATGGCAACCTTCCTTTGGAGGTTATCCAAGTCAGGTAGTGACAGCAAAGCTGAGTTAAAGGTCACCCCTGCTGAGAAAGATGGGCATTGATAAAGGATTTTAACAAGACCCAGAGGAGCTGGTATTTGGAAGCTACCTACAGAGGATCGACAAGGCCCTAGGAATGGGTGGCAAACAACATCGGGAAGAGGGGTCCATCCTGCAGGGGCTTCCATCAGAGCCCCGACCTCACCCTTCAGATCGGGAGCTCCAGCCTTCACCAGAAGCTGAGATTGGAGCTGTTCGTAATTGTTCAATGGAAGGGTGAACAACCATTTTAACCAGGCATCCAGATGGGAAAGAAATACACTTATGCCACTCTACACCCAAGACACGCATTCCTGAAAAGTTCTGAACAAGCCAAATGCTTGAAAATGGAACAGCCTTGACCTTCTTTATCACTCCAGAAATGCTTTATTTAATCTTTTTTCTATTGGAGCATCACTTTAAAACCTCAAAGTTGAGAAGGCTTTTCTTTGCGTGATGCTGAAGCCAGAAGCCTTCAAGGAAACAACATAAATATAAATATCTCTGTGGCCAGTCTCTACAAAAATACATAAAAATGAATTTTAAGCATAATAAAATGTGAAAAATTGCCCAACTTTCCTCGCAAATGAGTAAAAGCCAATTTAAATGATAAGAAATGAATAAATGCACATTAAAGCAATAATAGTTTTGCTTATCAGTTGAGCAAAGATCTAGAAGTGTAGTAACACCCAGGGTTGATGAGGTATGGGTTGTGGGAAAACAGGAATTCTCATACATTCTTGGTAGGAGTGTAAAGCAGTGCCACTCCACTGGGGGACAATTTGCAAATAGCTATCAAAATAGAAAATGGACCTTCAAATACTTATACACTGCTGGTGAGAGTGTAAATTAGTTAAAACCACTGTGAAAAGCAGTTTGGAGACTCTCAGAGAACTTAAAACAGAACAACCCTTTGACCCAGCAATCCCATTACCGGGCATATACTCAAAAATATATAAACATGTCTTTTTACCATAATGAAACATGCATGAATATGTTCATTGCAGCACTTTTCACAATAGCAAAGACATGGAATCAACCTAGATGTCCACCCACAGTGGACTGGATAAAGAAAATGTGGTACATATACACCATGGAATACTATACATCCATAAAAAAGAATGAGATCCTGTCCTGTGCAGCAACGCAGATGGTGCTGGAGGCCATCATGCTAAGCGAATTAACACGGGAACAGAAAACCAAATACATGTTCTTACTTACAAGTGGGAACTAAATGTTGAGTATGCATAGACACAAAGAGGGGAAAAACAGACCCCAGTGCTTACTTGAGGGTGGAGGGTGTGAAGAGGGTGAGAATTTTAAAACTACCTATTGGGTACCATGCTCACTACCTGGGTGACAAAATCATTTGTACTCCAAACCTCAGTATCACACAATATATCTATGTACTATAAAAAACCTGCACATCTACCCTCAATTCTAAAATAAAAGTTGAAAGAAAAATAAATTAGGATTAAAATGTCATCTGGCCTTTAACTTAGGGATCATTTATCCTACATAGCGGACATTGTTGGTACCTCTCAACAAAGTGTGCATTTCTCCCCTCCTCCCTGCAGAACCTCAGCTGTGTTTAGCTGTCCATCTCTCCCTTTAGCAGCCGGTGTGATTCAAGAGATATAAATTCACTCAGCTCCAGCAGTGGGTTCTGAGCCAGAGAGTCTCAAACTTGAGCAGGCATCAGAACCACCAGAAGTTTCTCATTCTTAGTGTTTCTGATTCAGCAGGTCTGGGGTGGGGACCTGAGAATTTTCATTTCAAAATGGGGCTGTTGCTGCTGGTCTACAGACTCCATTTTGAGAACCCCTGGTTTAAGCCAAATGCAGAAATCCCCTCCTTTTGTCCAATGACGGCTTCAGAGATAAGATCCCGACACCATCTGAGACATGGTGAGATGTTTGATGGGAGTTTTTTGGAAGAAAACTTTCTTCTCTTAAAAGAGAGCCACAGGACAAGCTAGACTTGCTCTCCTTCATTCTACTTCCCCCAAACATAAGCAAGGGGGAATGGAGCCCTGACTGTTACTGCCAGGCAGCCACAAGAAGAATCAGCCTTAAGATGTCACCAATGCTCCAAAAGACGAAGCAGAAAGATGGAAAGATCTGAGTCCTTTGTCTGAGGCCCCTGACCGCTAGAGTTCCTTTTAAATGAGACGACACATTTGGTTATCGGTTAAACCCCTCTGTGTTGCCTTCTGTTACCTACAGACAAATGCATCCTGACACAAGCATAATAAACACTGTTTTTAAATATTTAAAGCTAAAACAATTTTTTCCTAGATAGCACAATGCCATACACTTAAGACTGATAACAGATTGGGGGAAATATTTTCAGCATGAATCTCATGAGTCTCATCCGTCTCATGTGCCGAGTTGAATAGCCCAATCCAGTGGGCCTTCTTGCTTCTTTAAATCTGGTGCCACACAGAGGTAGATACTAAAGAAATACAGTTCTGAATCAAAGTTCGGAAAAAACAACTGTATTTAATAAACAGTTTCTAAGGGGCAAAGGGATGGGTCAGAGTCTGCAAATGGAAGATTACATTATCCAGAAAACAAAAATTCCTTAGGGAAAAAAAAAAAAGGTTTAATCCGTCTATCTTCCCCCCCCCCATCCCACAGAGTGGAGCAGCTGCTCTCAACCTTCTGTCTTTACATCTGTCCTCCAAAACATGGTCAAGTGGTCAAGTTCTTCTCTTATGATTCCTGCTCTCTGAGTAAGTTGCTGTTACATAAGCCTCCCATTTCTCTAGGTTGCTACCAATACTGCCTCTTCCAGCTCTCTCTGGAGGGGCATAGTTGAGATGGGGGTGGGGGTGGTGGTGAGAGGAAAGCAGCGAAATTTCATATTGATGAAATATGCATTAACTTAGAGATGAAAAAGCGAAGACAGAGTTTAAGTAACTCAGTCCAAAATCACATCTGGAAAACCCAAGCTTTCCACCACTACACTAATCTGCCACCAACAAAGGATTGAGGTCCCTAACGTAAAAATAGCTCGCACAAATCAAAGGAGAAGGAAAAACCACCCTAATGGAAAAATTTGCAAAGAACATGCAAAAGGAAATTAAAGAAGAAAAACAAATTTAAAGAGATGTTCAACCTCACTAGTAATAAAACGAATGGAAATTAAAACAATATTTCAGCTAGCAGATGAGCAAAGATTTTTTTAAAAAACATTAATTATAAGCAGTGTTGGCTGGGTATGGAGGAAGAGGAACTCCCACACTGCACTGATCAGAGAATAACTGAAGAAAAATTAGATAATACCTCTCCAAATTTAAAATTAGCTTACATTTGACCCTGCAATTCTCCTTCTAGTAATTCATCCTAACGAGTTTATCAGAGAAGCAGGAAAAAAATATGTACAAGAATGTTTACAAAGCAGCATGTTTTAACAGTAAAACGTGGAAACAACTTAATGATCACCCATAGGGAATTAAACAATATATGAGGGAGAGAGAGAGGAAGGAATACTATGGACTTCCCAATACAGAACCTCACAACCGACTACCTTGCCTACCCAGCCACAGGCAACATCGAACAAACACAGGCTCCCTCAACAGTGCCACGGCCTGTTCTTGAAAAACTCACAGCAGGGAACCCCAAAGCAGACTGCAGATCCCAGGGAGGAGGAGCTGCAGAGCTTCACAGGCCCACCTTCTTCTCCAAACCCCTCTAGTTCAGAGGATTAAGTGAGGCATTAGAGAAAAGCTGGAGTGTAACTTTAATGGAGGTCCCACCCCTTGGAAACATGAAGAGAGGAGAGAGAAGGTTCCCCCAACTCCAACCCTTCCATAGATATATATTCACAGAAGAAATTTTGGAGTGATGGATATCTGTGCTGGCCAGTTTATCTACCTAGCCTGAGTATATATAGGTTGGGACACTTTGTAGATATTTACCGAGTGAGAAAGCCACCAGAACCCTCACACTCACTTACCACTGGGGAGTGCAGGATGACTGTCAGCAGGTCCAAAGTGAGACGACAGTTGGAAGGGGCAAGGTGAGCCCAGGGAAGGCCAACATTGCAGAAAGGAAGGCCTAATCCAGGGACCAGAAGGAAAATGTGACCAAAGGCTCAAGATCTGCAACAATAACCTAGATGGAGCCTAGCGAGTGCAGGTAGGGGAAGAACTAAACCCCACCTTCGGCAGAAGTAAGTAGCAGATGCCAGTAGGATGCCCATGGAGCAGGCAGGACAAAGACTTTCCACAGGAAAGTCAACAAGAATCCAGGGGCAAAAGCGCCCCTCCATTAACCAGGCACTTTGCCATGAAATCACATAGCTTCTTCACTATACCCAAACGCCATCTTTCAAAATTGAAGAGAGTAGAGAAAACATTTGAGAGAAGAAAAACTGGCCCAGTAGATGTTTGAACATTGAATTTGAATGGATATTTATAGATGAGAGTTAGAACTAACTTATAAGAACTCTTACAAGATTACTAGAGACTGTGCAAGAGATTTTTTTTGGATGATATCCAGTGTTGGTTAGGGTATGAGGGAAAAAGAACTCTCACACTCTGCTAGTGAGAGAGTACCTGAATAAAAATTAGGTAATACCTCTCCAAATTTTAAATCAGCATGCATTTCCTCCTGTGATTTTGCTTCCAGTAATTTATCCTAATGAATTCATCAGGCAGCAAGAAGAAAGAAACCAAGAATGCTTACAGAGCATCGTTATAGTGAAAGAGCCCCCAATCTCTGTCAGTACCGGCAAGAACTGACACTCCGGATGTTTGTTCACGTCAGAGTTGGAGTGTGTTCATTTCTGCCATATTTCTAACAGTACACTAATAGTATAATAGGTATACTATATATCATAATATAGTATTAACACTAATTATAATATAATATAGTTTTTATATTATAATACATTAAATATAATAATGAGAAACTTATACATTATACTATATTATATATTATGCATATATTGTTATATGTTGTATATTGATATATTACAATACTAATATGAATATGTTAAATATAATATATAATATATTAATACATTCTGTATTAATATAATATTGTCATATAATATATTCATAAAATATTTATAATATAATTATGTTGACATTAATAATCTATAATATACATTATATGTAGTATATATATTCTATATATGATACATTATATGTAGTAAACATATGCAATATATTATATAGTATATATTCTATATTATTAGTGTACTATTAGAAATATGGCAGAAATTAACATATACATTTATATATGTATTTATTATGTGTATATATAGTTTTGTTTTTTAAAGGAGGTGAATTAAATGCTTTGCTAGTTGACCTCTACAGGCATACTGCCAAAAAGCACAAGGAACATTTCTAGAATGAGAAAACGATGTCTGAATCTTAATGCAGAAAGAGATGTGTAAAGCCTTAGAGTCAACTCACACCATGTCTTCAGGTAAACCTGTAAGGATTTTGTTCCTGTTCCTTTGCCCTTGCTTTTTACATTTATTATCTTAATGACATGTTTATTTAAGATAGTGTTTTGTAGTAGACAGTGTTAGTTGCCTGCCCAATCCGATTTCCTTCCCATATTTCCTAATAGCAAAGCTAAATTGAGGGCCCCTTTGAAATGAGAAGTGTGACAGGAGACCCCCAACAAAAAGCTGGGACACTAAACGCTACACCCACCACATAAAAGTCATCTAGAGCCAGGCACGGTGGCTCACACCTGTAATCCCAACACTTTGGGAGGCCGAGGTGGGTGGATCACGAGGTCAGGAGATCGAGACCACCCTAGCTAACACGGTGAAACCCCATCTCTACTAAAAATATTTTTAAAAAATTAGCCGGGCATGGTGGTGGGCGCCTGTAGTCCCAGCTACTCGGGAGGCTGAGGCAGGAGAATTACTTGAACCCAGGAGGCGGAGCTTGCAGTGAGCCCAGATTGCGCCACTGCACTCCAGCCTGGGCAACAGAGCAAGACTCCGTCTCAAAAAAAAAAAAAAATGATCTAGAAATAATCCTACTTCTCCAAGAATTTCAAAGAAAATTGTCTGTGTCAAACCTTTGTGGTGAGTAGAGGAGAAAAAAATCTCCCTCGAGAGTCTGTAATCTCGAGTCATACTCATGCAGGCATAGACTGAATTCAAACTACCTGGTTGATTTTTAAAAACCTCCAGGTGACAGTTTCAAATACTCTTGGGTTGATAGTTCCCCCAGACACCTGACAACAAACAATGGCTTCCCTATCTGAAGGAAGTCATCTTCCACACAGCCCTCAAAACATTTCTTCAGATAAAGTTGCATGAAATACGAGCTCACAATCAACAGGAAGTCATGAACCAAAGCCAGACGAAAAATAGACAGCAGAATGAAATCTGCGAACATGGGAGCTACTGAGTTATCAGACACAGAATATAAAGTAGGTTTGATATGTTCTTTTGAAAGTAAAGGAGGCTTAAATGTATATTACTAAGTGAAAGAAGCCAAAGTAAAAAGGCTACATACGGTATGATTCCAACTGTATGATATTCTGGAGAAGGCAAAAATATAGAGAGAGTAACATGATTAGTTGTTGCCAGGGGTTAGAGGAGGGAGGGATGAATAGGCAGACCACAGAGGATCTTTAGGGCAGTGAAACTATTCTATGTGGTATTGTAACAGTAGAAACATGTTATTATATGTTTTTCAAAACCCATACAATGTACAACACTGAAAGTGAACTCTTGTAAACTATGGGCTTTGGCTGATAATGATGTGCCAATGTAGGTTTGTTGATTGTAACAACTGTACTACTCTGGTGTAGGATGTTGATGATGGAGAGGCTGTGCATGTGTGAGGGCAAGGGGAATATGGGAACTCTGTACAATTTTGCTGTGAACCTAAAACTTCTCTAAAAACTAAAGTCTATTAAAAATAAATGAATAAAGTCTAAAGGGAAAAAAAGTAAAGGAGAGATAAGTAAGAAGCAAGTGTATCTAAAAATAATTAAGCAGATTAAAAAAAGCATAAATAGAACTTCTAGAAATGGAAAATATAATAATTGAATTGAAAATACATGTCACAAACACTACACACCCATTACAATGGCTAGACTTTAAACAATTGACAATATCAAGTGCTGAAAAGGATATGGAGCAACTGGAACTCTCACGCACTGCTAGTGGGAATGCAAAATGGTATGGCAACTTTGGAGAAAGCTCTGGCAGTGTTGTATGAAGTTAAACATACATTTGCTTGCAATCCGGAAGTCCTACTCCTGGATATTTATTGAAAAGAAATAAAACACATGTCAACATAAAAACCTTTAAAAAATAAAGGGTCCTTTCCTAACAGACAGTAAGACAGTACACAAAGCCATATTAACATATTAATAGAAACATTTTTGTAGTGGAGAAAGAATATATAAACAGACCAATGGAAGAAGATAGAGAGTAAAACCTACAGGTTTGAGCCAAACCTATGTATACATGCATGTGCACGTGTGTGTATCAAAATTGAATATGTGACAAAGGTGATACCATGAATCAATTGAGAAAGAATAGGTCATTAGAACTGAATTTAAACCTATAACTGCAATCAAAGTTGGACTTCTAATGAATTAAAGGCCTAAATATGAAAGGTAATATAAATATAAAATTAATTTCACAAAATTCAGAACATTTTTGTGATCATATTAGAGGCAAGGAAGGATTTTTTAAACATTTTCAAAAATATAAATTATAAGGCAAAAAGCATTAAATTAATTACATCAAAAGGAAAGATGTCTGTTTAATGTAGGACAATAGAAGATTAGAAGATCTTTGCAATGACTAAAATCAACAAGGAAATAATATCTAGACTATACAATTACTGCAAATCATGAAGAAAAACAGAAACCCAAAAGTGAGCAAAAATATTTTAAAACATTTTACAAGAGAAAAAACTATTAAGTATATGAAGAGATGCTCAAACTCATTAGGAATCAAAATCAAATTAAAATAACAGTGAGGTATCCCTTTACACCTATTAGATTGGCAAAAAAATAGGAATGCCGCTAGGGTCAAGTGTTGGAGAAGTGGAGACACAGAAACCCCATATATTGCTGGTGAGAACTGTTCAGAAGTACCTTTGGGATTACTTCATCAAATTAGGAATATGTATTCCTCATGAGCCTACAATTCCATTCCCAGGGATAGATCCCAAGTATGCTCTTATGAAGGTCTGTAAGGAATATACACGGAGATGTTTATTGTAGTTCTACTTGTGTGTCAAAGAGGTTTTCTGAGTGATCATTACTGACAGAGTAATATAATTTATAACAGTACATAATTTTAACAACAAATATCAATATAGAGTATCTAAGAATAAATGTAATAAAAATTGTGTGACACCTATATTGAAAGTTATTAAAGAATAAATAGAGAGCCATACCGTATTAATGGATTGAGAGGATTAATGTCATATAATGGTCAGTTATCCCCAAACTAACCTTCAGAATAAATAAAATTCTAAATAAATTTCAAAGTTTTTATTTTAATAGACCTTGCTAAGCTGATTCCAGTATGTATATTTGGAAGAACAAAGGGCCAAAAATAACTAAGACATTAGAATGAATTTGAATAATTTATCTCAGCAGGTGCCAATGAAGTCAGTATGGTATTAGCACAAAATGAGCAAATGGACCAGTGAAATAGAATAGCCATCAATAAACTTTCTTACATACAAGAAATTGGTGTATTACAGACCTAACATTTCAGTAGCAAAGGAGGACTAATGAATAAGTGGTGCTAGAGTAATTGGTTATTTATACAGAAACAAACAACATTGGCCCATTATATAATGCAGAAAAATTAATTCCAGAGAGATTAAACACAAGTGTGAAGAACAAAATTTTAATTTAAGAACAAAATACAGAGAAAGAAATTTAAGACTTTGAGGATAAGGATTTATTTCTTATACAAGACCCAGAAAGCATAAACCACGTAGAAAAAGATGAATACTACTACTATATTAAAACTATTCAAAAGGCATCAAAATGAAAGTGAAAAGTAAAGACAGAAATATCATATATATGTAATCAGTAAGAAAAAGACAATCTAAGAAAAAGATAAGGAAAACCGATAAGCTCCTTATAAAAGAGGAAACCTGAATGCAATAAACATATGAAAAGATATTTGATCTCTTTAGGAAAAAGGGAAATTCAAAGTAAAATTACAGTGAGAAAGTCATGAAAGTCACCAGATTGGCATAAATTAGAAAGCCCACTATTTGTCAAGAGTGAGGAGGAACTAACTGAACACTTACACTGCACTGATCAGGGTGTGAATTGGTCAATCACTTTGGAAAACAACATGGCAGCAATTCCACTCCTAGGTATACACCTCTGTGCTGTTTCCTCCCAACTGGGTGTACTGCAATACACTTCTGACACTAACCACCCAGTCTGTGAAAACCCCACAGGCCAAGGGCAAAGTTCTCCACTGGACTATCCTCCATTCAGATGCCACATACACTTCTGATCAAGTGATTATAAATTGGGGAGTTCCCAGTGGCCCCCCTCGGGTTCAATAATTTGTGATAATAACTTACAGAACTCACTAAAAGCATTATACTTACAATTATAGTTTTATTTATAATAAAATAAATATGCATAGGGTGGGTCTCGGACCCTGACCCAAACTCAGAGATCTTATGCCCTCTCCTTGTGAGTCAGGGCACATCACCCTTCCAGCACACCAACCAGGAAACTCCACTGACCTTTGTCCTGAGTTTTTATTAAGGTTTCATTACACAGGCAAGTTTGATTGAATCATTGGCAAGGTGACTGAACTTGGTCTCTAGCCCCCTACCTCTCCCAAGAGCTCAGGCAGCTGAAAGTCCCAACCCTCTAATGCTTAATCTTTTTGACGACAAGCTCCATCCTGAAGCTCTGTAGGAATCCACTGTGAGTCACCCCATTATCATAACAAAGACACTCCTATCACTCAGGAATTTCCAAGGGTTTTTGAAGCTCTGTGCTGGTAACCGGGAACAAAGACCAGACAAATTCTTTACTATATAATAGCCCTAGAGAAACTCTGCATATGTACCTCAGGAGACATGTATAAGAGCACTACTTGTAATAAACAAAAAAGGAAACAGCCTACATGTTCTTGGGTGTATTGCAATAAATTCCTACAGTGTGATATTGTATATACAGTGGTGATAGTGGTGGTGGAGTTACTGATTGGAAAAGGAAGAGTAAGAGCCACGTACCCCTCCCGCCTTCCGTAGTGGTGGATCAGAAGACTCTCCCTTGAGATTAGAGGTGACTCCAAATGTAGGGAACTTGTGTGTTCACCTTGATTTAAGATTTTTTAATGCAGAAGTCTCACCTAAGTGCCTCCCTCACCAGTAAGTATGAGAGGGTTGACTACTCTGCCCTATCACATCAATAACCATTAGTTCCCTGAGGTCCAAGGGCCATAAAAAGCGACTCAGTTTCTCTTGATCACCCCAACAGGTCAACGATTATCTAAGGCACAAGAGTAAGCTAGCAGTGACACACATAACACTGGTGGAGGCCAAAAGTGGCCAATGAGGCACCTCTGAGAGGCATCGACAATAGGAACTCAACATGCAGCCAAAATGGCAAAGCAAATCTGCATGTGTCACCTAGCAGAGACCACTGCACAGGCACAGACACCATTCCCAGGTCCATTTAAATCAAGAAGGTTGGCACCTCCGCTCCTGAGACCAGCACCAGGACACGCAGTACTGAGCCAGCAGAGAAACTCCTTAAACAGACATGCAGCTCACCTGCACCCAGATGCAACCTGATGGAGAGAGTGTCAAGGTGAGAGATAACTAACTGACATTTCCTCCAAAAAGATAAAAGTTAATGTCAGACCTCTGAGCCCAAGCTAAGCCATTATATCGCCTGTGACCTGCACGTACACATCCAGATGGCCAGTTCCTGCCTTAACTGATGACATTCCACCACAAAAGTGAAAATGGCCTGTTCCTGCCTTAACTGATGACATTCCACCACAAAAGAAGTGAAAATGGCCTGTTCCTGCCTTAACTGATGACATTATCTTGTGAAATTCCTTCTCCTGGCTCATCCTGGCTCAAAAGCTCCCCTACTGAGCACCTTGTGACCCCCACTCCTGTCCGCCAGAGAACCCCCCTTTGACTATAATTTTCCTTCACCTACCCAAAACTTATAAAACAGCCCCACCCCTATCTCCCTTTGCTGACTCCCTTTTCAGACTCAGCGCACCTGCACCCAGGTGAAATAAACAGCCTTGTTGCTCACACAAAGCCTGTTTGGTAGTCTCTTCACACCGACACACATGAAATTTGGTGCTGACTCAGATTGGGGGACATCCCTTGGGAGATCAATCCCCTGTCCTCCTGCTCTTTGCTCCATGAAAAAGATCCACCTATGACCTCGGGTCCTCAGACCCACCAGCCCAAGGAACATCTCACCAATTTTAAATCGGGTGAGCGGCCTCTTCTTACTCTCTTCTCCAACCTCTCTCACTATCCCTCAACCACTTTCTCCTTTCAATCTTGGCACCACCCTTCAATCTCTCCCTTCTCTTAATTTCAACTCCTTTCATTTTCTGGTAGAGACAAAGGAGACACGTTTTATCCATGGACCCAAAACTCCGGCGCTGGTCACGGACTTGGGAAGGCAGCCTTCCCTTGGTGTTTAATCATTGCAGGGACGCCTCTCTGATTATTCACCCACGTTTCAGAGGTGTCTGACCACGCAGGGATGCCTGCCTTGGTCCTTCACCCTTAGCAGCAAGTACCGCTTTTCTGGGGGGCAAGAACCCCCCAACTCATTCTCTCCCTGTCTCTAACCCTTCTCCACTTTTCTGAGGGCAAGAACCCCCCAACCCCTTCTCCTTCACCCTTAGTGGCAAGTACTGCTTTTCTAGGGGGCAAGAACACCCCAACCCCTTCTCTCCATGTCTCTACCCCTTCTCTGCTTTTCTGGGGGCAAGAACCCCCGATCCCTTATTTCTGTACCCCAACCTCTTATCTCTGTGCCCCAATCCCTTGTTTCCATGCCCCAACCTCTTATCTCTGCACCCCATCCCTTATTTCCACACCCCAACCTCTTATCTCTGTACCCCAATCCCTTATTTCTGCACCCCGGCCTCTTATCTCTGTACTCCATCCCTTATTTCTGTGCTCCGACCTCTTATCTCTGTGCCCCAATCCCTTATTTCCATGCCCCGATCCTTTTCCCGCTTTTCTGGAAAGTAAGAACCCCCAAACCCCTTCCCTCTGTGTCTCTACTCTCTCTTTTCTCTGGGCTTGTCTCCTTCGCTATGGGCAACCTTCCACCCTCCATTCCCCCTTCTTCTCCCTTAGCCTGTGTTCTTAAAAACCTAAAACCTCTTCAACTCACACCTGACCTAAAACCTAAATGCCTTATTTTATTCTGCAATGCCACTTGACCCCAATACAAACCCGACAGTTGTTCCAAATAGCCAGAAAATGGCACTTTCAATTTTTCCATCCTACAAGATCTAAATAATTCTTGTCATAAAATGGGCAAATGGTCTGAGGTGCCTGACGTCCAGGCATTCTTTTACACATCGGTCCCCCCCAGTCTCTGTTCCCAATGCAACTCGTCCCAAATCTTCCTTCCCTCCCAACTGTCCCCTCAGTCCCAACCAACCCCAAGTGTTCCTGAGTCTTTCTAATCTTCCTTTTCTACAGACCCATCTGACCTCCCCCCTCCTTGCCAGGCCGAGCTAGGTCCCAATTCTTCCTCAGCCTCTGCTCCTCCACCCTATAATCCTTTTATCACCTCCCCTCCTCACACCCAGTCCTGCTTACAGTTTTGTTCCGTGACTGGCCCTCCCCCACCTGCCCAGCAATTTCCTCTTAAAAAGGTGGCTGGAGCTAAAGGCATAGTCAAGGTTAATGCTCCTTTTTCCTTATCCCAAATCAGATAGCGTTTAGGCTCTTTTTCATCAAATATAAAAACCCAGCCCAGTTCATGGCTCATTTGGCAGCAACCCTGAGACGCTTTACAGCCCTAGACCCTAAAAAGTCAAAAGGCCATCTTATTCTCAATATATATTTTATTACCCAATCCGCTCCCAACAGTAAATAAAACTCCAAAAATTAAATTCCGGCCCTCAAGCCCCACAACAGGACTTAATTAACCTCACCTTCAAGGTGTACAATAATAGAGTAGAGGCAGCCAAGTAGCAACATATTTCTGAGTTGCAATTCCTTGCCTCCACTGTGAGACAAACCCCGGCCACATCTCTGGCATACAAGAACTTCCAAACGCCTAAACCACAGTGGCCAGGTGTTCCTTCAGGCCCACCTCCCCCAGGAGCTTGCTACAAGTGCCAGAAATCTGGCCACCAGGTCAAGGAATGCCCACAACCTTGGATTCCTCCTAAGCTGTGTCCCACCTGTGCAGGACCCCACTGAAAATCGGACTGTTCAACTCACCTGGCAACCACTCCCAGAGCCGCTGGAACTCTGGCCCAAGGCTGTCTGACTGACTCCTTCCCAGATCTTCTCGGCTTTGCAGCTGAAGACTGACACTGCCAGATCTCCTCGGAAGCCTGCAGGACCATCACAGATGCTCTGGGTAACTCTCACAGTGCAAGGTAAGTCCGTCCCCTTCTTAATCAATATGGAGGCTACTCACTCCACATTACCTTCTTTTCAAGGGCCTGTTTCCCTTGCCTCCATAACTGTTGTGGGTATTGATGGCCAGGCTTCTAAACCTCTTAAAACTCCCCAACTCTGGTGCCAACTTAGACAATAGTCTTTTAAGCACTCCTTTTTAGTTATCCCCACCTGCCCAGCTCCCTTATTAGGCTGAGAGACTTTAATTAAATTATCTGCTTCCCTGACTATTCCTGGACTACAGCCACATCTCACTTCCACCCTTCTTCCCAATCCAAAGCCTCCTTTGTGTCCTCCTTTTGTATCCCCCTGCCTTAACCCACAAGTATAGGATACCTCTACTCCCTCCTTGGTGACCGAACATACACCCCTTACCATCTCATTAAAACCTAATCACCCTTACCCCGCTCAATGCCAATATCCCATCCCACAGCATGCTTTGAAAGAATTAAACCCTGTTATCACTCACCTGTTACAGCATGGCCTTTTAAAGCCTATAAACTCTCCTTACAATTCCCCCATTTTACCTGTCCTAGAACCAAACAAGCCTTACAGGTTAGTTCAGGATCTGCGCCTTATCAACCAAATTGTTTTGCCTATCCACCCGGTGGTGTCAAACCCATATACTCTCCTATCCTCAATACCTCCCTCCAGAATCCATTATTCTGTTCTAGATCTCAAACATGCTTTCTTTACTATTCCTTTGCACCCTTCATCCCAGCGTCTCTTCACTTTCACTTGGACTGACCCTGACACCCATCAGGCTCAGCAAATTACCTGGACTGCACTGCCACCAAGCTTCACAGACAGCCCCCACTACTTCAGTCAAGCCCAAATTTCTTTCTCATCTGTTACCTATCTCAGTGTAATTCTCATAAAAACACACGTGCTCTCCCTGCTGATCATGTCCAGCTGATCTCTCAAACCCCAACACCATCTACAAAACAACTCCTTTCCTTCCTAGGCATGGTTAGATACTTTTGACTTTAGATAACTGGTTTTGCCATCCTAACAAAACCGTTATATAAACTCACAAAAAGAAAGCTAGCTGACCCCATACATCGTAAATCCTTTCCCCAATCGTCTTTCTGTTCCTTGAAGACAGCTTTAGAGACCGCCCCCAACCTAGCTCTCCCTGACTCATCCCGACCCTTTTCATTACCCACAGCCGAAGTGCAGGGCTGTGCAGTCAGAATTCTTACACAAGGACCAGGATCGCGTCCTGTAGCCTTTTTGTCCAAACAACTTGACCTTACTGTTTTAGGCTAGCCATCACATCTCCGTGCAGTGGCTGCTGCCGCCCTAATACTTTAGAGGCCCTTAAAATCACAAACTATGCTCAACTCACTCTCTACAGTTCTCATAACTTCCAAAATCTATTTTCTTCCTCACACCTGACACATATACTTTCTGATCCCCCAGCTCCTTCAGCTGTACTCACTCTTTGTTAAGTCTCCCACAATTACCATTATTCCTGGCCGGGACTTCAATCCGGCCTCCCACATTATTCCTGATACCACACCTGACCCCTATGACTGTATCTCTCTGATCCACCTGACATTCATCCCATTTCCCCATATTTCCTTCTTTCCTGTTCCTCACGCTGATCACACTTGGTTTATTGATGGCAGTTCCACCAGGCCTAATGGCCACACACCAGCAAAGGCAGGCTATGCTATAGTACAAGCCACTAGCCCACCTCTTAGAACCTCTCATTTCCTTTCCATTGTGGAAATCTATCCTCAAGGAAATAACTTCCCAGTGTTCCATCTGCTATTCTACTACTTCTCAGGGATTATTCAGGCCCCCTCCCTTCCCTACACATCAAGCTCAGAGATTTGCCCCCACCCAGAACTGGCAAATTGGCTTTATTCAACATGCCCCGAGTCAGAAAACAAAAATACCTCTTAGTCTAAGTAGATATTTTCACTAGATAAGTAAAGGCCTTTCCTACAGGGTCTGAGAAGGCCACCACAGTCATTTCTTCCCTTCTGTCAGACATAATTCCTCTGTTTAGACTTCCCACCTCTATACAGTCTGATAACGGACCAGCCTTTATTAGTCAAATCAGCCAAGCAGTTTTTCAGGCTCTTGGTATTCAGTGAAACCTTTATATCCCTTACAGTCCTCAGTGTTCAGGAAAAGTAGAACGGACTAAAGGTCTTTTAAAAACACACCTCACCAAGCTCAGCCACCAACTTAAAAAGGAATGGACAATACTTTTACCACTTTCCCTTCTCAGAATTCAGGCCTGTCCTCAGAATGCTACAGGGTACAGCCCATTTGAGCTCCTGTATGGACGCTTCTTTTTTTATTAAGCCCCAATCTCATTCCAGACACCAGACCAACTTGGACTGTGCCCCCAAAAAACTTGTCATCCCTACTATCTTCTGTCTGGTCATACTGCTATTCACCATTCTCAACTACTCATACATGCCCTGCTCTTGTTTACACTGCCGGTTTACACTGTTTCTCCAAGCCATCACAGCTGATATCTCCTGGTGCTATCCCCAAACTGCCACTCTTAACTCTTGAAGTAAATAAATAATCTTTGCTGGCAGGACTATGCTGAATCTCCTTAGGCACTCTCTAATTAGATGTCCTGGGTCCTCCCAATTCTCAGACCTTTAATACCTGTTTTTCTCCTTCTCTTATTCTGTTTAGTTTTTCAATTCATACAAAACTGTATCCAGGCCATCACCAATGATTCTAAATGACAAATATTTCTTCTAACAGTCCCACAATATCACTCCTTACCACAAAATCTTCCTTCAGCTTAATCTCTCCCACTCTAGGTTCCCACACCGCCCCTAATCCCAGTCGAAGTGGCCCTGAGAAACATCGCACATTATCTCTCCATACCATCCCCCAAAATTTTTGCCATCCCAACACTTTACCACTATTTTATTTTTCTTATTAATATAAGAAGACAGGAATGTCAGGCCTCTGAGCCCAAGCTAAGCCATCATGTCCCCTGTGACCTGCACGTACACATCCAGATAGCCAGTTCCTGCCTTAACTGATGACATTCCACCACAAAAGAAGTGAAAATGGCCTGTTCCTGCCTTAACTGATGACATTATCTTGTGAAATTCCTTCTCCTGGCTCATCCTGGCTCAAAAGCTCCCCCACTGAGCACCTTGTGACCCCTACTCCTGCCCACCAGAGAACAACCCCCCTTTGACTGTAATTTTCCTTTACCTACCCAAATCTTATAAAACGGCCCCACCCCTATCTCCCTTCACTGACTTTTCGGACTCAGCCCGCCTGCACCCGGGTGAAATAAACAGCCTTGTTGCTCACACAAAGCCTGTTTGGTGGTCTCTTCACACGGACGCGCATGAAAGTTAAGGCCAGAAATGAAATAAGTGCCCTGTGATTGCAAGATTACAGGTTTTCCTCATAGAAAAGGAGTCTAGTTTAGTTAAGTTTAGATGTAGAGGTTTAAGAAATCCATTTTCATAAACTGAAAAACTGAGTTTTATAAACTGTTCTACTTCTGAAACATTATATCCAATGGGTGCATAGAGAGATAGATAGATACATACATACATATATAGATACATAGATACATGATAGATGATACATAGATAGATAACATACACACAAACACACACACACATTTGTTAACATTTTTAAACAAAATATGAGAACACACTAAGCATACTATTCTACAAATTGCTTCTTTCAATTCATCAAGCATCATGAGCTCTTTGACCAGTTATTTACCTAGTATTTCATCATCTGAATTACATATATCATTGATTTGAAGATAATTGCCCTGCCTGCTGAGTCTCCTCTTCCAAGCAAACATCTCCAACTCCTTCTATGGCACACACCTAGACTCCTGTTGGCTTTACTCTGGAAAGTTCCAGCTTGTCACTGTCCCTCTTAAAGTGTATTGGCAGGGGATATATCAGCTTTAGCCATGGGAAGTGAGCACAGGCAGTTGAGAGGGTGATTTTCCATGGTGTAGCACTCAGCGAAAGGCCCTGGCAAGATGTGGCCCTCAACTCAACCTTCTGAAGTGCCACTTGAAAGTCTCATGGCACTGACAATAATTCAAAGGCACTGTCTTTTGACCATGCATTCTGACCAACCCCACCCAAGACTGGCCTTCTAATCCAGACTTAACTCTTTCTCAACCAAAATAAAACTTCTGGCTCTAGATGCTCATCTGTATTCTGACTCCCAGAATTCTTCCAGTGCAGCTTGTAACAAGGTTCCACCTCAGGCAGTAGCGTCCCTTCTCAAGAAAAAGGAAAAGAAGCCCATTGGTAAGGATGGGACTTATGTAATGTTTGTAGTGCCAAGAAA
This sequence comes from Gorilla gorilla gorilla, assembly GCF_029281585.2. NCBI lineage: Eukaryota > Metazoa > Chordata > Mammalia > Primates > Hominidae > Gorilla > Gorilla gorilla. The sequence goes on from NC_073240.2 coordinate 93,743,943, forward strand.
AGGGGTGTTTTCAATCCCAGCTTGACTCCTTTCCATTCCCACCCTGGCTTCATGGGACATCAGAAAAAGGCCTCGAATGCACATTTGTGTCCAAGCCAGCCTGTAAGTCCAAGCTCCGTTCATACAAAGAACCTCTCTCCCTAAAGTGACCTCCCCTTGGCCATCCCTCTGACCTCAGAGTGCACAGCCTGACCTCTCAGGCCCTGAAAACAGGTTGGGTCCATTTGGGCAGATAATTCCTGAATCCTGACAGCCAGGTTGTGGTCTAGAAGAGAGGGTGGAGGTGCTAGGTGGGCAGGGGCTCAGCTGGAGGAGGGGGATCTGCAGCACCAAGCCCAGGTCAGAGACCTGGCTCTCCTGCTGTAAGAGAGTCCTGCACAGCATGGCCTATGGCAGCTGGGCACCTGCAATGAGAATGGCTCCCGGGAGCAGTGACTCTTCGGTGGAAGGATGGGCAGAAACTTGCTCATTTTAGGCAGGAGAGAATATTATGAGCAAAGGAATGATGGTAAAAGAGAAGTGAGGGAATGTTAAGTGCTGCCAGTAATTCTGTACAAAGCACAAGGATGAATGTAACTGGTGGGGATGAGGGAAGGGGAGAGAGAGCAATGGGCAGGAGCGTGAAGGGCAAAGGCCATACCAGGCCAGAGGCTGGGCTTGGATTCTTGGAAAGCAATGGGGAACCATACATAATTTATGCCGGGGGAAGAGTGTGATTGGATTTGTATTCTAAAGAGGCAGCACTCTGCCATCAGGGGAAATGATGGAATAGAAAACCAATGAGAACAAAGGATAATGGCTGGGAAGATCTAGCCTGTGGAAAGTAGATGCTATAGGGGACAGGAGGAGAAATCAGGGGTCTCAGAGCAGGCAAGAGGCAGCCTGGGGAGGACATGCCACAGAGATTATTTCAGACCTCAGTTGCATAGGAGGAAACTGCAAAGTTACTTAACCTCCCTGAGCCTCAGTTTCCCTGCTCTTTAAAATAGCATAGAAACTTACTGAGAGAATTTAAATGAGTGCTAATATGAATATAAATTGCCCAGACAGGCCTGAATCATAGGAAATGCTCAGAAAAGGAAAGCTCCCCATAGATTTTTTGGGGAGTTTGCACAGAGAGCAAATAGAATGCAGCAAAGAAAGCCTGGAAAGAAAAGTACCAGTTATTTCATAATCTTGCGAAGATCCTTTGAGCAGAAAGGGAACAAAAGAAGGAAATAGAAAAACAGGTTGGAGTGTTTTTGTTTGTTTGTTTGTTTTTGTTTTGTTTTTTTTTTGGACAAGCCTTGGGGGGCACTGGGGGGGCTTCTTTGACAAGTACCCTAAAACCTGATGGCAACAAAATGGGAGCAGTTGTAATTCATTAAGAGCACACTGTTGCGAGGCTTGGGAGAACCACCCAACCTCCAGTGGCCAGCCCACCCACCCCCATCAAGAGGCACACTTTCAGGACACTGAAGTACACCACATTCTTGGAGTTTCTCCAGACTAGCTTCTGATGAAGCTGTTCCCACAGGAATGACCACAGTGAGTCTCAGATCCCTGCGAACAAAGGAGCCAGTAACTCCCCATGACCACAACAAGTAAAACAAAGACAGCTTCAAAGATGGCACCGAGAACTGGGAACAGCAATACAGGCAGGAGTTGGAGAGGATTTCTATTGAAATCCAATGACTGAGCTAAACTATTGATCCATTTTTCTTCTAAGCCTCTACTCACAGAATGCATTCTTATAAAAATAACATTTATAAATATAGGCCAGGTGCGGTGTCTCACGCCTGTAATCCCAGCACATTGGGAGACCAAGGTGGGCAGATCACCTGAGGTCAGGAGTTCGAGACCAGCCTGGCCAACATGGTGAAACCCCATCTCTACTAAAAACTCAATGATTAGCCAGATATGGTGGCGCATGCCTGTAATCCCAGCTACTCAGGAGGCTGAGGTAGGAGAATCGCTTGAGCCTGGGAGGCGGAGGTTGCAGTGAGCTGAGATTGCACCACTGCACTCCAGCCTGGGCGACAGAGCCAGACTCCATCTGAAAATAAATAAATAAAATTTTTAAAAATAACATTTATAGATACAGATGCTAGATAGTAAAATCTCATTAAATGAAAACCATTTGACCATGAATCTGTGGCCATTTAATTTGGACTAATTTAAAATTTACTTTTAACCTATGGGAACAGGGCTTCTCCACGAATTTAACCCTGTAATTAGGATGCCAAGAGAGTTGGAAAACCATCTCACACAGGTGCTTCTTCCTTGCCATTTACATCACACTTTTTCTTTTTCACTCGTGGGGTGATATTCAAAGCAAAGTTAACTTAAAGGTAGAACCCTCCACTGTCACTCAATCTAGAAATAAAGTCCCTTTCTCTGTTGAGTTTAATGTCTCTTTATTTGCCATGGCAAGAATGGCAAACACATAGCACACACCCTACCCTCCATCTCACCCAAGCCCTCTGCAGGCATGACTAGCTGATCAGAGTAAGTATCCTTCTTAATCCAGTACTTCAAAAGAAGGAAGAGATTCCAAGCATTCCTTCCTCTCAGATAATAAATTTGATGTCCTCCTTCCAAGGAGAAAACATCTATTCTGTGCCCAAGGGCCTAAGAACTGAGGTTACTTACCCAGTGGAAATAGCTTATCCATTTCAGGAAGAACTGACAAAACAGGTGGTAAGATAAGGCTTCCTGTTCCCTCACTCATTTACCAAGAAGGTGGTTAATATTAGCAGAAAAATGGTTTGGCAGACTGAACACTGAATGAAGGTCTCCTTGGACACTTGGCATGTCCCTAGGCTAGAGCAGTGATATGGCTTAGCTCTGTGTCCCCACCCAAATCTCATCTGAAATTGCAATCCCCATATGTCAAGGGAGGGACCTGGTGGGAGGTGATTGGATCACGGGGGGCAGTTTCCCCCATGCTGTTATCGTGATAGTGAGTAAGTTCTCACAAGATCTGATGGTTTGAAAGTGTGGCACTTCCCCTCCACCCCTCTTTCTCTCTCCTGCCATCATGTAAGACCTGTCTTGCTTCCCCTTCACCTTTTACCATGATGATTGTAAGTTTCCTGAGGCCTCCCCAGCCATGCAGAACTGTGAGTCAAAACTCTTTTCTTTATAAATAACCCAGGCTCAGGTAGTTCTTTATAACAGTGTGAACATGGACTAATATAATCAGTGATCTAAGAAGGGGTAGAGGAGAGCAGAGTAATACAAAATGACAAAGGGAAGTCGGGGAGAAGGATTCCCAGACTGTAACCGTAATAGGTCTGTTGCCTGATATGCATGGCAAGTAAATACCATGGCAATACCATGGCCAGACACCAGGTTGCAGCAGAGAAAGAGGTTTAACCGCAGGGCCTCCGAATGAGGAGCTGTGAGTAAACCTCCAATCCATCTCCCCGTGGAGTTTGGGGTTAGGATTTTTAAGTGTTTTGGAGTGGCCGGAAGTGTGGAGATAGGTCCACAAACTGTGATTGGTTGAAGAGTATAGGATGAAGTCACGGGACAGGGAGATGAAGAAGCTCTATTCTCATGCTGATTCCACTCCTCTATGGGGTCTTCAAACTAGTTGGTGTCAGCTATCTCACTGGAATTCTGGATCTCAAAACACATCTTAAGCAATTCGTAAGCAAAAGCCTTATGAATGTAAGATCAGAAATCCTATCTATCTAAAACAAAAATCTTATGATTCTAATCTAAGAAATCCTGTCTATAGGAACAACAGGGAAGCAAATGGTCAGTATCTAGTTACAAGCAAGTGGGTCAAATTGCAGCCTGATTCGAGCTTAATTATAAATATATTTCTGTCCGGAATTCTTGTTAACCCTATGAGGATAGCTTCAGGATGGTTATTCAATGAGAGCCAGCCTAGTGTAGGGGTTAAGCACATATCTCTGAATTCAAATCCTGCCTCTGTTACACTATGTGCCCTTGGGTACATTATGTACCCTCTCTTCACCTTGGTTTCCTCATCTGTAAAATGGAAATAATAATATCTGTGTCATAGTATTGTTGTGAAAAGTAAATGTGATCATCTATGAAGAGTTTCTAGCATATACTACATACTCAACGAATGTTACTTTTTTTTTTTTTTTTGAGATGGAGTCTCGCTCTGTCGCCCAGGCTAGAGTTCAGTGGCGTGATCTCGGCTCACTGCAAGCTCCGCCTCCCGAGTTCATGCCATTCTCCTGCCTCAGCCTCCTGAGTAGCTGGGACTACAGGCGCCTGCCACCACGCCCAGCTAATTATTTATTTATTTATTTATTTATTTTGTATTTTTTAGTAGAGATGGGGTTTCACCGTGTTAGCCAGGATAGTCTCGATCTCCTGACCTCATGATCTGCCCGCCTCGGCCTCCCAAAGTGCTGGGATTACAGGTGTGAGCCACTGCGCCTGGCCAAATGTTACATTATTGTTGTTATAATTCCTGTTATCAGACAGGATGCTGTTGGAGTAGGTAGCACAAAATTCAGATAAAGGCATTGATGATCTTGCATTGAGTCCAGAGGTAGGATGTTCCAGGCACGGCTGGTTAAATCACAGCTGTTTTTCATCATTCTGTTCTGAATCTCCAGGTCAGCAATTGTTTCCCCACCAGTAGAGCTGACTTCACAACTCTAGATGTCCTGTAGCCTCTAGCAAAGAAAGGGGAGGAGGCATTTCTAGCAAAGAAAGGGGAGGAGGCATTTCTAGCAAAGGAGACAGGAGGTGGCTGTTGGGGATGGAGTCAGTAGTGCATGATAACTCAGACTGGATTTATGGAGAAAAGAAAGACATATTGTGTGCACACAGACACACATACAGACTCCACTCGTGTATGTTTGGCTAACAGGCCATATCTAGATGCATTCCAGACATCATGGAACATAGTAGAAAGGATACACCAGGGGACCACCCACCTTGTACTGGGGCATTTCAAATGGTCTTATCTCTACCTAGGCCTCTCCATTGGATATCAAAGCCTTTGGCTGGGTTTAAACAGGTTAATAGTAATTAGTGCTTTGAGGAAGCCGTAGGCTTTGATTCGTCAAATGCTGTGGCCTGTTCACTGTAAGCAGAATGTAATCTGTGAGCTACATCATGTGAAAATAAAGCTGCCTAAAACCAAATACATTCAAATTGTGATGGTAGTAATGCAAGCAGGCAGGCTTTTCTTGCATGGCTTGTGAAGTGGTTCTGAAGCAGAGGAGTTCCAGAAATCTTTTAAGCAACAGTGGTTTGAAGAAGATGACATCCATTTGGAGAGATGTATTGATATATGAAATCCCCAAGTTTAGGAATAAGACCTAGGTGTAACTCCTAGCTCCCACCTTTGTGTAACCTAGGACATGTTTTTTTCACTTCCCTGAAACTCAGTTTCGTGGTCTTTAAAATGAACACGATAATACCTACTTTGGAGATTTAACAGGAGAGTAAGTTAGGTGAAAAGTTAAACTGCCTGGCCTAGTAGCTGGCACTGGGAAAGTGTTCATGTGGTAGATTCAACAGTGACCCCTGAAAGATATGTCCACTGAGAACCTGTGAATATGACCTTATTTGGAAAAAGGGTCTTTGCAGATGTAATTAAGTTGAGGATCTTGAGATGAGATTATCCTGGGTTGTCCTGATGGACCCTAACTTCAATGACAAGTGTTCTTTTAAGAGAAAGGCAAGGAAAGATGCATAAAGAAATGTTGACCTGTTTTTTCTCTAGTACTGTGGATAATTTGTTATTCTTTGAGCTCATCTGTGTTTTCCAATTTTCTACAATAAACTTGGTTTACTTGTGGAAAAACACACACAAAAGAGGAGGCCATGTGACCCCAGAGGCAGTGAACGTTATATCCCTACTGTCTCCAGCAATAAGCACAGCACACGTTAGGCATTCATTTATTCCTTTTGTTTTGTTTTTTTCTTTGTTTTGGTTTTTTAGTTGATTGGCAAAGCCAGTAACTGGTTCCAAGAACGAGTTAATATGATACTGCATGAGTCAGGACAGGCTTCCAAGCCACCTCCGTGTTTCAGTGACTTAAAACAACAAAGGACTATTTCTCACTAATGCTACCTGCCCAAGCAGGGTTGAGGATGAGGAGAGTTGGCTCCACGTCATCCTCACTCTGAGACCCAAAGGACAGGGGCTATACCTTCCCATTATTTTGGCTTCTTCCATAAGGCTGTTGGGTATGCAGAAAAGTGGGGGCTAAGGGATCCAGCATCAGCATTTAATGCTATGCCTATCAAGTTACTTCTGCTACATACAATGACCAGAACCACTGACATGGGAAATTCCAAGGCTCGATGAACCAGAATTAGAGGAGAGCTAGATATTGGGGAATATTAGAAATTCTACCGCAGATATGGGTGCAATGGTCTATTTGTGTCCACATTACAAACATCACAGAGAATCCAGTATGAATTGAAGAAGAATGAAATGATCACAGGCCTGGGAGCCTTCTATCTGGTTGTTACAACCTAAATGTTGGTCCTGACCCACCCAACTCCACAATGTGGCTGCTATGGATTATAAGAAAGCACTATACATTATTGTCATTTTGTTTTTCTTTTTCTAGACAACCACTACCCCCAACCACCAAGATTCATGGGAATTCAGGCCCCAAGAGCCCATTAACCTCAGAGGCTCCACAGGGTCCAGTCTAAAGAGCCCAGATCAATGAGATCACGCAAACAGTTTCTCAGAAGTCTATAACAAAAAGCAGACAGCTGGCAGCCAGCGTGAGACACCAAGATTTGTCTTTGTGGGCGGCTGGCAGGGGCCTGGGGGAGATGTCATTTTTTAACAGGCCTCAGAATAAAATGGATTTTTTACCTGCTGAAGGAGCTACCGGTTAGCAAACATCGCTCTTCCAGGAAAACAAATACACAGTTGGGATACTCATTTTTCTTCCATTATTAAATATTGTTGGCTTGGTTTCAAAAGATTTCAAATACGGCGGCTCTTTAAAATTCCCTGCCTGCCTCCTTTTCTTCCTCCCCTTCTTGTCTCCCTGCCCTTTGATGGAGTTTCAGCGCCCGCATGCATGGCAACAACCGCTATTTCATCTTAAATTTCTATAGCAGAAAATGTAGGTCACTGATCTTAGAAGTGGCCTAGTTTCCTGGCTCTAAATAGAAATCTTTCCCCAGGTTGAGGCTTTTTTCTAGGTTTATGTCTAATAAAAGTATAACCTACTTAGCCAGGCCAAACAAACTGAGTTCTGACCTCCCGTCCACCCAGCTGCTGAATGGTTTTGCAGCTTTAGGATCGTCCAAGGCCACAGCTATCCTCAAAAAGCAGCTTGAGGGCCAGAACATGCCTCTGAGGTCACAGGTGACAGAGCCTAAGAAGGAGAATGTGGCAGCTCTCACTCCGCCTGGCAAAGCAAAGGTCCCAGGGGAACTAAGATGTGTTAGTTGCTCACCCATGCTGAGCACTTCTGTACATCTTCACATTTCATTTTGTCCGGGTTAGTTCTAGGTCGTTCTCCTTCCCCCTGCTTTTCCTTCCTCCCTTCCTTCCCCCTTCTTTCTTCCCTTTCCTTCCTTCCTTCCTTCCCTTTCTTATTTCCTTCCTTCCTTTTCTTTCTTCCTCCCTCCCTTTCCTCCTGCCCTTCCTTCGTTTTTCCCTCCATCCCTCCTTCGTTCCTTCTGCCCCTTCCTTCCTTTCTTCTTTCTTTCCTTCTTTTCTTTCTTTCTTCCTTCTTTTCTTTCTTCCTTTCTTTCTTCATTCTTTCCTCCCTTCCTCCCATCCTTCCTCCCTTCCTTCCTTCCTTTCTCTTTCTCTTTCTTTCTTCTTTCTTCTATTTTTAATGCACAAGTAAACCAAGTTTATTGTAGAAAATTGGAAAACACAGATGAGCTCAAAGAATAACAAATTATCCACACTACTAGAGAAAAAACAGGTCAACATTTCTTTATGCATCTTTCCAGGCATTTGGCTATATGTATATACTGACAATGACTTATGTTTAACAAAGTTTGGATCATAATAGTCTGTGGTCTAGTTTGCTCCCTTAACCTATACTGTCACGCTTTTTTCTGGTCAATTTACGTATATGCGTGTGCATATGTAACCTTGAGAATTTTTTTTAAGAATTTTTAATTTAATTTTTTTCTTCAACTTTTATTTTAAATTCCTGGGTACGTGTGTACGATATGCAAGTTTGTTACATAGGTAAACATGTGCTATGGTGGTTTGCTGCACAGATCAACCCATCATCTAGGTATTAAGCCCAGCATGCATTAGCTATTCTTCCTGATGCTCTAACTACTGCCAACCCCACCCCCAACAGGCCACAGTGTGTGTTGTCCCCCCCGCCATGTATTCATGTGTTCTCATCGTTCAGCTCCACTTACAAGTGAGAACATGTGGTATTTGGTTTTCTGTTCCTGTGTTAGTTTGCTGAGGATGACAGCTTCCAGCTCCATCCTTGTCCCTGAAAAGGACATGATCTTGTTCCTTTTTATGGCTGCATAGTATTCCATGGTATATATGTGCCACATTTTCTTTATCCAGTCTATCGCTGATGGGCATTTGGTTTGATTCTGTATCTTTGCTACTATGAATACCACTGCAAAGATATGCATGCATTTATCTTTGTAATAGAATGATTTATATTCCTTTGGATATGTAGCCAGTAATGGGATTGCTGGGTCAAATGGTACTTCTGCTTCTAGATGTTTGAGGAATTGCCACACTGTCTTCCACAATGGTTGGACTGATTTACATTACCTTGGGATGTTTTTCTAAAATAACAAAATTATATAAAATAAATTGTAACCTGAAAGAGATAGCTCATCATTTTTTAAAGATTGTTTCATTTAGGGCTTTATAAAACAGCCAGGCAGGCAGCTAGTGGAACTTAGCCTGGGTGAGTGCCAGGTACATGGTGGTTTTTATAGTAAACATGAGGTCAGCCTCCTCAGCAGGGAGCACTGCAGGAGAAACTGGCTCTCCTGCTGTTTCCAGTACCAGCTGGAGGTGGTGTGAGGGCATCTGGTGAACTTGTGTCCTTGCCTCTCCCCACTCTTCCACCCACCTGAAGTCCCTCTGTGACTCTGCAGCCTTGCTGGATGGACGATCACTTTTCTGCAGCCCCCTTAACATGGAAACCAAAGCCCATGCATGGGTCACATGCTCCAAAAGTTCCAGCCCACTAGTGCCTGGTCTCTGTGTGCACACCCAGCCACTGCTGCTCCCTTCTCTGCACTTCAGACGGAGGCCTGTTTCTTATCCAGCAACTCCAGACCAAACCAGAAGACTCCATTGCTTCCTACTCCTTCACCTCTGAAGTTCTAACCCCTAGCAAGTTTTTCCTTCCTCGGGTAGGCGCCCTTAGTCACAGGGAGCCGTGACAAGTTTGCTTATAAGTTACTCCTTTGTCATAATCATTCTTTATATTAAACTTTCTCTCTTTGATCTGCTGTGTAGTTTCTGTCTCCTGATTGGACCTGGACTGCCACAGTCAGGCTCCTGACTCAGCTCTCTAACATTAGAGTTGCATGTGGCAAGCCACACGGCCCAAATTGGGCCCATTTATACCACATGGTGGTGGACCTAGACTTCATCTGCCCCAGCAAAATCTTACCTCCCACTCACAGTGCTCTGAAGGACGCCCTGGAGGCCCCTCCTGGGCCAGCTCCTGGGTCACTGTGCAGCCCAGGGCCCCTCCTCCTGCACTTGCTCTCCAACTGCAGTCTCAGCCTACCACAAAAACAGGTTCCTTGGCCCCTGACCTTTACATCTTGCTCAAAAGTGCTCACACTGGCTGGGCACAGTGGCTCACACCTATAATCCCAGCACTTTAGGAGGCCAAGGTAGGCAGACCACTTGAGGTCAGGAGTTTGAGACCAGCCTGGCCAACATAGCAAAACCCCATCTCTATTAAAAATACAAAAAATGAGGCTGCGGCAGGAAAATCACTTGAACCTGGGAGGTGGAGGTTGCAGTGAGCCAAGATCGTGCCACTGCACTCCAGCCTGGGCAACAGAGCAAGACCCCTTTAAAAAAAAAAAAGGACTCACACCATCATCTCACCTCCTTCCATGACTTCTTGAACTTTAGTGGCTCAGCCCTAGTCATCACTCCCAAAACAGCCTCCTGGATATCTCTGAATTTGACCCAAACTACAGCTGTGCAAGGAAAAGCAGGAGCTCTTCTCCTCCATTTAACATATGAGGAAACTGAGGTTCCAAGTTTCAATGCTGATTCACACAGAGAACAAATGGCATTTCCCAGAAGTGAATCTTCTGATGTCTAGCCCAGGGTACTGCTAACACATCACTGAATTTCTCTTTCTTATTGGGTGAGAAAAGCTTGTTTCTACACAGCTATAGGTGATCTAAAGTCACCTGGAGGGTTTGAACCTCAGTCTAAACAGGGCCTCCACATTTGGCTGCACAGGTTAAGCCCTGTTCAGCTGAGAGCTTCTGTAGGAGCTGAAATTCAGCCTGTGCCCTGCATGGTAAGCCACACACTGAACATAGGGCTGAATCAGCCCAGGGAAATGCGTCATCTTGGCACTTGACCCCCCATAAGAGGCATTTTTATGAAGTTTCCACAACCACATGGAACTATACTAGCAGCTGAGGTAGCCCAGATTTAACACCATTTGAGGGTATCCCTAGCTTTGGCTTTGGGCAGTGTAGACTCAACATTCTATGGGACTCCTGGGCAAGGTACCTGATGAGTGGGTGGCAAAACAGAGGGAAAAGAAGAGAAGTCCTTGCTATCAACCTAAGTCATTTGTTCCTACAAACATCCCTGATTCATGCTACATTCTGTCTGTCTCTCAGACATCTGCCCTTCTAAGTGCTCATGGATACACCCCTCTTGCTGGTATCTAATGCTGTTGGCCCTGCAACTTTCTGTACTCCTTTCAAGCCAAGTTTGGGAGCACTGGAATCCCTCTGGTCCTCCCTGTGCCAGTGGAGCATGGACATCTCCATAAAGCTGCATATCTTCATGGGCTCTGTGCAACCATTCCCCCTCCAACCTCTCTGGCTGTCATAGTTTGGACCTGTGTCCTCACCCAAATCTCATGTTGAATTTTAATCCCCAATGTTGGAGGTGGGACGTGATGGGAGGTGATTAGATCACAGGGATGGTTTCTTATGAATGGGTGATATGGTTTGGCTGTGTTCCCAACCAAATCTCATCTTGAATTTCCATGTGTTGTGGGAGGGACCAGTGGGAGGTAATTGAATCATGGGGGTGGATCTTTCCCACGCTGTTCTCGTGACAGTGAATAAGTCTCACGAGATCTGATGGTTTTAAAAAGAGGAGTTCCCCTACACAAACTCTCTCTCTCTCTTTGCATGCTGCCATCCATGTAAGAAGTGACTTGCTCCTCCTTGCCTTCTGTCATGATTGTGAGACCTCCCCAGCCACATGGAACTGTAAGTCCATTAAACCTCTCTTTCTTTTGTAAATTGCCCAGTATGTCTTTATCAGCAGAGTGAAAATGAACTAACACATTAAGTTGGTACCAGTAAAGAGTGGCATTGAAGAAAAGATACCCGAAAATGTGTAAGTGACTTTGGAACTGAGTAACAGGCAGAAGTTTGGAACACTTTGGAAGGCTCAGAAGAAGACAGGAAAACGTGGGAAAATTTGGAGCTTCCTAGAGAATTGTTGGATGGCTTTGACAAAAATGCTGATAGTGATATGGACAATAAGGTCCAGGCTTTGGTGGTCTCAGATGGAAATAAGGAACTTGTTGGGAGCTAAAGCAAAGGTGACTCCTGTTATGTTTTAGCGAAGAGACTTGGTGGCATTTTGCCCCTGCCCTAGAGATTTGTGAAACTTTGAACTTGAGAAAAATGATTTAGGGTGTCTGGCCAAAGAAATTTCTAAGCAGGTGCTTCCATGCTTCTTGTACAGCCCGTGGAACAATGAGCCAATTAAACCTCTTTTCTTTATACATCACCCAGTCTCAGGTATTTCTTTATAGCAATGCGAGAACGGGCTAACATACTGCTTCCCCAGCAGGAAGAAGGGCACAGAAGCAGGATCCCTAGACAATCTGGATTTCCCTTCATCTCTCCTTCCTTCCCTGAGCCCAACCACATATTCTCTAGACTAGGTAAGATAAGCCTTGCTCTTTCTTATGTTCCTCCAAAACGCTTTGTTCACTAGCAGGCTTTCACTATGGGCTTCAGCTTTAGGAGGCTAAAATCCAGGGAGTTCCCCTTTATCTGGCTTTAAACCCTGTCCACACCCCTGGGGCAAAAGACCCAGAAAGGTCTGGCCACCTCAGTGGTGGAAAGAGTTAAGAAGAGATACAAGGAGGGTAAAAAACATAAAGCTTGGGAGTTCAGAAATATTATCACACTGCACAGTTTTACTGAAGTAACCGTACCACAGAACAGAAAGTCTGTCTCTCCTGATGTGGTAGCAGCACAACCTGAAGGCTCTTGCCTCCAGTGCCTCCAGTGACAATCAAGTACTGACCATCCCCACATCATGACTGAGTTGCTGGTTATCATGGTCAGTTCAAAACCTCATTCGGAATGATGTGAAGAGTATTGGTCAGTCTGTGTGAAGTGAGCAGATTAAGATATCCCCCTGTTATCTGAGACCTTCTGAAAAGCCCTTCATATAGTCAATAAATTTTTCCTAAGCCTCAGAAATGAGATGACTCCATGCTCAAAGAGAGACTAAGGAATTGTTTGAGAATCCAAGCAGAAACACCAGGACAATATGTTGGGAACTCAGACACGGAGCCAAAGAAGAGACTGAAAACTTTGCTGCTTGGAAGTCCTGTAAAAGTCCTGTATCCTTTTCACAGTCACATCCCCAGTTTACCTGCTGTGCCCACCACCACCAGAAAGAAGAAAACTAAGTCTAGCTAATACCACATCTAATGGAAGCATCAACCAGGTTGCCCTAAAATTGCTCCCTGAACGACAAAAATCAAATGTTGTGGGATGATGGAGGTTTCAGAGATAGCTCCAAATGCAAAACTTCCCAGTGGAAAGTGCTCTGGACAGGTCAAAGGCAAATCCACTACCATGAAGTCCAGGAGACCCCAAATCTCTGAGGCTAAGACTGAAGGTACTCCATGAAAAACTCTCCCCACAGTGCCTGCACCAGGGAAACATCAGCCTCACCTCTCTGCTCCCCTGTCCTGCCAAACTTCAGTCTCTGCTCCCAAGAAAACTCCCAGCACCCCGATCAGGGAAGAGTGGAACACTTGTGCCTACTCTTCTGAAGGGACTGAAGTGAAACCCAGATGGGTCATGCCAACCCTTTAAGGATTCAGAAATAGCAACTCTTAGCAGTAGTCCAGCCTGTCCAGTCTGTAGCAGTGATTCTAACACACATCCTCCATTCTCACTGGCAGACAAGCCTTAGAGGATCAGAGGGACTGGGGAGGGTGCACTCTAACTTCTCCTGCACCTTGTTGACCTCTGGCCACAAGTTAACTCAGGAGGAGACAAAGGACGCAGGCTGATCAGTCTGCAGAAATCCAAAGGACGCTATTCAGAATCTTCAGAGTTTAGAATCCTTTACCACCAAACACCAACAGAGGAAAGAAGCTTCAGAAATGCTTAGACCCGCTCGCCTTCCCTAACCTCTTGCTGAGCCTAGCGGTTTCCACCAGGAATTACAGGACATATTGCTTTGCGTGGTACGAGGGAGTTGTTTCAACAGGACTTTTCTTTTTAGGAATTTCAGGGCTGACGTTCTAGCCAGTAGATTTAACATCAGCTTCACCCGCTATTAAGTCAGTTTCTTTAACCTGTTCTGAGCGATTGATTTCTTCACCTAAAAAGAGAATGGCCACATGGTAGCAGAAATTCATTTTCCACTTGTTTTGGCCCCAGTTTTGGCCCATATTACTAAAGTAGAGCCCAGACTCTGCATGCATTTTGCTGTGTCCACCCACAGCTTTCCAGAAGGCTCTCACTTCACCAAACTTGTGTCTACTTCTGGTTTGAAAGCAGGGGTGCCTCTTGGAGCTGCTGCAGAAGCCTCACAAGCTCCTCAGCTTGGCCTCCAAAGGACTCCAGGAAATACGTCCCATGCTTTGTGCAGTATTTGCAGTCATCCTTAGTGGGGAAACACTAAGTGCAGTGGGGGCTCTGGGCTTGTTTTTGCTCACACACTGCTTTCAAACCAGAAAGCAGGGGAAACAAGATGTGGAGCTGTGGAGGAGTTATTAGTGTTTCTCAAGCTTGAGTAATATATGTACCCCCTTTGAAATGCATTTTTTTCTTTTGGACTCCCCTAGTGTTGACCTATTTTTATTATTGTGTTAGTTGCAATCAAAAACTCAACACTGGCTTGAAAAAAAGAGGGGGGGGATATTCGGGTTCAAACAAATGAGCACCCCTGGGGTGTATTAGCTATCAGGATGGTGCAGATAAGTTTTTAGCTCCCTTTTCTGTGACTCAGCACTGTGCTCCCCCTTCCAGCTTGTCCTGTCCCTGCCACACAATGGCTGCATTATTTGGCTGAAACCAAATTCCCTCTTGAAATGTGCATGAGTCTGTCTACTATAGTGCAGGTTCTTTCTGAGCTCAGCAGGCTTATGCCACCAATGTTATACAACATGACTTGTTTCTTCCACTACTTTTCTCTAGTGAATTTCTGTAAAACTTTTATTCATAGACTATCAACATTGATTGCTGGCTTTCACATGCAATAAAACATTGTAAAGATGAGCTCTCAAAACTCATAGCCCAACGTAGTTACAAGGTCATCATCCAGATGTTCCAAAATTTGTATCTATAATATTTTTACTATTAAAATAAAAACATGACATTTAAAAATGCTCAGTGAGAGAAACATGGATATGGTTTTCACACAGACAGCCATAAGTGGAGAAGGTCCCTGGGCCAAATTTCACAGCTCCTGAATTAACATTATTGTGTGCAGACTATGTGCCAGGGACACCCTAATTAATCCTAACGACAATCCTTCAAGGCAGGTATTATAATTTTCATTTTACAGATGAGGAAGCAAGCTCAAAGAAATTAAGTGACTTGCCTAAAGTCTCTAGAAGGAGGCAGAGGCTCTCACATTCTCAAATCCGTATTATGCCTCTTCATTCACCTCATTTCCTCTTCTTTCCTATGGAGGAAGTTAAATTGCAAAATCGATTCATTCATTCCATATTTATTCACACTCACTGATATGGTTTGGCTGTGTGCCCACCCAAATCTCATCTTGAATTGTAGTTCCCATAATCCCCACATGTCATGGGAGGGACCCCGTGGAAGGTAATTGAATCATGGGGGTGGTTACCCCATGCTGTTCTCATGATAGTGGGTCAGTTCTCATGAGATCTGATGGTTTTATAAGGGGTTCCCGCCTCACTCTCCACTTCTCTCTCCTGCTGCCTTGTGAAGAAGGACATGTTTGCTTCCCCTTCCGCCATGATTGTAAGTTTCCTGAGACTTCACCAGCCATGCAGAACTGTGAGTCAATTAAACCTGTTTCCTTCATAAATTACCCAGTCTCAGGTGTTTCTTCATAGCAGTGTGAGAACAGACTAATACACCCACCATGTATCAGGCACTGTTCTAAGCACTAGATAAAACAGTAAGCAAAACAGACAAAAACCTGCCCAGTAAGGTTTACATTCGAGTGAAGCAATTGGAAAATAAACAACACTGATAAGTAAAACATGTGGTACACAGATACTGCCAAGGGTCAGGGAAGCTTGGAATGGGTAGGATGTTGTTGAGGAAGGGCTGGGATTTTAGATAGGGTAATCCGGGAAGGCTTTTGAGCAAAGACCTGAAGGAAGTGAAGGAACAAGATATACAGACAGCTGGGAGCAGAATGTTTTGGGCAAAGGAGACAGCCAGCGCAAAGGGGAACACGCCTGGAGACCAATATGGCTGGAGCAGAGAAAACTATGGGGTGCAGCAAGAGACGAGTGTATTAGTCTGTTCTCACACTGTTGATAAAGATATACCTGAGACTGGGCAATTTACAAAAGAAAGAGGTTTATCGGACTTACAGTTCCACATGGCTGGGGAGGCTTCACAAATCATGGCAGAAGACAAGGAGGAGCAAGTCACATCTTACATGGATGACAGCAGGCAAGGAGAGAGCTTGTGCAGAGAGACTCCCACTTTTTAAAATCATCAGATCTCGTGAGACTTATTCACTATCATGAGAACAGCATGGGAAAGACCTGCCACCATGATTCAATCATCTCCCACTGGGTCCCTCCCACAGTACGTGGGAATTATGGGAGTTACTAGATGAGATTTGGGTAGGGACATAGAGCCAAACCATATCAACAAGTCAGCGGGAGTGGAAAGTCAGACACACAGGGCCTGAAGGTCATGAAAGGACTCTGGCTTTCACTCCAAGCAAGACTCAATGCCACTGGAAGATTCTGAGCAGGATCACTCTGGCTATGTGGACAAGGGAGTGTAAGAGCCAAGGATGGAAGCTGGAAGACCAGTTAGAAGGCCCTTGCAGTAAATCCAGGTAGGAGGGGATAGTGTGAAAGGAAAATATCTTGGGCCCCCAAAATCACTAAGCTAAAGGGAAAATTCAAGCTGGGAACTGCTTAGGGAAAACCTGCCTCCATTCTATTCAAAGTCATCCCTTTGCCCACTGAGATAAATGTATATCTGATTGCCTTCTTTGGAAAAGCTAATCAGAAACTCTCCTTTGCCCAAATTTTCTCTCACCTACCTGTGACCTGGAAGTCCCCCCCGCCCCACTTCGAGTTGTCTTGCTTTTACTTTCAGTTGTTCCACCTTTCCAGACCAAACCAATGTTCTATTTGCATATGTTGATTGATGTCTCATATCTCCCTAAAAAGTATAAAACCAAGCTGTGCTCTGACCACCTTGGACACATGTCATCAGGACCTCCTGAGGCTGCGTCATGGGTGTGCATTCTCAACTTTGGCAAAATAAACTTTCTAAATTAACTGAGACCCACCTGAAATTTTCAGGGTTCGCAATAGTAATAGGACCAGGTGGTAAATGGTAGCAAGTAATTGAATCCTGCATATATTCAGGGTTTGCAATAGGGCCAGGCACGCCTTACCCCTCACCCTTTCTGGCCAATCCATTTACAAGGACCCAATTCTATCAATCCAGAGAGCCACAAAAGGACCCCAGCATCCACACAGTCCAGAGTAGCCCTGCCCCACAGAATTTTCTGCAATGACGGAAATGCTCTGCACTCTCCAATATGGTAGCCACAGGCCACATCTGGCAACTGAGTGCTTGAGATGTGGCCAGTATGAGGGATCGGATTTTTCATTTGACTTTTTAATTAACTTAAATTTTACTAAACTGTTTGGACAGTGCAGCTCTAGAGAGCCAGTCTGATAAATTGAGTCCAGGCAGCTCTTGCCCCTCGCTGGGATGCACTAGGAAGACAATCACCTGTGCTGTCATTATGTACACTCCAATCTCAATCAGCAGACAGGAGTCGGAGCGCCTTTGAGAAACGGTGGTGATGTGAATAAAGTGCTAATTTTATTTCTGAAATGGGCCATTAATAAATAACAAAGTGTTTATAAATATGCAAAACACGCAATTAGTCAATTCTGACAAGTCTCTGTGATGGGATCCTTAAAGCATGCCCTAAAATGAAGGGTGGAAGAACCAAAATAAATTTAGTTTCTCTTTAAACCCTACAAGCAATGAATGCTGAATAATTTACTTCTGAGAATTGTAACACAAAAGCAAGTCATTTACGGGTTCCTCTGAACATGAGCAGCACATTCTAATTTAATTCATATATGTGGAAGCCCATTATAAAAAGGAAATGAGTTACCAGTGAGAGTGACGGCAGATGGCAGCTGTTTTTGCACTACTTCATGGACCCTGAATTACTCCAATCATCATTTTATTTAAGCCCAGAAGGTCATAAGAAATAAGTTACTGACTCCACTGAAATATGTCTCCCTTACACATATAAACTAGAACCTGCAATAGGTACATTATTCAAACAGTTTCTTGCAGCAACAGGCACCAGCCCACAGGCCAAAGGCAAAGAAATCCTGCAGCCTTTGGGCTCTGGTGAGGCCCCCTTCTGAAGATATTTGAGGAAGAGCCTTTTTTAGCAAATGAGATGCTCTCTAGTACTGCCCTTTCTAAAACCTTTCTTAGCATACTTGATGCATTCCTCTCCCAGCAAGCGACAGCGTCTTGACCCTTTTTGCCCAAACTATAAATCTGACATTATTTTTTACTCTTATTTCTCCCTGATTCCAGTCTAGTTGTGTCACTGGACAAAGAGAGTCTCGTACCTGGTGCTTCTATTTCCTGCCCCAGCTTCTTTCTCCAATCCATTCTTCACATAACAGTCTATGATGCACCTGTGTCCAGAAAGATTTCCAGCACATGGTACATCCTCATAAAAATCTGTGGAGGAAACTTATGAGGTTTGAGAGGTTAGAAGAGCCAAATGAATTAAGTATTGGAAAGGAGTTTGATTTTGACTCTGAGAGCCATGGGAAGCCATTGAAGGGTTTTGGGTAGAAGAGTGTCTTAACCTGGTTTATAAATTGTCAGTGTTCTCCAGCCCAAGACCACCAGGAACCCACCAGTGGTTAAACAAGTTGGGTTTATTGATTCACTGCAGTCATGGGGAACTGCAGGGTATCCCAGTAAGAGGGTATTCGAAATTACAGGATTTGGGCTTGTGTTAGATGATTGTGCTTAGAAGATTCAAGGAAGTGGGATTTGCTCTGGATTAGATGCTGTCAGAAAGCAGGAGTAACTCTGTGATTCAATTTCTTAATAAATCTTATCTTAAGATGAGAGGAACAGAATGAGGCTAAAACTGTGATTGGTCAAACAGTAACTCATGATAGAATGGAAGGCTGTTTGGTCATCTTGTGATTTGGACAATGTTTACATTTTTGTCTCTGTCCAGACATGATTACATAGTGGTCCTGTTTTTGCCTTCATCCATCAGGGTCACAGAGTGGCCTTGCTTGATTTTGGGGTTTTATGACATTTTATGTTGGATGAAAGAATGCCAAAGGCCCAGATATGAGCACCCGGCCAGGTCGTAAAGACACCACAGCCCTCTGGCAGTGCCAGACCAGCTCCCAGCTGTCAGGGGCTGCATTTGTCTGTCTCAGTGATAATAAGATAAAGCATAGATGCTGTTAGGAGGATGCTGCACTAGTCCCGTTAGAGACGATGGTGGCCTGCATTAGGGTGACTGCAGGTGATGAGAAGTGATTGGATTCAGGACACATGGATGGTTATAGTTCTCACTCAAACTATATTGGCTTTTCAGCTCCTCAGAAGGACCTTGCTCCCTCCAGGCCCTTCCTGGAGCACTTCTGTCTTGTTCAGCCCTTTCTTTACCCACACAACCACCCAACCCTTTTGTACCTGACATATTCATTTTCCTCCTTCTCAAATGTTACCTCCACCAGGAAACATTCTTGGCCCTCCCATCCCAAGTCTGGGTTAGCTGTCCCTCCTCTGCTTTCATAATCTCTTCTCATTATTTTGGTTTACTTACCTGGATCCCCTGCTAGACTGACAACTGCAGCAGGGAAGAGTGAGGTCTTGTTCACTAGGTGTACGTACCTAGGTTCCATCACATAATAGATGCTTAATGAATAAATGTTAAACGAATCAATGCTTCACTGATATTTATAGCTTTCTTTAGACTGGTTTCCAGGAAGTCATTATCTACTCCCAACTATCACGCCATAATGTCATTCCAAAACCAAGCTGCCTTTTCTTTTGTGCATACCTGCCAAATAATGTGATATTCCTGGCACTGCTGTGTATATTCCGCTTTCCTGAAAATTAAATCTATAAACCACTGAAATAGCAGAAGCGACTATGGGATAGTATCCTTAAGTGCAGTAAGTGCCTTGGCTGTGAGTGGTTTCAATTTGATTTGTTAGTAGAATTGGAATATATTTACAAGCTTTCTATTCCTTATGATTTTGTAGGTAAAAAAATAGCATCCTCTGTTTTGTCATTCATTCATTCAGCAACTAATTTTCAAGAGTCAGTGCCAGGCATTGTTGTAGAATGTTCTGGAGCATTAGGGGTGAAATCAGAGACAAAAATATCTGATCCAGTGGGGTTCACATGATAATGCACAGGAAAGGCAATAAGGAAATAGAGAAATAAAACATATTGAATATTAAATAGTGACACATGCTAATGAGAAAAACAAAAGCAGGAGGAAAATATAAAATGTTATGGGGGCTGGGCGCAGTGGCTCACACCCGTAATCCTAGCACTTTGGGAGGCTGAGGTGGGCGGATCACCTGAGGTCAGGAGTTTGAGACTAGCCTGGCCAACATGGTGAAACTTTGTCTCTACTCAAAATACAAAAATTAGCAGGGCATGGTGGCACATGCCTGTAATTCCAGCTACTCGGGAGGTTGAGGCAGGAGAAATCGCTTGAACCCATATGGCAGAGGTTGCAGTGAGCCAAGATCATGCCACTGCACTCCAGCCTGGGTGACAGAATGAGACTCTGGCTCAAAAAAAAAAGTTATAGGGGTTGGGGGATTTCAAGCAGCATCTCTAGAAAAGGCTACCCTGAAATGGTCATTCAGAGGAAAGGCTTGAAGGAAGTGAAGGTTTCCAGCCCAGCCGACATCTTGGGGTGGCACTGCTAGCCAAGGGCACAGCCAGTGCCAAGGCCCTGAGGCAGGAGAGTGCCCAGTGTGCTTTATGCAGATCAAGATCTGGCTAGGGCAAGGGAAAGGGGAGGCATGGAGAAGTCAGAAGGGCCTTCAAGGCTCTGTCCGTGACTGTGGCTTTCTGTCTGAGATGGAGAGCCTTCTGAGAGTTTGGGTGACAATTGACGTTGGAAATAATATCACATGCTAAAACAGTCAGAAAACAGATGTTTTCTGTTTCTGTAAAATCGTAGAAAACAGATGTTTTCTACGATTAAAAACAAGTGAAAATGCGTATCTTTCTATTGTTGGTCATTCCCCTACAATATAGTGGTTTTTTAAACTTTTTTTTGGTTAGTAAATACAATATGATCATTATAAAAGATACATAAAATACAAACACAATAGGAAAATAAAAACCAATTGCTTTCTTACCAGTCAATGATAGCCTTTGTTATTTTTAGCATATTTTCTATCTTTACATATGTGTTGTATTAGTTCGTTTTCACACTGCTGATAAAGACATACCTGAAACTGGGAACAAAAAGAGGTTTAATTGGACTTACAGTTCCATATGGCTGGGGAGGCCTCAGAATCATGATTGGAGGTGAAAGGCACTTCTTACATGGTAGCAGCAAGAGAAAAATGAGGAATAAGCAAAAGCAGAAACCCCTGATAAACCCATCAGATATCATGAGACTTACTCATTATCATGAGAATACCATGGGAAAGATGGGTCCCCATGATTTAATTACCTCCCACTGGGTCGCTCCCACAACACTTGAGAATTCTGGGAGATACAATTCAAGTCGAGATTTGGTGGGGACACAGCCAAACCATATCATGTGTATTGCCTAAAATTTATCCAAAGAACATATATATGTACACATCCATACATATATCTATATATATGCATACACAGTCAGCCCTCCAGACCCATGGGTTCCACTTCCATGGATTCAACTAACCTCAAATAGAAAATATTGGGGGAAAACAATAAAAAATAATACAACAAAAATTTTAAAACAATATAGCCTAACAACTATTTCCATCACATTTACATTGTGTTAGGTATTATAAGTAATCTAGAGATGATTTAAAGTATACAGAAGGATTGTATAAGCTATAGGCAAATACTACACCATTTTATATCAGGGACTTGAGCACCTGTGGATTTTGGTATCTGCAGGGGTCCTGGAACAAATTCCCTTTGGAAACTGAAAGACAACTGTATGTTATTTGAGACTTTTCCTTCGTAATCATGAAGGTATTTGCAATGTCATTAAAAATTCTTTTAAACTACATTTCCAATGGTTCCAATGGGTTTCATCACATGAATGAACCATAATTTCCACATCGCGCACTTCACTCCTTTGCTCTCCTATGCAGCAGCAGCTCTACTCACAAAACTGATAAAATTCTAAAGGATTAAGCCCAATTATTTTGTTTCTAACTCCAAGACCACACAAAATTGATGGCTTGTGTCATCCGGGATGGACAGGTCCAACTGGAACAGCTGGTGGTGGTCGGCAGTGATTTCTTCTGTGGGAATATCTCTAGGTTGAAGAGTCATGAGTAGAGGATATTCTGGGGTTGGATTCATGCAGAGGCAATTACTGTTGCTTTGAAAATACAAATCTGGCATCATTTCAATCCAGTGCTCCTGGAGCCCATCCGGCTTCCCTCACTCCCTGCTCCCTGTGCCACATCAGAGTCAATCAATCAGGAAAGAAGCCAGAAGAGCTGGCCCTGCCACCCAACTCAGGAACCCCTGTTGCGATGCCACAAGCTTGCCCCAGCCTGTCCCCGGGGCCTCCTGGGACCCACTCCAACCCTGACACCTCATTTCCCAGGACTCAGCCAGCCTCACCTCTCCTTTCTTCCTTTCAGCACTGCTGGGCTCTTTCCCAGCCACATATTTCAGAAGCTGGCAGGAAGTCTCAAGGCAGTGACTGCAGATCCATCAGACTGTCATTTACAGTGTAGTAATTAACCCTGAGCTTCCTACAAAGTTCCCAGATTCCAGCCTTCCCCAACCCAGCAAGGCTTGTGGCCGTCTCCCAGCCCAGGAGGCTGAGTCAGAGAACATGAGGGCTCAAGGTCCTTGTCTTCTGGTCCATAAGGCAGAAACAGACACCAGTCTAGACTTCATTCCATCCTATGATGAGATTGAACCTCACTTGTGTCATTTCAGGGTGAGCTGGGCACAGCTGTGATGCCTTAAGAGATGGCTCTCAACTCTATCCATGCATAGGTTGTCAGGAATGCAGAATCTTGGGCTCCACAAATGAATCAGCTAATAAGCCAGCTAATGAATCAGAGCCTGCATTTTAACAAGATCCTCAAGAGATTCCTATGTACAGTAAATTTTTGTTTAGAAACAAGGTCTTGCGAGGCTGGAGTGCAGTGGTGTGATCACAGCTCACTATAGCCTTGACTTCCTGGGCTCAAGCGATCCTCCCACCTCAGCCTCCCAAGTAGCTGGGATTACAGGCATGCACCACCATGCTTCCTTATACAAGTAAAGTGTGAGAAGCATTACTCCTAGGTCAGTGATTCTCAGACTTGAGCATGCATCAGAATCACCTGGAGTGGTTGTTAAAACACAGGTTGCTTTTTATTCAGTCATAAAAAAGGAATGAAATTTTGGTATATGCTGCAATACAATATGAATGAACCTTGGGAACATTATGCTTGGTGAAGTAAGCCAGACACAGAAAGGCAAATATTGTATTATTCCACTTATATGAGGTACATAGAATAGGCAAATCCGTAAAAACAGAATGTAGCCTAGAGGTTACCAAGGGTGAGGAAAAGGGGCAAGGAGGAACGGGGGATGGGTATTGTTTAATGGGCACAGAGATTTTGTCACAGATGATGAAAAAGTTTTGGGTGTGGATAGCAGTGATGGTTGCACCACACTGTGAATGTCTTTAATGCCACTGAATGGTATATTTATGAATAGTAGAAATGATAAATATTATGTGTATTTCATAATAATTTAAAAAATAAAAATTTTTAAGCGACAGGTTGCTGGGACCCACCTGCACCCACCATAATAGTTTCTGATTTCTGATTCAATGGGTCTGGACTGACGTCTGAGAATCTACATTTCTAACAAATGCCCAAGTGATGCTGGTACTTCTGGTTTGAGGGCCATATTTTGAATGTCAAAAATCTGGACACTGTTTCTTAATTAAAATTGAAAAATAAAAACTGATGTCCAGACCCTGTCCCAGGGATTCTAATTTGATGGATCCACATTGGTGTCCTGGGCAGAGGGATTTTTTTAGCCCTCCCCAGGTAATTCTACTGTGCAGCCAAGGTGGAGAACTGCAGGTAGGTGGTGTCCTCTGGGAAATTCCTCACCTGCCTATGCCTTTTCAGTGACACAGGGGGACATTCAGATTGGTGAGGAGCTCTGGGTGTTTCTTCATGGAAGCTTTAAAGGGCATCTCGGTAGTAAAGGAGTTTTTATACTAAAAAAAATAACACCACTCTCTTCTCCTAAATAATGCCTTCTAACCATGGACTAGGTCATCAAGAGAGATTGTATGTTCGCATCTACTGAATGAGCAGTGTTGATGGGCAGACTTGAGCTTTGTTACATTCCTCATTTCAGTGAATGTGTATTTACTAATTCATTTAATAGACCTCTGTTTTAACAAATTTTGAACCCCCCATCTCACCTTTTTGTTTCCTAACTTCTGGCAAATCTGTCACAGATAAACCTAATAGAAGAGAGCAGGTTGAGGCAGAGGGGAACCAATGGTGCTTTTCTGAGCTTTTCTCCTCAACCCAAAGCAATCCCAAGAATAGATAATCTGTATTTGGTGATTTTTCCATACGAGTTCCATAAGACCATAACAGTGACCATGGATACCTCTATAGATGTTAACAACACAATGAAACACAAGTCTTTTGTTAGTTTTCTTAGTCTTTTTGTGCTTGACGCATCATAAAAATTCATTCTGCTACTTGACCCACTGGTCCAGCATCTTGGTGAACACCCTGTCCAGAGAAGCTGGAACCCTTTCCCTGCTATTTCCCTCCCTGTCCTCTCTACCCATTCACCCCCATCCCCACCTGAGATTCAGGCTGACTCCCCTTTCCCGCCACCCAAATGAGCTTGGGAGGGGCAATGTCAAAACCACATGCTCTACCCAACTCAACTATGGGAACTTCTGACATGTTAAAAATAATACATTATCAAGATCAGTGTTTGCCAAGGATTGGGAGGAGGGATGGATGAATATGTGCAAATTAGTCCATCCTCATGCTGCTATAAGGACATACCCAAGACTGGGTAATTTATAAAGAAAGAGGTTTAATTGACTCACAGTTCAACATTGCTGGGGAGGCCTCAGGAAACTTACAGTCATGGCAGAAGGGGAAACCAACATGTCCTTCTTCACATAGTGGCAGGGAGAAGAATGAGAGCTGAGCAAAGGGGGAACCCCTTATAAAACCATCAGTTCTCATGAGAACTCACTCACTATCACAAGAATAGTATGGGGGAAACCGTCCCCATTATTCAATTATCTCCATCTGGTCCAGCCCTTGACACATGGGGATTATTACAATTCAAGGTGAGATTTGGGTGGAGACACAGAGCCAAACCATATCAAGGTGGAACACAGAGAATTTTTAGGGCAGTGAAACTACTTGTATGATACTATAATGATGCATATATGTTATGATGCTTTTTATAAAACCATAGAATGTACAAGCCCAAGATTGAACCCTAAACTGTCTTTGGGTGGCAATGGTATGTCCACGATGCTCATCAATTGTAACAAATACACCACTCTGGTGATGGATATTGATAATGGAGGGGACTATTCATTAGAGAGGGAAGGAGGTATGTGGGAAATTTCTGTACCTTCCTCTCAGTTTTGCTGTGAGCCTAAACTGCTCTAAAACAGAAAGTCTACAAAAGTGTTAAAATAATAATACATTTGAGAAGAGCTCTAGCAAAGACAGATATTTAATAGTTAGCTAAAATTTCAAAATAAAACATTGTCTTTAAGATCAACTTTCTAAAGGACTCTGGCAAAGTCAACAGAAAGAGGTCACTTTCACTTAAACTTTCTGAAACCTACCCTCCTCACACCTCTTTTTCTCTCTATCCCAAATTACCTGCACACAGGTACCAAATTATACATCTGCTCTTCCTTCAGCTTCTCCTCCTGACCTCCTAAATGATCTACCCTTTCATGGGATTTTTCTGAGGAAAAGTTTCCTCAAAATTACTAGCGTAAGAGGCTTATCTAGAAGTCAAATTTAAGTTGAGTTAAAGGCTATACTTAAGAATTCCAAAACCTCAGGAAGGCAGATAAAAATGTTCTGTGAATTAAGGATTTTATTAGCTACTTACTATCCTAGATTAGCAGATCCTTACAAACTAGTTTCCTTAATTGCAAGCCCCTCATATGGGGGAAATAGTTAGAAGTAACAGGATGAGAAAGGCCAAGGAGAATTGAAATAATTAAACTGTGCACAATTCAGATATTGGCGTTAAGAGCACAAGAAAAATAAGAAATGAACTATGTGTGGCCATTCTTGAAGTCTTTCCCTTAAGAGAAGATTGGACAGCAAATCAAAATTGCAAATAAAATGAAGATGATTAAACAGGTGACATTAAAACTAGACTTCAGGAAACTTTTAAATAATATCTATGATAGACCCAGCATCTGAAGTAAAAGGAGACTTGTCCTCTCTTTTTATAAGTAGACTCACGTCTGAAATAGGAAACTTAGAAAAATAAATTGGAATGGGAAATTGTCAATTTAGAAGATCTCCAACATGTGGCTTAACATTTTCAAAAAGCCCTAGAAAGTAAACAAGCTAGAAATGAAAACAACTCCTGGCTATCCCAATTAAACAACTGCTCCTCAAAATAAAAATAAAAACAAAAAGTTCTCTGATTTTTTTTTCTCTCTGAGAATCAAGAGCCTATAAAATAGGGACACCTGTAGATATTGGAGGCAGGAGGGTTATTGGGAAAACCAGTGTCACACATTTGTTAAGATACAAAACTACTGTTCAAAGTTTGTCCAATGGTGTTGAAGCTGAGAGAAACATTGGAACCCAACAATTCCCTCTCCTTCATCTAAACTGCCAAGGGAAATTATATATATGTATGTACACACACACACGCTTATGTACACATGTACAAAAAAATTAGTTTTTTTGTTTATATGGTTGTCACTGTATCTCCAATTAATCTCACTACCATAGAACATCAGATTCCCTCAGAATACCAAAACCACTGAAATGGTGAGAATTTCTAACAACCCTAAGCTCTTTCTCATGTCTCAACCTATGACTGCTGCCTTGGGACCACTAGCAGAAGAACATTCCTTTCTTCTCTGTGACACAACTCCTGCACGTTTAATAGGAAAGGATCAAGTATGAAACATTCAACTAAATACACTGCAGGATTATTTTTTGAAGTCCCAGAAGTTACAGCTGGTAAGCATATTAAAATACCTACACTAGGTATGATTCAAGAAACAAGTGAAGAATTAGCCATGATCTCTGAATTCCTAAAGGCCAAAGATCTATGAACATGAACAAACTAATTGGAACAGAGCTGTGTGAGTTCAGATGGATTCTTCTAAACCTTTTCTTAAACTTCCTCAATACTGTCACTAAAATTGAAGCCAAGAAAGGTCTTAAGACAATTACAACAGGCTTAATAGAAAAAGGATTAATTCTCTTTGTACTAGTTTCCGCAATACCTGTTTAAAAGTCTAACAATTGAGGATACAGATGTGTCTGATATCTATAAGCAATTAAAATAGGCTTGCTTCCCAGCAGGGCCTAACCCAAATACCACACTATCTTCATGCCCACCTGAAGCCAAATGCTTTACTGGAATAGACTTAGCTCAGCTTTCTTTAGTATCTCAATTGATACTAAATATTTCTGATAATATTTATTTGCCTTCACCTTAGAAAATCTGGATAGCTTCCTCTATGAGAAAAATTGGACAAATTTATTAAACATTTTTTAAAGAGCTGAATTAAAGGAGAAATGTATTATGGTTGTGAATAGTAAGACAATGTTATAAAAGTATCAGTTCCCCCAAATTGATCATCTTAATTACGCTCAAAATCCCAACAGATTTTTGTTCTCACGAAAACATTTTTTAATGATCACAATTCTGAAGAGCAAAGGGAAAAAAATTGCCAAAGCATTTATGAAGAAAAACAGAGAGGAAGAACTTATTAAAATAACTATTATATGCAACTGGTTCAGAGACAGATAAAATTACCAGTGGAAAAAATGGAGAGTCCAGAGTCCTGCCATTCTTATGGGTGACGTTGGTCCATGGCAGAGGTGGCACAGCAGACCAGTGATGACAGAGACCATTCAGGAAAAAGAACTGGGTTAAAAAACTGGACTTCATCCAGCAAAATATGAAACTGGAATTTACCTGATAACATACATAAAAATCATTGCAACATGGATCAAGGACTTAAATATCAAAAAGTAAATATTAGGACTATTACAAGACAATTTAGGAGAATGTTGGTAGGAAAGGATTTTTTTTAAGAAGGTAAAAACACTGTTTGTAATATAAAAGGTTGATTAATTTGTCTGTATTAATGTTAAATGTCTCCAGCTTATACAGGAGATAGGGTACCCCCTCTTAGGTAGGAGATAGAGCACCCACTCATAACAGGAAGGAATGGAGGAAGGATGAGTTTGTGGGTTTGATACATGAAGTTGAGGGAGTTGCCATGTCATGGCTTCTTTTTTCTCTGTGAGATAGAAATCAAGTTCATGTTTGGAGTGGGAGTAGGGGTAAATGTGCTGTGGATAAGGAGGAAGGGGAGTTGAGCCCAAAATGTGAGGGGTATAGAGATGGTGAGCCCCAGTCAGTGAACACAGTAGAAGGGAGTTGGGGCAGAGGAACATAACTGGAGGCCAGATAGATGATCCTGAATTAGTGGCTCCATCTGCCCAGTGGTGTGATGGAGACTCAGCTGCAGGAGGTTAGCGATTGGTTCTCCAGCCAGTTCGACCAGCCCTATCATTAGCAACAAGCTCTCCCCAACTCAGTAATTGGGCTGATTGCAGTCCCAGCCTCCCCGACCACAATGAGTTTTCATCTATTTCCATAGCTTCTTGGTATTTTAGTAAGGTAAGACTACTTTAGGGACAGTTAGCTAGATAGCACCTAAAAATTTCCCCTTCTAATTCTTAACTGCTAATTGGTCATGGTTTAATTACAATCTTTCATCCAAAATTCATTGGTATCTATTTCTCCAACAGTACATAGCTCTAGGATATTGGCCTATGGTCTCCTTGTCAGACTGGCACATGGAGACCTCCTAGGCTGCCCAGCTCACAAGCCAGCTTCTCTCTGTGGTCTGAAAAACAGGCATTGCTTGGCTTATGCTGTAAGTAACAGACTTGAACTTCCCTTTGTAGCTACCAATTACAACGCTCTAGTTTCTCTACTTCTTTTCTCCAGAGTTCCCAACTAGTGAAAAAACTGATTACAACCACCTGGACATCTTTATTCCAAGCATGACAGACTCTGAAGATTTCTTCCTAATTGTTTATGGATGTCACCCATCATTTTCACATTCCCAAAAGTCTTCCAGCTGCCCTGATACTGATTGTGCAACAATAAGTTACCTTGGTGAAAAATTAGCAAATTTGCCCCTTATATAATCTGCTATCTGGGGCCTGATTATTTCACCACAGGACATTTTTTGATAATTTAGGCAGAAAACATAACGAGATTTTCCAATAAGAATATTCGGTTGCCTATGTCTCTCTCCCATGGAGGTATGGTAACAAAATTCTAAGCCTGGTTTTGTTACTTATTAGTAACTAGTTAGCTAGTTAGGTAAGTATCCTGCAAGTTATTTCCTTCTCTGTGGCTCTTCATTTTCCAATTAAACAACAACAACAACAACAAAGAATGGTCATGCAGAGCTGCTTCCTCCCTTACAGAGGTGTTCCATGGTTAAATATGATAATGAACATCAAAGCTCTTTGCAAACTGCAAATCTAAGGTGTTATGATTCCCTTGGTGAAAGTAAGTATAGGCCATGCATCTTCTCTGCAGGAGTATAAAGGTTTGGAGTTTTCATTAAAGGTAAATTCACGAATATTTATTAAACTTCGTTTGTTTGCATGCATTTGCTAAGCACTTGTATATAAATTACCTTATTTTATCTTCATAGTGAGCCCATACAGTAATTAATATTAAAACTCACTGCACAGATAAGGAAACTGATAAGGAATCCCAGATAAGATCCAAAAAGATTAAGTAATTTGCCCAATATCCCACAGCCAGTAAGTGTTGTCATCAGTTCTGGACTGACACAGCTACCTCTTTGTCACAAAATCCTCAAAGATGTAGGCTTTTTCCAGCTCATGGCATTCCCATCTTAGGAGGTGGCTCTTGTTCTCATTATTCAAGATGGATGGCAGCATCATGTTCCAGGCAGGAGGAAGGAATAAGTAACAAATGTGAGAGACTAACACCTAAAGAAAGATCATGGAAGATGGCATGTGACACTTAGCCAACATCTTTTTGGCCATAATGTGGTTACATGATGATTGGTCAGTTTGCTGGCAAGATACTGATGGAGCACTTCAACAAGAGAATTTAGTAAAGAAACATGTTCAAAGGAGGGGGTACGTTTAAGGAAAATAAACAAGGAACAGTGTGCATGCCAGGGCTAGCAATAGTAAAGAACCATTATAACTGTGACCTTGACGGGCATGGTAGAGATGATTACCAGAACCTAGAAAGAGTCAGAGTTGCAGCTGAAGAAGAAGGCTACCCCAGTTAAGCTGTGGCATTTGGTAGAGGAAAGCTGTTTTGTGGTTGATCTCCTCCTGCTGCTAGCATGTATATATATACATATATGCTAACAGGCACAGACAAAAAAAAAAAAAAAAAACACGCCCAAACAAAAGCCTGCTCTCTGTAGCCAAAAGACCAGGAAAGGGCAGCTTAGCAAGACAGAAAACTCTTAGACAATAACCTGTCCACTCAGCCGAGCACCACAGAAAATAAAAAAAACTTAATTCCACCCAACCCATGCCAGCAAAGGACATATGAAAAGCCTAAATATCCACCCTTGAAAGACTATAAATGAGGTACCCCAACCACTATCCCCCTCCAACCAGGGTAGTGTCAGAGAAGACTGAATGGAAATCTAGGACTTTTAGACCCTCCAGGAAAAGGAAAAAAACACCCTAGTTTCCCTACAATGTCAGTGGAGATCCTAGACTTAACGATCCTAGATTCTAGACAGGGGATTCCTAGACTTCTTCCTCCCTACTGGGGTGGTTATTACGGGCTAAACTCTACCTGCCCCCCACACAAAAAAATTCATATGTTGAATCCCTAACTCCCAGTATCTCAGAACATGATTGTATTTGGAGCTAGGATCTCTAAAGAGGTAATTAAGGTAAAATGAGGCCATTAGGCTGGGCCCTAATCCAATATGACTGCTGTTCTTATAAGAAGAGGAGATTAGAACACACAGAGACTTAAGTGATCACACACAACAAAGAATACTGTTTTTACAAAAACAATTTAGAGAAGTCACTAAATAAATAAACAAGTATCCCACATTAAGTAACAATAACAAATCATGAAGATGGAGCAGAAGCTGATTTCCAGAGTTACCATATTAGAATATTAATAATGTCCAGTTTTCAACAAAAAAAAGGCATGCAAAGAAACAAGAGAATATGACTCGTTCACAAGAAAAAAAGAAATACAGAGAAATCATCCCTGAGAAAGGCCAAATATTAGATTTACTGGACAGAGAATTTAAATAAATTATCTTAAATATGCTCAAGGAGCTAACGGAAATCATGTACAAAGAAATAAAGGAAACCAAGAGAACAATGTCTAAACAAACAGAGAATGTTAATAAAGAGATATGGAGTATAAAAAAGAACAAAATAGAAATTTTGATGTTGAATATTATAATAAAATACCAAAACTTTATTAGATGGATTCAATGGCAGATTTCAGCAGGCAGGAAAGAAAAAACAGTAAACTAGAAAATAGGTCAATTGAGGTTATCTCATCTGAGGAGTAGAAAGGAAAACCAATGAAGAAAAATGAATAGATCTGGCCTCATGAGGGGAGTGTAAAAATAAAAAATGAATAGAGCCTGTAAGACCTTTGGGACACCATAAAGCATGCCAACATATGCATAATGGGAGTGTCCCAGAGGTAGAGAAAAAAACAGAAAAAGGCAGAAAGACTACTTGAGGAAATAATGCCTTGAGACATTCCCAAATTTTATGAGCAACATGAATCTACATATCCAAGAAGTTCAACAAACTTCAAGTAAAATAAACTCAGAGATCCACATGAAGACATATAATTAAGCTGTCAAAAGACAAAGAGGAAGTTGTGAAGTAGCAAAAGAGAAAAGACATCACATAAAAGAGATTCTCAGTTAAGATTAACAAGCTATTACTCGTCAGAAACCAGGTATGACAGAAAGCAGGAGAATGACACAAAGTTATGGGGAGGGGAGAAAGCTATCAACAAAGAAGTATATATCCAGAAAAGTTATCCTTGATAATTAAGGAGAAATTAAGGCATTCCCAGATAAACAAAATCTGAGAGAATTTATCACTAGTAGACCTACAAGAAATGCTAAAGGGCCTTCGTCAGATCGAAATGAAAGGAAATTATACAGAAACTCAAAACCAAACCAAAAAATAAAAGAACGCCAAGAAGGGTAATTATTTCTACACAAGCACATATAAAAGCCAATATTATTTCATCCTGAGATTATAACTCCTGTTTTTAAAATACTATTTCAAAGATACATTTTCAGAATAGTAATTACAGAGATATGTTAATGGGTACACAATGTAAAAAGATGAAATTTGTGATAATAACAACTATATGTGAGGTGGAAGGAGCAATATCGGAGCAGCACTTTGTATATGATAGAAGCTAAGTTGATATTAATTCCAACTACAAAGTTATAAGTGTGAGATGTTCATTGTCATCCCCATGGTAACAAATAAGAAAGTAACTAAAAAATATAAAGAGAAAATTAGAAGAGAATCAAAACAAGACACTAGAAAAAAATCAATTAAACACAAAAGAAGGTAGTAATGGAGAAAATGAGGAATAGAAAAAGATATGACATATAGAAAAAAATAGTAAAATGGCAAAATTAACTATTTCTTATAAGTAATTACTTTTAATGTAAATGAATTATACTATCGGTGACAGTTAATTTTATGCATCAACTTGGCAGAGTCAGGGTTCTCCAGGAGGCTGTATATGTTCTGAATCAACATCTAATACATGGTGCTGTTTCTCCCACAGCCAGAATTCACAGATCCAGGAATCAAGGGGTGGAAGTGGAAGTGGCACCACTGACTATTGCTCCTAGTGACCCACTAGCAAAATTTTTTCTTCCTTTTCCTGTGACCTTATGCTTTGCTGACCCAGAGGTCTTCGTTCCCAAGGAAGGAATACTTCCACCAGGAGACACAATGATTTCATTAAACCAGAAGTTAATAATGCTATCCAGCCACTCTGTGGTCTTCATGCCTCTAATCAACAGGCAAAGAAGGAGTTACTATTCTGGCTGGGTTTATTAACCCATTTATGTCAGAGCCTGCAATTTTTTGAATTCCAGACATGTGTGAAAAATCAGATCTTGGTGATGACCTTGAGCAGTAGGAAATAAATAACTTCCACATGCTCAGTGTTCCAATAATGGAACATTAGGCATAAATGGGCTTAATCCTGACTACTAAGGAAAAATTTGACTGCTATTCCATAATGGAAGTAAGGAAGAATATATTCATAATACAGAAGCTCCCTTAGAGTATTTCTTGGTATTACCATGCCCTGTGATTAGGGTCCACGGAAAACCACAACAACCCAATCCAGGCATGACTACTACTGTCTAAGATTATTCAGGAATAAAGGTTTGGGCAGCCCACCAGATAAAGAACCACAACAAAAGGTGCTTGCTGAGGGCAAGAAAATATGGAATGGGTACAGGAAGAAGGTAGTTATAAATACCAGCAACAATCATGTGACTAATTATAGAAAAGGATTATTATAATTGTCATGAGTATTTATTTATTTTCATTGTCAATATGTTTGTGTGTATAATATGAAACATCTTTGGTTTTTTCCTCTCTCTTATCCTTTTATTATGTAATAAGAAGTATTGACTTTATGTCATAGCATTTTAGTTACAGAATATCAAGGAGAGGAGTAGACATCACCAAAGGACTTTGCATTCTTTTCTGGTAGAGAGTTAGTGTGGTTTTGGTTGTACACAGAATAGTTGTATCATGTTAGGCAGAAGTATAATATTGTTTTGTCTTTATTTGCAGATTAAGTATGATTTAAGGAAATGCATATGGATGACAGGCTGACAAAGGGTAGATTTATGCTAGTTAATTTTATGTCAAATTGACTGGACCATGGTGCCCAGATATATGGTCTAATATTATTCTGGATGTTTCTGAGATGGTGTTTTTGGAAAAGATTAACATTTAAATCAGTGGAGTTTTAGTAAAGCAGATTGTCATTCATAATGTGTGTGGCTTTCACCAAATCATCTGAAGGCTTTACCAGAACAAAGACTGACCTCCCTGAGCGAGAAGGAATTCTGCCAGCAGACTGCCTCTGGACTCAAGCTGCAACTCTTCCCCGAATCCCCAGTCTGCTGGCTTATCCCAACAAATTTTGGACTTGCTAAGCCTCTACAATCACATGGGAAAATTCCTTAAGACAATAATATTTATACACACACATACACAGGAACACACACACTCACACACATCCTACTAATTTTTTTCTGAAGAACCATGATTAATACACTCTAAAATTAAAGGGCAGAGATTGGCAGAACTGATTTTTTAAAATGCTCCAATTATATGCTGTCTAAAAGAGACCCTTTTAGATCCCCGAACACAGAGATTGAAAATAAAGGAATTTTAAAAATGCAAATAGTGATCAAAAAAGACTCAAGTGGCCATATTAATATATGACAAAAATTTTTACTAGAGACAAGGAAGAATATTTTATAATAATAAAATGGCCAAATCATCAAAAAGATAAAAAAAATAAACATATATGCATCTACAACAATGTCCCAAAATACATGAAGAAAAAACAGAATTGAAGACAGAAATGTACAGTTCTACAATAATAGATACTTCAGTGCCCTACTTTCAATAATAAATGGAACTAGACAAAGAAGAACAATAAGAAAACAGAGGATTTGAAAAACACCATAAGCCAACTAGACCTAACTAACATATACAGAACACTCTACCCAACAACAGCGTAATGTATATTCTTCTCAAGTGACCTGGAACATTCTCAAGAATAGATCATATGTTAAGCCACAAAATAAGTCTCAATACATTTTGAAAGATTAAAGTCACATAGAATATCTTCTCTAACAACAATGGGCTGAAACTAGCAATCAATAACCAAAGGAAAGCTGGAAAAATCAAAGAAAGAAGAAATGAAATAATACACTCTTAAACCATCAATGGGCCAATGAAGAAATCACAAGAAAAATTAGAAAATACTCTGATAGAAATAAAGATGAAAACACAAGCCGCCAACACTTATGGGATCCACTGAAAGCAGTCTGAGAGAGACATTTATAACTCTTAATTAAAAGTTTACATTAAAAAACAAGATCTCAAATTGATAATCTAATTTTACACCTTCAAGAATGAGAAAAAAGAGCAACTAAACCCAAAACTAGCAGAAGTAGGAAATAATAAAATTAAAGTAGAGATATATAAAATACAGAATAGGAAAACAGTAGAGAATTAACAAAACCAAAGTTGATTCTTTGAGAAGATCAACAAATTTGACAAACCTGTAGCTATACTAACCAGGAAAGAAAAAGAGAATACTCTAATTACTAAAGTCAGAAACTAAAGTGGTGACATTACTACTGACTTTACAGAAGTATTAAAAATTATGAGAATACTATGAAAAATTTTATTACAAACAACTTAGATATCCTAGATTAAATGGACAAATTCCTAGAAACATGCAAACTACCAAAACTGACTTAAGAAGAAATAGAAAATCTGAGTCGATCTATAATAAGTAAGGAAATTAAGTCAGTATTCAGAAATCTCTCAACAACAGCAACAATAAAAGCCCAGGAATAGATGGTTTCACTAGTAAATGAAATACATGAAATTACAAGGGGCCCCAAATAGCCAAAACAGTGTTGAGAAAGAAAAACAAAATTGAAGAACACACACTTTCCTATTTTAAAACTTAGTACAATGCTTAGTGCAATGCTAATCAAAACAGTTTGGTACTGGTTATACATATAAGATTTTTATGTAAACCCTCAGGACAACCATAAAGCAAAAGCCTATAATAGATACACAAAAGATATAAAGACAAAATTCAAAACATACCACTACAGAAAGCTATCAAACCACAAAAGGAGAAAGCAACAGGGAAAGAAAGGAACATAGGATCTACAAAACAATCAGAAAACAATAACATGGCACTAGTACATCTTTACCCATCAATAATTACTTCAAATGTAATAGATTAAATTCTCCAGTCAAAAGGAATACAGTGGCTGAATGTATTTTTTTTAAAAGACCCAACTACCAAAACTTATGGAACACAGCAAAAGAAGTTCTACAAGGGCAGCAAATGCCTACATCACAAAAGAAGAAAGATCTCAAATAAGCGATTTAACATTACACCTGAATGAACTAGAAAAAGAAGAACACACCAAGCCTAAAGTTAGCAAAAAGAAGAAAATAACAGATTTGAACAGAAATACATGAAATGGTGACTGGAAAAACAATAGAAAAGATCAATGAAACTAACAGTTGTTTTTTAGGAAATTAAACAAAGCTGATAAACACTTAGCTAAACTAAAAAAGGGGGGAAGATTCCATTTAAATAAAATCAGAAATGAAAGAGGAAATAGTACAACTGATAACACAAAAATACAAAGGTAAGAAACTACTATCCTAGAAACATATAACCTACCAAGACTGAATCATGAAGAAATTGGAAATCTGAACAGATCAGTAATGAATAAGGAGACTGAATCAGTAATTGTCTTCCATCAAAGGAAAGCCCAAGACCAGATGGCTTCGTGGATGAATTCTTTATATTCATTTAAAGAATAAGTTATACCAAATCCTTTTCAAACTCTTTCAAAAAACTGAAGAAGAGGAAATACTTCCACATTCATTTTTCAAAGCCAGCTTTACCCAGATACCAAACCCAGACAAAGATACTACAAGAAAAGAAAACTACAGGTCAATACCACTGATGAACATAGATATAAAAATCTTCAACAAAATACCAGCAATCTATATTTAATAGTACATTTTAAAGATATTCGCCATGATCAAGTGAGATTCATTCCTTTGGTTCAAGGTTGGTTCAAGAAGTGTAAATAAATAAATGTGATTCACCATATTAACAAAATAAAGAACAGAAATCATATGATCATTTCAATTGATGCCGAAAAAGCATTTGACAAAATTCAATAATCTTTCATGATTAAAAACTCTCAACAACTGAGGAATAGAAGAAATATTCCTGAACACAATAAAGGCCATATGTGACAGGTCGACAGTTAGCATCATATTTATTGATGAAAAGTTGAGCGCATTTCCTCTAAGATTAGAATCAAGGCAAAAATGTCCACTCTCACCACTTCTGTTCAACACGGTCCTGGAAGTCCTAGCCAGAGCAATTAGGCAAGAGAAAGAAATAAAAAGCATCCAAATAGGAAAGAATGAAATAAAGTTTTCTCTGTTTATTAACAACATGATTTTATGTATAGAAAATCCCAAAGACTCCACAAAGAAATGGACAGAACTCACAAAAAAATTTAGTAAATTTGCAGGATACAAAACCAATATACAAAAATCAGTAGCATTTCAATATAATAACAATGAAATGTCTGAAAAATATATCAATAAAACAATTCAATTTACAATAGCTACAAAAAAGCACATAGAAGTAAATTTAACCAAATAAAAGATCTGTATTATAAAAACTATAAAGCATTGATAAAAGAAATTGAAGATGACACAAATAAATGGAAAGATATCTCATGCTCATTGATTGGAAGAATTATTATTGTTTAAATGTTCATACTACCCAAAGTAATCTACAGATTCAATGCAATTTCTATCAAAAATCCAACGTCATTCTTCTGAGAAATTTTTAAAAATCCTAAAATTTATATAAAACCACAAAGATCCCAAATAACCAAAGCAATCTTGACCAAAAAGAACGAAGTTGGAGCACAAAACTAAGGGATTTCAAAATATACAAAGATTTGGTTACAAAGTTATCATAATCAAAACAGCAAGTACTGGCATAAAAACAGACATGTTGACCAGAGAAATAGGATAGAGAGCCCAGAAATAAACCCACACCTCTACAGTCAATTGAGTTTTGACAAAGATGCCAAGAACACACAACGGGTAAAGGGCAGTTTCTGCAATAAATGGTGTTGGGAAATCTATATATCCACATGTGAAATAATAAAAATGGACCCTTATCTCACCCTTTATAAAAGAATCAATTCAAAAAATGATTAAAGACTTAAATGTAAGACCTGAAACTATAAAACTACTAGAAAATAAACATAGTGGAGGAGCTCCATGACATTGGTCTGAGGAGAAATTTTTTTGGATATGACTCCAAAAGCCCAGGCAACAAAAGTGAAAATTTTAAAAAATAGTGCTATAACAAATTAAAAAGCTTCTGCAGAGCAAAGGAAACAATAGAATTAAGAGACAGCCCTACAGATTGGGAGAAAATATCTACAAATCATACATCAGATAAGAAGCTAATATACAAAATATGCAAGGAACTCAAAATACTCAATAACAAGAAAACATAACCCTATTTAAAAATGGGCAAAGGGCGGCCAGGTGTGGTGGCTCACGCCTGTAATCCCAGCACTTTGGGAGTCTGAGGCGGGCAGATCACGAGGTCAGGAGATTGAGACCATCCTGGCTAACATGGTGAAACCCCATCTCTAGTAAAATTACAAAAAATTAACCAGGCATGGTGGCAGGTGCGTGGTAGCTGGCATCTGTAGTCCCAGCTACTCGGGAGGCTGAGGAAGAAGAATGGCATGAACCTGAGATGCAGAGCTTGCAGTGAGCCAAGATCACGCCACTGCACTCCAGCCTGGGCAAAAGAGCGAGACTCCGTCTCAAAAAGAAAAAGGGCAAAGGGCTTGAGTAGACATTTCTCAGAAGAAGACATGAAAATGGTCAACATATATATGAAAAAAAGTCCATATCTCTGATCATCAGAGAAATGCAAATTTAAAACTACAATGAGACATCATTTTACATATGTTAGATTGGCTATTATCAAAAAGATAAAAGATAACAAGTGTTGACGAGAATATGGAGAAAAGGGAACTGTTATACACTATGGATAATATTGTAAATTAGCACAACCATTTTGGAAACAGAACAGTTTCCCCAAAAAAGTAAAAATAGAATTACCATATGATCCATCAATCCTACTATTGGATATTTGCCACACACAAAAAAACTGAAATCAGCGTGCCAAAGAGATGTCTGCACTCCCATGTTCACTGCAGCATTATTCACAATATCCAAGATAGGAAAACAAATGAAGTGTCCATTAATTGATGAAGGGATTTTTAAAATGAGGTATATATACACAACAGAATACTGTTCAAACTTTAAAAAAGCAGGAAATTCTGTCATTTACAACAACATGGATGAACCTAGAGGACATTATGTTAAGTCAAATAAGCTAGGCACAGAGAGATAAATTTAGTATGTTCTCAGCTATATGTGGAGTTTAGAAAAGTCAAATTCATAGAAGTAGAGGGTAGAATGGTAGAAGTAGGGAAGAGGTGGACAAAGGGGAGATGTTGGTAAATGAATGCAAAGTTCCAGTTAGAAGGAATAATTTCTGGTGTTCTACTGCACAGCATGTTGACTATAGTTAATAATAATGTATTATATATTTCTAAATAGCTAAAAGGGAGGATTTTAAATGTTCTTGCCACAAAGAAATAATAAATATTTGAGGTAACAGAAAAAAAGAAAACCCCAGTGTGGTACTGGAATAACAATAGCCATAAAGATCAATGGAATAGAAT
This sequence comes from Gorilla gorilla gorilla, assembly GCF_029281585.2. Classification (NCBI taxonomy): domain Eukaryota; kingdom Metazoa; phylum Chordata; class Mammalia; order Primates; family Hominidae; genus Gorilla; species Gorilla gorilla. The sequence continues at coordinate 93,783,676 of NC_073240.2, forward strand.
TAAGAGTCCAGAAATAAACCCATACATCTATGGCCAATTGATTTCTGACAAGGGTGCCAAGACCAATTTATGAGGAAAGAATCATCTTTTCAACAAGCAGTGCTGGAACAACTGGATATGCACATGTGAAAGAATGAAGTTGGACCCCTGCCTCACACCATATTTAACTCAAAAAACTTCGAAGACCTAAAAATAAGAGCTGAAATTATAAAACTCTTAGAAGTAGCAAATCTTCATCATCTCAGATTTGGCAATCAATTCTTAGATCTGACACCAGAAGCATAATTAACAAAAGAAAAAATAAATTAGACTTTATCAAAATTAAAAATTTTTGTGCATCAAAGAACATTATAATGAGAGTAAAAAGATAACCACAGAATAGGAGAAAATATTTTTAAATTATATACATATCTGATAAGTATCTGGTGTCCAGAATACATAATCAACACTTAAAGTTCAACAACAAAAAGACAACAGCTCAATTTAAAAATGGGCAAACAGGGCTGGGTGCAGTGGTTCACACCTGCAATCCCAGCACTTTGGAAGGTCAAGGCAGGAGGATCATTTGAGGCCAGGAGTTTGAGACCAGCCTGGTCAACATAGCAAGATCTCATTTATACACCCCCCACTACCACCACCAAAAAAAACCCTAGGTGTGGTGGTACGCCTGTAGTTCCAGCTACTTGTGAGCCTGAGGCAGGAGGATTGGAGGATCACTTGAGCCCAGGAGTTGAAATTACAGTGAGCTATGATCGTGCCACTGCACTCTAGCCTGGGCAACTCAGCAAGACCCTATCTCTAAAAATAAAATCAAATGGGCAAAAAACTTGAATAGACAATTCTCCAAATAAGATATACAAATGGCCATGAAGCACATGAAACGATGCTTGACATCATGAGTTAATGGAAAAATGAAAAAAAAAATCACAAAGACTTGCCACTTTACACCCACTATGGAAAATGACAATTATTGGTGAAAATGTGGAGAAATTGGAATCCTCAAGCATTACTGGTGGTAATCTGAAATGGTACAGCCACTGTGGAATATAATACTGTGGCCCTTTAATAAGTTAAACATAAACTTACCATACCACCCAGCAATTTCACTCCTGGGAATATCATGAAAGGAATTAAAATCAGGAGTTCAGACAAAAACTTGTTTACAAATATTTTTAGCAGCACTATTTCCAATAGCCAAAGGATGGAAAGAACTCCAGTGTTCATCAACTGATAAATGGGTAAACAAAATGTGGTATGTGCCACAATAGACTATTATTCAGCCATAAAAACTGAAGTACTGATACACATTACAACATGGGTAAGCCTTGAAAACATTATGCAAAGTGAAAGAAGGCATACACAAAAGGCCACATATTGTATGATTTCATTCCTTTGAAATATCCAGAATAGGAAAATCCATAGAGACAGAAGGCAGATTTGTCATTGTCAGGGGCTGGTAGGGAAGGAGTAGGGGGAAGAGACAAGATGGAATGAATGAACCTGCTCTCAGGTTTCTAGCTGCCTCAACTTGATGGAAAATGCTTGTGGGAGGTTTTAAAACATGGCTTCAAAATATGTTGATATGCTCTCATTTATAGGCAACATCTTCGACCTCTCCATTAGCATCTGGGCTTTGTGACTGTTTGAGCAGTAACATATAGCAGAAGTGATGTTGTGTCAGTTTCCAGGCTCTGGCCTTACAAAACTGTCAGCTTCCACTTGCTGACTCTTGGAATACTCACTCTTAGAACCCAGATGCCACGCTGTGAGGAAGCCCATGCTGCCCTATGGAGGTCCCTGTGGAGAGGAGTCAAGATGTCATGCCAACTTGACAGCCATGTGAGTGAGCCATCTCAGAAGTGGATCTTCCAGCTTTGTATCTGTGGACCTGGAGGCAGGCAGGATCTAACTATTAGCACACCCTCCACGGTGGCTCAGATCCAAGAAGAACCAATGACTGAGGTCCAGTACCCCAGAAGCAGACCCTAAGACAAAGATCTGTGTGAAGATGATGTATTTAAAAAGAGCTCCCCCAAAAAAACCTGAGAGAATGAGGTAAGCAGAACAAAGATTGGGAAGAAGCCAAGCTCACAGAGCGTAGCTTTCAGCAGGGCCATTCTGGAGTATAAGTTCCATATAGGGGTGTCCCAACAGCAGGCAAAGGAGCTCGGCTCTTACATTGGGTGAAGCCCTCCCAGCACCTGCTCTGATCTGCCCCCGTGGTCTCCCTTGGCTATTCCCGGTGTAACACGGACATGTTTCTCCAACTCCACTCCTGCAGCTTTGCGTGAATCTTTGTTTCTCATTTTCTTGATTCATCATCTTTGTTGGTTTTCACTTGGCAGCTGGCTAAGTGGAAGAGTCAAACATTCTGCCCTTGGCCTCAACCACTTGGCATCCTGGTTAGGGTTTATGTAAAGTTTTGAATTTTTTGATGCTAGTTGTATTTCTATAAATCCCTGGTTGGTGCTTTACAAAAAAAAAAAAAAAAAAGGGTGAGAGATCAGGCCAGACCTTGGCTGGGAGGGGAATGCAAACTCCCAGGCACCTCAAAGCCACAAGACATGTGGAAGAGGCACAGAAAGTGTCAAAAGCATCCCAGCATATAGGACAGGGCACCAAGAGTGTCTACTACAACCAATTTGGGATATGGGGGAAGAAAGAATTTGGTGACATACACTCATCAAGTGTATTCAGTGCCCTTGCAATTTTGGAGAAGTCTGTGAAATCCCAAACTAGCCTAGACTTTCCACAGCTGGACAGATACTGGTGCCCAACCAGTAGGGCACTGGTCTTGCCATATAACCCTGGTCTCATTCCCCAGTCTTGGGGGAAAAAATGCAAACTGCCTTTGGGTCACGTCACCTCCACTGAGCCTGCTTCCAGTCCTTCCTGCCATCTCAGACCCCTCACTCATCAGCCATAATCGCCTCATAGGCCTCAGAGACACAATGGCCTGCAGCCTGGCCTGTCTACTTGCTGAAAGTAGTA